>NC_092725.1:100144643-100450170 GCF_047496885.1 Scyliorhinus torazame
CATGGAATGAACATTTAAAACATCTGATGGAGTTATTCGATCGACTTCAGGAGGCGGGTTTGGTGATAACCGTAGCCAAAAGTGAATTTGGAAAAGCCCAAGTCACTTTCCTTGGCCATACAATTGGACAGGGTCGAATGGTCCCACGGGATGTGAAAACAAGAGTTATTGGGGAGTTTCTGATACCCTCGACACGACGGGAAATAATGCGATTTCTTGGTATGAGTGCATTTTACTGGAAATTTGTACCGAATTTCAGCAGTGTGGTCGCTCCATTGATGGACTTGCTCAAGAAGTGTAACAAATTCCAGTGGACAGCGGAGTGTCAACAGGCATTTGACGGCTTGAAGGCTGTATTAACCACTGCTCCTGTGTTAGCCATTATACGAAACCATTCAAAGTGGCGGTTGATGCGAGTGATGTGGGTGTAGGTGCGGTGCTTCTACAAGACGACGACGAAGGGCTAGAGCGGCCTATTGGTTATTTTTCAACGAAATTGAATTCTCACCAGAAAAAGTATTCAACGATTGAGGAGACGTTGAGTTTGGTGCTAGCTTTGCAACATTTTCACATTTATGTCACCAGCAATCCGTCTGACACCATTATATATACTGATCATAATCCGTTGACGTTTTTGGAGCGATTCCAGAATAACAATGCAAGGCTGTTTCGCTGGAGTTTATTGTTACAGCCATTTCATTTAAAAATAGTACATGTGGCAGGACGAGAAAACGTGCTACCTGATGCTTTGTCACGAATGTGATGAACGAAAACAATTTCAGTTAGAACATAGAACATTACAGCGCAGTACAGGCCCTTCGGCCCTCGATGTTGCGCCAACCTGTGAAACCACTCTAAAGCCCATCTACACTATTCCCATATCGTCCATATGTCTATCCAATGACCATTTGAATGCCCTTAGTGTTGGCGAGTCCACTACTGTTAAATCTCCTCTGCACCCTTTCCAATGCATATCCTACACCCCAAAGAACCCTCATTTCGAGTGAAAGTCCCGTCCCTTCCCTTGTCCAAATATATACCACACTGGCTCCTCTAGTCTCTACACCCGCGCGCAGTGATACAAAAAAAAAGAAAATAGTCATGAGGTTACATCGGCATATGGCCATTCCTCAATTTGTCAGTTCTGCCAGTCCTTCTGCTTTCGCAAACTCCTCCGCTGCTTCCGCCGTTCCAAAATAAAAGTCCCTGAGCTTGTAAGTCACCCTCAGCTTCGCTGGATATAAAATGCCGCACCGCACCTTGCTAATGTACAGTGCCCTCTTCACCCGGTTGAAGGCAGCCCGCCTCCTTGCCAGCTCCACCGTAAAGTCCTGGTATACACGTATACCAGCTCCAGCCCACTGCACCACCCGCTTCTGCTTGGCCCAGCTCAGGACCTTCTCCTTCACCCTGTACCTACGGAAGCACAGAGTCACTGCCCTTGGCGGCTCACTCGCCTTTGGTACAGGCCTCCACGACCGATGAGCCCGATCCAGTTCATATTGGGAGGGATCCTCCCCCTCCCCCAATAGTTTTGCCAGCACCGCGGCAAAATACTCAGTCGGCTTCGGTCCTTCAACTCCTTCGGGCAGCCCACAATCCTCAAATTCTGTCGCCTGGATCTGTTTTCCAGGTCTTCCATTTTTCCTCGCAGATCCTTGTTAGTATCCATCACCTTCCGCATCTC
Source organism: Scyliorhinus torazame (assembly GCF_047496885.1). Lineage (NCBI taxonomy): Eukaryota > Metazoa > Chordata > Chondrichthyes > Carcharhiniformes > Scyliorhinidae > Scyliorhinus > Scyliorhinus torazame. The sequence continues at coordinate 100,146,331 of NC_092725.1, forward strand.
TTTCCCCATCGAGGCAAGTTGATCACCGTGCTGCAATAACGTCTCCTCCACTTCCTTCAGCGCCTCCCCTTGCTCTCGCACCTCCGCCACTGTGCTCGCCACCTCCGTCCTCAGCGGGGAAACCACCTCCTCCACCAGCACACTCAAAACCTCCCTCATCTCCTTCCTCACCGTCTCCATACATTTCGCAATCTGCGCCAACTGCTTTTCAAATTCCGCAGCCATCACCTTAGTTATTTCTTCAGCCATAAGCAGTGCGGCCTTCCCTGGTGCTCCAGCCTCCATTTTTCCTGGTGACCCCGCGGTGACCTTTCCACTCCCCGACGGACCTCCAGCTGTTTTTTTTCCGGCCGTTTTCTTGCTCACCCTCGACATTTTTCTTTGTTCTTTTTTTCCTCCTGTGTCTTCACTGTGCCTCCTCCGTGCCTTCTCCCTGCTTCTGCCGCCTCCGCGGACCCTGGGACCGGGCTTAAAGCCCCGAAAATGCCGTTGCCAAACGGGAGCCCTCCATTGTGCGGCCGCCTCCCACCCGCCGTCACACCGTTTAATAAGCATTTAGATTAGCATTTGAAATGCCAAAGCATCCAAGGATCAAGTGCTGGAAAATGGGACTAGAATAGATAGGGACAGACACAATTGGACAAAGGGCCTCTTTTTGTGCTGTAAACTCATTTCTCACTATGATTACAAAGTGCCTTGGTTAGACCGCACCTGGAGCATTTATGTGCAGTTTTCATTTCCTTTCCAAAGGGAAGATATATCTGTCATAGAGGGAGTGCAACAAAGGTTCATCAGACTAATTCCTGAGATGGAGAGATTGTCCTACGAGGAAAGATTAAATAGACTGGGCCTTTATTCTCTGGAATTTAGAAGAATGAGAGGTGGTCTCATTCAAACATACAAAATTCTTACAAGACTCAACAGGATAGATGAAAGAAGGATGTTAACCCTGGCTGAAAGAGGTCTATAACCAGGGTACACAGTCTCAGGTCACAAGGACCAGGCCAGTTAGGACTGTGATGAGGAGGAATTTCTTCATTCAGAATCTTTGGCATTCTCTGTCCCAGAGGGCTGGGAAGGCTCATGTTGCTGAGTGCGTTCAAGACCAAAGTCAATAGATTTCTACATATTAAAAACATGAAGGGATACAAGGGTAGTGCAGGAAAATGATGTTGAAGTAGAAGATCAGCCATGATCTCAATGAATGGCAGGACACATTTGAAGGTGTGCTCCTGTTCCTATTTCTTATGGGTTGGGGATTAGGTAATGGCCATAAATCGGAATAAATGGGTTATTTTGGGTTGGCCAGCTGTAACAAGTGGGGTGATGTTAGTATCAGTATTGGGGCCTCAGCTATATACAATCTATATCAATGACTTAAATCAAGGGACTGAGGTATAAAAGATGGTCTGATTAAAAGTAGATTGGTCTTAAGCATGACAGACACATGGGTGACAGCAAGTCTACTGAAAAATGAGAAACTGACTCTAAAGAAAATGGTAGATGTGGGTCGAAAATCACAAGCATGATCCCAAACTTTAATTTTCCAACATGCTCTGATGCTGACTCTGTCCTCAGCCTACTGCACTATTCAGTGAAGCTCAGTATAAACTTGAGGACAGCCCTCGCTGTTTGATTTGGCATTTCACAAGATTCCAAATTCAACAATTTCAGACCAAAATCCGTTCATTTCCTTATCTTTGCTTGCTTCTGTTTTTCACTGATTGTTTTTGCTTTGAATCAGAATACCCATGCTCAAGGCTCATGTTTGCTCTTTTCTTATCCCATCAACATTCCCTTTGGACCTTTAAGACAAAAAGCTATATTGTCATTTCTGAGGTGGGTAACTTAAGTTGGAAATTTCTTGGCTCACCCCACCTGCCTTGATAGAATGTGCATCAAAGAATGTGAACTTTGTGGTGGTGGGGATGTGATGATTGCGGGATGAACCATGGGAACCAAATTGAAGGGGCAGCCACCAGAGGCTGTTGAGTGTTGAGGCAAGTTGATTAGAAGGTCCAGCTCAGTTCTCTGGGACATTGTCTCAGTTGTTTGGTTACATTTTAGGCCCTCTAGCCCTCTCTATCCCACTGCTAATCTCCCTATACCAACAAATCCCCCACACCCTCACTCAACGGCCTCTAATACCTTCCATGCTAATCCTTGCATGCCCATCCACCAAATATACAGTATGTACAAAACCTATGAACATTATAGCAACAATGGCATGTGTGAAACTGCTTAGAAATAAAATCATCCTGTCATGTGAGAGTACCTTTAAGACATGGATGTTTAAGCAATGTACCTTTAAGAAAACAGTGATGTCAGAGTGGGTGGAGCTGAGTTCAGGTCAGCCATTTTGAAGTTTCAGCTTGAAAAAGAGCTTGGGGAGTGTCTGTTTTGCAGTGAGCTGGATTTGCTGTGACCTCTGCCATGAAAGACTATCTCTGGATCATTTGGGTGATTTAAACTCATAATAGTAAAGCCTTTAACCTGATGTGATTCTGATAAAAGGTGTTAAGTCTCTTGGAAGTTTGAAGGAACATTTTGAGGAATTATTTACTGTTGTAATATTTTCGGAGTTATCTTTGAAGTAAGGGGTGTTAAGAGATCCAATGTTTATTTAAGATGTTAAGTTGAGTTCGTGGAACAAACATTGTTTTGTGTTTAAAAACCCATGTGTCCATAATTGTAATCCCACATCTAGGGAACAAGCCGTGTGCTAGGAAAAGCAACAAATAGCATTAAAGGGGGAGATTGGTTGAACTCCATGATACATTTTGGGGTTCTGAAAACGCCTCGCCCATAACAATCCATTCATGATTCTTTTAAAAAAAACTGTTGCTACAACTCTATAAGTGCCATTTAAATAGACCACTGAAGTATCACTAGAAGATTGAGGCACTTCACACTTTTAAATCTTGCGCAAATAAACATTGAGTCATTGAAAAAGATATCACAAAAAAATGTGGATATTGCTGAAGTGGGACATATTGCCAAAACCTCTTGCACCTTTCTTGAATTATCCGGGATCTTGGGAGGGCCTGTAGTTTTCTGTTGCTTTCACCATGGCAACACCTTGGCCAGAGTGGACATGCCAATCAATCAGCAGCTTTATTTCTACTACAGCATAAATCATTCTGATCTTTTAAAAATTGACATTCCTGTATTTGTTCTGATGACTACAAAGTGAAAAGCCACTGCAATATGTCTCTCTTTCTAGTAAAAGAAATTGTAACCACATAAAGATGTCAATCAAGCTAATTAAACAGATTTGGCCAGTTGTGTAAACAGCCTCCCACTCACATAATCCTTTATGGGTCTGGAAGCTAAATTTATTGGTTTCCCCTTTGAATGCTGACATGGAATCTAATTCCACCACTTTATCAGACAGGGCATTTGAAATACTAAATTGCTCTTTGTGTAAATTACTTTTTCCTTGTGACACCTCCAATCACTTTGAATCTGCTTCCTTTGGTTCACCACCCTTCATTCTATCTCAAATAGTCATGCACGTGTTGTGGTGCAGTGGGTAGCATTCCTGTCTCTACACCAGAAGCTCTGGGTTTAATTTTTTACTCCAGGACTTGGTAACCAAGGAAGGTGCGTTCATAATGCGGCCAGACAGGTTGAGTATCAGCCTCTAAATCCTTCTAACACATCACCAGGGCAGGCGATAAGATTGGGAGAGTTTCCAGACCAGCCACATGGTGGAAAGAAATTGGAGCCTCTACCTTTACTATCCATAGCCCCAGACTACAAGATGTATGGAAAAGTACATGCTGCCAAAGCAACTGGGACAGGGTTGGTTCGACGACTGGTATAGATCAGATTGGTGCATGGGGTTCGACCCCCCTCCTAAATGGGGTGGATTGGGTAACAGCCATCTTGCTCTCTACCTGTGGCAGAGGTCACAGCACTTTGGGTTGGACCTGCCTTGGAGGCTGATGAAGAAACCAGCCACAATTTTTAAACACCTGCATCAAAATGGCAAGCTTTCCTCGATTGATGGGTTCACGTCTCTGGAGATCTTTTCGCCTCAGAGAGGGCGGCCCCACCTGAGGAAATGTCACTAATTCGTTGTTCAGGTAATGTTTTTATCAAATATAACGTGTTTTTGCAAAACGGCTGGGGGAAGTGTTATTGAAGCACGAGGGAGGGGTGAACCACCGCGAGGGAAAATTAAAACGCCCGCCCTTTTAACGGCTAAGGAGCGGGCTGGTTCCAGAAGTTTCCTTCCGCCATTTGCCTTTCCGATCCATTCCGCCTCACGGTCACCGCCGGTAAAAAAAAAAGTGTCTTTCCTCACGTCTCAACCCAATCCTTTTCCCGACGTATTTCTTTGTTGTTGCGAGGAGTGGGGCGTTTTATTTAATATGTGTGATATATGCATAAAATGATGACATTCGTTTACCAACCATCGCAAACATGTCGGAGGCAGGTGGGATCACCTCCGAACGAAATTTGTTGTGCTGCTCAACGCACGTGTCGATGAAGGTCTGGTCGTTGACGGCGATGAGCGCCCGGACGGCGGACGCGTGTAGCGAGACCAGCGACCATAGGATGAAGAGAAGCCACGACACCCGGGCCATGGCGAGCTTGAGGGAGGGGGTGGGACACCGAGTGAGTCAGCGCCGGTCCACCTGCAGTACCCTGCACGGCCGCTGGGGGGGGGGGGCGCGCCCACGCCCACAACACTCCACTCCACTGGAACGTTGTGCCGCGCAGAGCCCCGCCCCTAACTTGGCCTATACTCGAGAGGCTTTCCACACGCCTTTGACGCATCCCCCACTCCAGGCCACTCACTTCTGAATTGGAAATGTATCGAAATTCCTTCATGGTGGGCTGGGTCCAGATCCTGGAACTCCCTCCCTAACAGCGCCATGGGTGTACGTACGCTGTGTGAACTGCAGTGGTTCAGGAAGATGGCATCTCACCGCCACGTTCTAGAGGGCAATTCAGGGATAGACAATAAATGATGGCCAAGCCAGCGGACACCACATTTTCCATGAATAAAACAAAATGCGCCGAAGCACCTATCTGTTTCCGTGGATAGTATCTTGCCCTGGAAAGGTGTGCCTGCCTGTGGCCAGAGGCTGCATCAAGCACAGCTGATCCGCTCTTACTGCCTCCCGTAGATACGTTTGAAGGACCTGCAGGCTGATAATCACTTGGTAAAGTTGCGAAACATTCTCTGGACATCAAGTCCTGGACTGGGACTGAAACCTGGAGCTTCTGGCTCAGAGACTTCCACTGGGCAGAGCTAGGAGAGCAAATAATATTTAGATTATTATATTGAATTTACTGTGCTTTATGATTCAGGTGCCTTGTTGTTACTGCCTCTTCCAAGAGGTTACAGAAAGAAGTCTCACAACACCAGGTCAAAGTCCAACAGGTATATTTGAAAGTGCAAGCTTTCGTAGCAGCACTGATGAAGGAACAGCGCTCCGAAAGCTTGCGATTTAAACTTTAACCTGGTCGTGTGAGACTTCTTACTGTGCGCACCACAGACCAGCGCCGGCATCTCCACATACATAAACAAAACACTGCACATGCTGCCATTCTGGAATACAAATATTAATTGCTGGAAATTTTCAACAGATCTGGCGGTGCCAATGAAAAGAGAGAGTTAACATTTCCTTGAGTTTGTCCCCCTGCCATTCAATGTCATGGCTGATCTTACTGTGGCCTCAACATCACTCTCCTGCCTGTCCCAATAATCCTTGAACCCATGCAGTTTAGGAATGTGTCTATCGCAGCCCTGAATATAGTCTCCGCAGCTCCTGGCGTAGGAAATCCCAAGATTCGTGACCCTCTGACAGAAGAAATTCCTCCTCATTACTGCCTTATGTGAGAGAATCAAGTGTTTTAAGGATGAGGGTCAGTGGATGTGACTAACGAGTACTGTACAGTCAGTAGTGTTTTCTGATCCTCCAACTGTAATAGACAAATTTTAACCATTGGTGCCTAATAACCAACCAACTGGAATCATGGCGTATTAAGTAGAGCTATCCAATAGTCGTTGTGGCATCAGTGAAGAAAGTTTCAGAACTGATTTTGATATTAGGTTATGGTATTAATCTATATGGACCAAGGCGGTTCAGATACCCTGATCCAATTCAGGGGTTCTGCTAAATTGGGCTTGGAATTCTAGAGCAAACTGCATCCAGCCAGGGCATACCTGAAGTGTATACCTGTATATCAATCATCAAAGCAAGATGACTGGTTCACCCACAGATGGCAGCCTTTATCTCTCGTTTTAGCTGGTTCACAGCTATAGGCTTCTAGGATTACTACAAACATACCCTCTATTCTTGGAGTGCATGGGTGATTTGTTTAAGAGCATGAACCTTTATCTTTTGGGTTGCTGACTTGTAGGGAACCTTTGTTAGGCCACACAATTTATAGGGAACATTGATCACCACCCAGCTTACTAGTGACCTATCAGATTAGTTCCGGGATCATTGGGCCCGCCCTTCAGCCTGGCTAACCCAAAACGTGCTCCCAGGACAGTCACTTCTGGGCTAGCGGCCTTATCAGTCCGAAGCAGTCTCCAGTTTTACTGCTGTCAGTCTGGAAAGCAAAGGTACAGCCTTCCCCAGCTCAGCAAGCCCTTTCACTTGCTGCTGAGCACGAGGAGAATATTCTGATCTAACATTATTACATGAAAATTGTGCACAACCTGCCTTTTTGTTTCACCGTGTTCCCTGGTGCGAACTGGGCCAATGTATTCACATAGCACACGGCTTCACCACTGAAAGAAATTTGACTCAGAACTTCGGACCAAATTGCATCTAACCATGGTTGCACAATGAAAGAAAGTTAACCAAGATAATTCCATACCCTCATGGAAGGGAGCACTATTTTTTGAGGAAGGCACTTGGTTCACTATTTTGACTTTTCAGACTTTTGTTTTTAAAAAATATTTTCACTTTACAACACAACCATCCCTTGCTCCAAAACTTTCACTGATTTCTGCATATTGTTGGTTTATCATTTTCCCACTTTTTACTTAACCATTTCCTATTATGGACTTTGTCTCTGTGAGGAATTTTCAACTTTGTTATTTCTCACTGTTCACTAATTTTGCAGCTTTTGGTTTATGATTTACCTGCTCCTTAACCTTTTGGTTAATAATGTCCTTACTCTTTGCTAAGAGTCCTTTCCTTTGGGACTTGGTCTCTGAATGCAGTTTTTAACTTTCTAATTAATCATTTCCTACTTTTACTAATTTTTATCAAAGATACTTCCATGTGTTTGCAGAATTGTTGCTCAGCACTACCGTTAAGTAAATATAATTACATAATTTGCCTACATCACAAAATACCTATCAGACATCCTTGGAATGTTGACAACATGAGACTCAAAGTCAAAAAGGTAGTGAACTTTCAAAAATATAAGAAACAGGAGCAGGTGTACTGTCCGATGGAACCTGCACTGCCATTCAATATGATCATTGTTGATCTTGGGCTTCAACACCATTTTCCCACCTGTTCCCTATATCCATTAATTTCCTGGGAAACATAAAATCTGTTTATCCCAAACTTAAGTGTATTCTACGATGGAGCATCACCATCCCTCTGGAGCAGAGTGAAGAAATTCCTCAACTCAGTCCTATTGCAATCCTGGACCAGACCCCAACAGTTTCTAGGAAACACCAATATTTTATTTTAATTTTGTAAGACTGAGGAAAGAATACTTCACTCCAGGAGTGATCTCATGCACAAATAGGGATATGGTATATTAAAACAAACTTTATTACTAACACAGTATTATCAACTTTAACATTATAAAGACAAAGAGCTTTCAATTACCAGTTAAACAAAGCTTATCAATATACTAAAACAATCCTAGCTGCTATCTTTATCTCCACTCAAACAAAACCCATCTCAGGTCACAATACATTTTTAAATACAGTTAGCAGACTCAGGAATACTTGCTGTAAAGAGATGTCTTGGATAAATCACTTTGAGAGAGATCCTTCAGGAACCAGCTGCAGATTCTTGCCTCAGTCAACTACTGGTTAATCTGCCAGCCTTTCCAGAAACTGCTGCTCTATTCACAGACAGATCTTTAACTAAACTGTATTGAGAGCACAGCTTCTTGTCCATTCACATCCTAATCTAAAACCAAACAAATAAAAACCCTGAAATTCAACACCTGACTGCTTCAGCCCCTGGCTCTGAGCATTAACCACATAATCTTAGCAAACTAAACACAATGGGCTGGATTCTCCGATTCTAAGACTAAGTGCTGACGCCGGCGTGGGAACGGTGGCTTTTTATGACTGAAAAAACGGTGCAAAACGGCCACCGATCCCTGTCTGGTTCGGGGGGGCTAGCAGGCACACAGTGTAGAGCACCTGGCTCTAGCTGCCGATACGGCCGGAGAATTGCCGGGTCCATGGCCGCGCTTGTGTACGGTGGCGGCCCGCAGCGACCGCACTATGCAACATGGCGGCCGAACCAGACCTGCCAAATAGTGACAGCTTTGGCCGGGCTCGCCAACCCTGGACCACCCCCTACTAGTGCCGCCTGCCCCAACCAAAGCCTCCCCTGCCTGCGGATCAGCTCCCTCCCCAACTGTGGTGGCACTGGACATAGTTCGCAGCCGCTACGCTGAATTCCCAAAAATAAATACATGAGAGATTCACTCCGTCGGGAACTTGGCCCATCGATGGCGGAGCATCGGTGGGAGGGCCTCGGGTAACGTTCTGAGGCCGTCGCGACAGCGTACGGCGTACTCCTAGATTACTGCATTTTGGAGGGCACGGAGCATCGCAAAAGCAGCTCCGCCCCGATTTCGGCGTCAACGTGGATTCTCTAGCCAATAACCGAATGCGATTTCGGAGACTGGAGAATCCAGGCCAATGTCTATAATTATTTATTCCATTAGCCCAATTTGTACGATGCTTTAATTGCACCTCTGTCTCCAAATGGTCTGCTGCTTTTCAAGCCAGGATTTTAAAAAAATGTGACTGCAACAGTCATACACACACTAACACAGGTTTTTAACCCGTACTCCATCAAATACCTATAATACAATATATCTGAAATTCCTACATTCAACATAGTCCTAAATGATCAACCCCTTGTTCTGAGACTGAGCTCCCATGTTTTAGATTCCCAGTCCAATGGAAACAATCTCTCAGCCTCCACCCTATCAAGCCCCTTCAAAATTTTGTAATTTCAATGGAATCACCTCTCATTTTTCTAAATTCCAGAGAATATAAGCCCAATTTACTCAGCCTCTCATCATAGCATACAACCCTCACACCATGACCAATTTAATTAATCTTTGCTGTACCATCTCCAATGCAATCATATCCTTTCTTAAATGTGGGGACCAAACTGCACAAAGTACTTAAGAAGTGGTCTCAGTAAAACGCTGTACAACTGTAGCAAGTCATCTTTATTTGTGTATTGCAATCCCTTTGTAATAAAGCTTAACATACCATTTGCTTCCTAACTGCTTTAAGCACCTGCATGCCAACTTTCTGCATCCCTTGTACCAGCACACCTTAGTCTCTTTGAACACTTACAAGTTTCTCACCTTTAAAAAAATATTATTTTCATTCTTACGACCAAAGAGAATAACTTCACATTTCCCTATACTGCATTCCATTTGCCATCTTGTTGCCCACTCACCTAACCTGTCTATATCTCTTTGCAGCCTCTTTGTGTCCTCCCCAGAACTTACCTTTCCCCTGGTTTAGTGCCATCAGTAAACTTATATACTTTTGTCCCTTCATCCAAGTCATTAATATAGAGTATAAAGGTAGCACAGTGGTTAGCACTGTTGCTTCACAGCACCAGGGTCCCAGGTTCGATTCCTGGCTTGGGTCACTGTCTGTGCGGAGTCCCCGTATGCGCATGGGCTTCCTCCCAGTCCAAAGATGTGCAAGTTAGGTGGATTGGCCATGCTAAATTGCCCGTAGTGTTCAAAAAGGTTGGGTGGGGTTACTGGGATAGGTTGGAGGTGTGGGCTTGGGTAGGGTGCTCTTTCCAAGAGCCGGTGCAGGCTCGATGGGCTGAATGGCCTCCTTCTGCACTGTAAATTCTGTGATTCTGTATAAATTGCCCTTAGTGTCCAAAAAGGTTGGGAGGGGTTACTGTGATAGGATGGAGGTGTGGGCTTAGGTAGGGTGCTCTTTACAAGGGCCGGACTGTGGGAGGAAACCCATGCACACACGGGGAGAACATGCAGACTCCGCACAGACAGTGACCCAAGCAGACTCGATGGGCCGAATAGCTTCCTTCTGCACTATGATTCTATGAAAATTCCTTAGATTCAAGACTGCGCCACAAGATTGGAAGTTGGCAAATGTTACAATGCGTTTCAAGAAAGGAGGGAGAGAGAAAAAGCAATGAACTACAGGCCAGTTAACTTAACACCAGTAGTTGGAAAAATGTTGGAGTATATTATGAAGGAAGTCTTAACAATGCACTCAGAAAAGCATAGTATGATTCGAACAAGTCAACATAGTTTTACTAAAGTGAAATCCAGTTTGACAAATGTACAACGTTTAGGAGGATATAACTGGTGGGTAGGTAGAAGGGAGCCAGTAGATGTAGTCTATCTGGATTTCCAAAAGACATTCAAAAAGTTGTTGCACAAAATCAGAGCTCATGGAATGGGGGTAATATGTTAGGAAGGATACGGGATTGGTTAACTGACATAAAACAGTATGAGCGTGAACTGGGATTTTTAATGTTGGTAGGTAGTGAATAGTGGAGTGGTGGCCCCTCGGCTATTAATGATCTTAATAATAATAATCTTTATTATTGTCACAAGTAGGCTTACATTAACACTGCAATGAAGTTACTGTGAAAATCCCCTAGTCGCCACACTCCGTCGCCTATTTGGGTACACTGAGGGAGAATTCAGAATGCAATTAACTGGCCGGAAGCCCGAATCTCCACCACCGTGATGCTCCGGCCCCACAGCGGGAAAACCACCGGACGGGCTTTGGTGTGAGGTTGGCGAAGCGCAGCCCTGGCGCGGTGGCGCCTGAGGGAAGTCAAGGGGATCAGGCCATTAATGATGTGCCCCTGTGCCGCTGCCAGGCTGCAGAGCTTTGGTTCCCCCAAGAGTCCTGGGAGTTGGTTGTGGGCGAAGGCTTGATCTCGCACCACCCTGGGATGGGGCCCCATGTCTGGTCTGCCCCTTGGGCAATCTGAAGATCACTGTTGACATGGTGATCTCAGGCAGCTCCTCTGCTGAACAGCATCTTCCTGGTCTGACTTGGTTAACTCTGAAGTGGTCGCCTCAGCCTGAACTGCTCGGCCTGGCAGTGAAACTGAATGGATGTTTTGCATCTCATAGAATCATAGAATTTCAAAATGTGTCAGGGGATTTGAAGCATTTTCAAAAGTTGTGGGCTTTCCAGGAAGCCTCTCGCACTTGTAACTGTTGCTGTTTTAAAGCATTTGTCTGAGGGAGCAGATGCTATGGAAGGGAAAATGTTCCTGCAATGATTCTGCACAAGGGGCTGTTTAGCACAGGGCTAAATCGCTGGCTTTGAAAGCAGACCAAGGCAGGCCAGCAGCACAGTTCAATTCCCATACCACCCTCCCCAAACAGGCACCGGAATGTGGCGACTAGGGGCTTTTCACAGTAGCTTCATTTGAAGCCTACTTGTGACAATAAGCGATTTTCATTTTTTTTTCATTGGATTGCTCTTCAGCTGTCAAGCAGAGCAGTTCAGGCTCAGGAAACCACTTCAGAGCTGGAAGAATTGGAGGGAGTTAGAGGTAATAGATTTCGAAGTCACAGTCCCAAAGACTTTTGATGGGCAGCAAGGTGGCTAGCACTGCTGCCTCACAGCGCCAGGACCTAAGTTAAATTCTGGCCTTGGGTGACCGTGTGAGTTTGTACAATCTCCCCGTTTCTGCGTGGGTTTCTTCTGGTGCTCCGTTTCCAATGAGCAGAAATCCAAAATAACCAACAGAATTCATGATGCAAAGAATATAGGCAGTGTTTCAGAAGAGCATTCCCAGTTACCATTGTGTAAACAGGATTTTCGTGTTGGGATCAACGAAAGGAAAGATCTATGTTCATCTGTTAAATGTCATACAAATTTTATGAGCCGGCCAAAGGTAGTAGCTGCTCTTTTTGTAGTCATTGAACAAAGAAAATTACAGCACAGGAATGTCAGCCCTGCAAGCCTGCACCAACCATGCTGCCCATCTGAACAAAAACCCTCTACCCTTCCGGGGACCATATCCCTCTGTTCCCATCCTATTCATGTATTCATCAAGACGCCCCTTTAAAGTCACTATCGTATCTGCTTCCACTACCTCCTCCGGCAGCGGGTTCCAGGCTCCCACCACCCTCTGTGTAAAAAAACTTGTCTCGTACATCTCCTTTAAATCTTGCCCCTCACACCTTAAACCTATGCCCCATGGTAATTGACTCTTCCACCCTGGGAAAAAGCTTCTGACTATCCATGCCCCTCATAATCTTGTAGACTTCTATCAGGTCACCCTTCAACCTCCGTCCTACCAGTGAGAACAAACCAAGTTTCTCCAACCTCTCCTCATAGTTGGTGCCCTCCGTACCCGGCAACATCCTGGTAAATATTTTCTGTACCCTCTCCAAAGCCTCCACATCCTTCTGGTAGGCACAGCACCAGTAGTGCGTGGTAGAACTCTTCCAACGATTCCCCGGGGCTTTGTCGTCTCGTTGCAAGCAGGTGACTTGCGTAGACCTGGTTTACTGGGCGGATATAATGTCCTTTTAAAAGTTTGATTGCTGCATCAAAGTCTTCCGCCTCCTCGATGAGGGTGTAGATCCCAGGGCTTACCCTTGAGTGCAGGAGATGCAGTTTCTGCTCCCCCGTGGGTGTGCCTCCAGCCGTCTCAAGGTAGCCTTTGAAACACGCCAGCCAGTGTTTGAAAATCGCCACTCAGTTCGCCGCGTGGGGACTGAGTTGCAGACACTCCGGCTTGATTTGGAGATCCATCTTCTCTGCTTATGTGTAGTCTATTAAATTGGTGCACGATCAATTACTGCAAAGACGAGGTTAAAGTATAACTGAAGGCACTCACCTGATGAAGGAGCTGTGCTCCGAAAGCTAGTGATTCCAAACAAATCTGTTGAACTTTAACCTGGTGTTGTAAGACTTCTTACTGTGCCTACCCCAGTCCAATGCTGGCATCTCCACATCATCCCTCTGGTAGTGTGGCAACCAGAATTGAACACTATATTCCAAGCGCAGCCTAAGGTTCTATAAAGCTGCAACATGACTTGCCAATTTTAAAATTCAAATGCCCAGCTGATGAAGGCAAGCATGCCGTATACCTTCTTGACTACCTTCTCCACCTGCGTTGCCCCTTTCAGTGACCTGTACATCTAGCCATATCAATACTCTTCTGCCATTTACTGTATATTTCCCATTTATATTAGACTTTCCAAAATGCATTACATAGAACATTACAGCGCAGTACAGGCCCTTCGGCCCTCTATGTTGCGCCGACCTGTGAAACCACTCTAAAGCCCATCTACACTGTTCCCTTATCGTCCATATGTCTATCCAATGACCATTTGAATGCCTTTAGTGTTGGCGAGTCCACTACTGTTGCAGGCAGGGCATTCCACGCCCTTACTACTCTCTGAGTAAAGAACCTACCTCTGACATCTGTCCTATATCTACCTGTGGTATTATCAGGTATTGCAGCACCCGAGAGGCTGAAGTTCCATTGGTCAAACCTGGGGGTTTACCATTGGCTGTATAGTATGTAGCTCCGCCCAGATAAGCGGGGTATAAGAGTCGGTGCCGTCCCAGCAGCCCTCATTCTGTACCTGAGCTGCTGGGGAACAGTTCTAGTCTATTAAAGCCTTCAGTTATGCTTTAACCTCGTCTTTGCAGTAATTGATTGTGCATCACTATCTCCCTTCAATTTAAAGCTATGTCCCCTCGTGCTAGACATCACTATCCGAGGAAAAGGGCTCTCACTGTCCACCCTATCCAATCCTCTGATCATCTGGTATGCCTCAATTAAGTCACCTCTTAAGCTTCTTCTCTCTAACGAAAACAGCCTCAAATCCCTCAGCCTTTCCTCATAAGATCTTCCCTCCATACCAGGCAACATTCTGGTAAATCTCCTCTGCACCCTTTCCAATGCTTCCACATCCTTCCTATAATGCGGTGACCAGAATTGCACGCAATACTCCAAATGCGGCCGGACCAGAGTTTTGTACAGCTGCAACATGACCTCATGGCTCCGAAACTCAATCCCTCTACCAATAAAAGCTAACACACCTTACGCCTTCTTAACAACCCTCTCAACCTGGGTGACAACTTTCAGGGATCTATGTACATGGACACTGAGATCTCTCTGCTCATCCACACTGCCAAGAATCTTACCATTAGACCAGTACTCTGTCTTCCTGTTATTCCTTCCAAAATGAATCACCTCACACTTTTCTGTATTAAACTCCATTTGCCACCTCTCAGCCCAGCGCTGCAACTTATCTATGTCCCTCTGTAACTTGTAACATCCTTCCACACTGTCCACAACTCCACCGACTTTAGTGTCATCTGCAAATTTACTCACCCATCCTTCTACGCCTTCCTCCAGGTCATTTATAAAAATGACAAACAGCAGTGGCCCCAAAACAGATCCTTGTGGTACACCACGAGTAACTGGACTCCAGTCTGAACGTTTCCCATCAACCACCAGCCTTTGTCTTCTTCCAGCTAGCCAATTTCTGATCCAAACAGCTAAATGACCCTGAATCCCATGCCTCCGTATTGTCTGCAGTAGCCTACCGTGGGGAACCTTATCAAACGCACATACCTCACATTTGTATGGATTAAACTCCATCTGCCATCTCTCCGCCCAAGTCTCCAACTGATCTATATCCTGCTGTATACTGACAGTCCTCATCACTATCTGCAATTCCACCAACGTTTGTGTTGTCCACAAACTTACTAATCAAACCAGCACTGATCCCTGAGGAACGCCACTATTCACAGTCCTCCATTCCGAATGCAGCCTTCGTCTTCTATGACTGAGCCTGTTCTGTATCCATCTTGCCAGCTCACCTCTGATTCCGTGTGACATCACTTTTTGTACCAGTCTGCCATGCGGTACCTTATCAAAGGCTTTACTGAAGTCCACGAAGACAACATCCACTGCCCTACCCTCATCAATCATCTTCATCACTTCCTTGAAAAACCTGATCAAGTTAGTGAGACACAACCTCCCCTTCACAAAACCATGTTTCCTCCACTTATTTCCAAGTGGGAGTAAATCATGTCTCGAAGAATCATCTCCAATAATTTCCCTACCACTGACGTAAGGCTAACAGGCCTGCAATTATCTGGATTATCTTTGATACCCTTCTTAAATAAAGGAACAACATTGGCTATTCTCTAATCCTCTGGGACCTCTCCTATAGCTAGTGAGGATACAAAAATTTGGGCAGCATGGTAGCACAAGTGGATAGCACTGTGGCTTCACAGCGCCAGGGTCCCAGGTTCGATTCCTCTCTGGGTCACTGTCTGTGCGGAGTCTGCACGTTCTCCCCATGTCTGCTTGGGTTTTCTCCGGGTGCTCCAGTTTCCTCCCACAGTCCCAGGACGTGCAGGCTAGGTGGATTGGCCATGATAAATTGCCCTTAGTGACCAAAAAGGTTAGGGGGGGATATTGGGTTACGGGGATAGGGTGGACGTGAGGGCTTAAGTGTGTCGGTGCAGACTCGATGAGCCGAATGGCCTCCTTCTGCACGGTATATTCTATTTCTCTCAAGGCCCCAGCAATTTCCTCCCTTGCCTCTCGGTATTCTGGAGTATATCCCATCAGGCCCTGGGGTCTTGTCTACCTTAATGTTTTTCAAGACCCCAATACCTCCTCCTTTTTGATCTCAACATAACCCAAACTATCTACACACCCTTCCCCAGATTCATCATCCACCAAGTCCTTCTCTTTGGTGAATACCGATGTAAAGGGTCAGCCTCCCGTACCAGCCTTCCCGAACAGGCGCTGGAATGTGGTGACTCAGGGCTTTTCACAGTAACTTCATTTGAAGCCTACTTGTGACAATAAGCGATTTTCATTTTATTTCATAAAGTACTCATTTACTACCTCACCCATTTCCTCTCATTATCCAAGGTTCCCGAAACTTGCAATACTTATCCTTCAACCTTTTAGGAACATGCCGGTCCTGAATTCCTATCAACTTACACTTGAAAGCCTCCCACATGCCAGAAGTTGATTTGCCCTCAAACATCTACCTCTAATCTATATTCTTCAGTTCCTGCCTAATATTGTTGAAACTTCATCGCCGTGTTAATGATAGCCTACTTGTGACAATAAAAATTATTTTAAAAATAAAGATTATTAAAAGTTAGTCTTCCCCCAATTTAGCACCTTCCCCCAATTTAGCATCTATCAGTGTCTTAAAGCTTACTGAATTGTGGTCGCTGTTCCCGAACTGCTCCCCTATTGAAACGTCAACTAACTGGCCAATATTCCCCAATATCAGGTCCACTACAGCCCCTTCCTCAGTTGGACTATTACATACTTTTTCAACAAGCCCTCTTGAATGCTCCTTACAAACTCTGCCTAATCCACGTCCCTAGCACTAAGTGAGTCCCAGTCAATATAGGGGAAGTTAAAATCACCCACCATAACAACCCTGTTACTTTTACACCTTGCCAAAATCTGCTTACATATCTGTTCCTCTACCTCCCGCTGGCTGTTGGGAGGCCTATAGTATACCCCCAACATCGTGACTATACCCTTCCTATTCCTGATATCTACCCATATTGCCTCACTGTATGAGCCCTCCGAGGTGTCCTCCTACAGTATAGCTGTGATATTTTCCTTAACCAGCGGTGCAACTCCCCACCCCTTTTATACCTTCCTCTATCCCGCCTGAAACATCTGTTTGCTGGAATGTTAAGCTGCCTATCCTGCCCTTCCCTTAACCAAGTCTCTGTAATGGCAATATCATGGTTCTAAGTACTAATCCAAGATCTAAGTTCATCTGTCTTGCTTGTTACACTTCTCGCATTGAAATAAATGCACTTCAGTCCACCAGACCCTCTTTCATCAGCAACCACACCATGCTTGCCCTTCCTCTGAGTCTTACCTACTCTCTAGTTCCCCTTCAGTTAATTCACCTTTGCTTTGGTCCTCCCCCCTCCCTCTCCACCGCCAAACTACTTACATCCTCCTGTGTAACACTAGCAAACCTCCCAGCTGCAATATTTATGCCCCTCCAGTTTAGATGCAACCCGTCCTTCTTGTACAGGTCCCAATGGTCCAGATATCTGAAACCTTCCTTCCTACACCAGCTGTTTAGCCACATGTTGAGCTGTACTATCTTCCTATTTCCCTATTTCTAGCCTCACTGGCACATGGCGCAGGTGGAATCCTGAGATGCAACTGTAGAGGTACTGTTTTTTAACTTTCTACCTAACTCCCTGAACTGTTGCTACAGGGCCTCGTCACCCTTCTTACCTTTGTCGTAAGTACCAATATATACCAGGATCTCTGGCTGTTCACCCTCTCTTCAGAATGCTTTCTGCCCATTCAGAGACATCCTGGACCTTGGTACGCAGAAGTCCACAGAAGCGCCTATCTGTACCTCTAACTATTGAGTCCCCTATAACTATTGCTGTGGTGCTTTGTCCCTTCCTGCTTAACAACATAGCCTGCCAAGGTGCCACTGCTCTGGCTGCTGCTGCTGTTATCCCCTGATAGGCCAACCCCCCAAAAGTATCCAAAATGGTATACTTGGTAGAGGGTGACAACCACAGGGGATTCCTGCACTAACTGCCTGCTCCTTCTAGCGGCCACCTATTTATCTGCCTGCACCTTGGGTTCACCACATCACTAAAACTCCTATCTATGATGTTTTCCGCCACTTTTATGCTCCTAAGTGCATCTAACTGCTGCTCCAATCTATCCATGCAGTCTATGAGGAGCTGCAATTGGGTGCACATCCTGCAGATGTAGTTGTCCAAGATGCTGGAAGTGTCACGGATCTCCTACATCTCAGAGGTGCAGCACTTAACATCACTTATCGCTGCAGATACCCTTTGTATCACTTACCTTCCCAGGATGCTCTCTGGATCTTTCCCTGCAGATTAACAGTTACGAAGCAAGAAGAAAACAAAGCAGAAAGGGAAAAAGCACCTCCTCCCACTCTGCACCAAATAACCAAATTTCAATCCCACTCTGACTGCCTCACAGGGTATCTCCCACTTCACGTGTGCAATGCATCATGCTAACCCTTAGGAAGAAGCTGATTGTTTAGGACCTGTGTTCTCAGCACATTTCTGTATGGTTGTGAAATGGATGCTTACAGCTATGAAAAAAACGTAATAATTACCATCTTCGCAGACTGCTATACTATCTGAGTATATCCTGGTGGGACATAATCAGAAATGGGGCAGTCCCCTTAAAAGCAGAGCTCCCAGCTTCGTTAGCGTTCGTCAAACAGAGGTTACGTTGTCTTCGGCATGATCACAGGATGGAGGACAAGTGTGTACAAAAAGACTCTATATGGTGAGGTAGCCAGAGCTGGATAACCAGTAGAATACCCAAAGCTCTGCTCCAAGGATGCTTCAAAGAGTGATATGAAGGTCCTATATGCCGATGATTGCACCTGGGTGTCATTAATTGATGACAGAGGAAAATGGTGACATCTCCTGTGGGCTGAAATGCACCATCACAATGCCAAGTGGCTAGAGCAGCTTGGCATTTGCACTAATGCCAAATGCAACAACCCACAATAACACTTGGAAGCACAATTTTTATCTCATTTAATGCAAGATAAAGTGATTCCTTTGCAATATACCAACCTACAGCAAACCAGAATGTTACCTTTTATGTGGGCTGTTCCTGTCCTCCCTACAGACCATGCCCCAATGTTTTCTACAACATATCAAATACTCAGTGGTAGTCATGAGGAAGCAAAGTGTTTTCAGATGCATTTAACCAATTCTCTCAGAAATAACCGATTGTAAAAAAAGGACGAATGAATTGCAATGGGATAGGAGTGCATGTATATCGGGCGCGGTTTAATTGGGCTGCGCCCAAGAAGCAGCTCGCCATGGTGCAGCGTGGCCATTAGATGCCGGGATACCCTGCTCCCGGGGTCTATCCAGCTCTCAATGCCTCGCGCGATCTAATGCAATCTCGTGAGATGTAGCGATGTGAATCTCGCCCATGTGGGTGGGATCATTTTTTAGCAAATCTGCATATTCAAGCGAGACAGTTAGTCTCACTTTAATGTGCAGATTCTCGAGTTACCCGAGGTGTGGGATCTATCTCCCTCGCCTTGGAGACCTCGGGCAATCACATTCAGTACGTCTCCACAAACTGGGACCAGATGGAATGGCACTCGTGGGGATCTCCCAAGGAATCGGAGGCCCCTAGGTGCATACCCTCTAGGCAAGGTCTTACCTGGGTCCCCTGGCACTGCCAAGGTACCCAGGTGGCACTGCCAGCTAGCAGGGGCACAGCCAGGGGACCAAGCTGGCACTGACAAGGTGCCATTTTTTACACGGCTGCGATTGGGCTGGAGGTGCCCTGTGCGGGTGTTGGGGTGGCGGGGAGAACACCCCACCCTCCTATAGTGCATTGGGGCTTGATCGTGACGCCATTGAAAAATCTCTCGCTACAAAATGGGGCTATGTGCGGCCTTGGCCGCACGTTCCCCGTTGAGGCCGCCAATCAAATGCAAATTGCGTTTCATAGTCTTGTGTTTTCGTCGCTGCGAGCGCTGGGAAACACCCGGCTAAATGCGTTCACTATGGGACTTTGATCCCATTTAGTTAAATTGCGCTCATCATTTCTTGTATTTAGTTGTCCACTGAACCACACATTTAAACAAAGTGATTATGAAATTTGATCTTTATTAAATTCAAATGCTGAGATGTGAAGAGCCATAGCAAATGGATCACAACATTTAATGTAAATACCTGTCAGTTAGCATTCTATTTCAATATGCAGTAACATTTCACATACTGTGTTGGCATAGTGTTGAGTTATTTAATACCATAAACAGCCAAATTATACAAAGCAAGTTTTTACAGCTGATGATGCCCAGAGCTGCATCTAGAATGCAATTATGTCCTGTAAGAGATGTCTACTGCATCTCCATGTCAGTAATGGGGTTGGTTCATGAAGATAGAAATCTGGCTGAGAGCAAAACATGAAGCCACTAGTGCAGTCGTTCTCCTCCCTTTTATTGGTAGAGGTAGAAATTGCAAACAATTTCGCTATTCTCCTCAGAATAGAATTAAAGGATGTAGCGAAACACTGCACACCCATTCAAACATTGAGTATATCTGCATATGCATACAACATACTGATTCATACATAATGGTCAAAATTACAAACAGTATTGTTTTCATCCATTTAGCACTTGCACCAAATCTCTTTCTGCTATTTTAACATTGTATCAAATGTCAGCACTAATGGAATTAAAACTTGTGACTTCCATGTGCTCAACCAGGTTCCAAAAAAAACTTCTCTTAAATCCAGCTTGGTCAGATTTTTACTTTCTAATCGAAGCAAGTCACCTTGTGCTGTTTCTTTTACTGATAAGTGTATTGTTTTTGAATAATGTTGTCATTTTAAAAACTCTTTGTTCTTTTACTGGTGTTTTTAAAACTTGCTTTTGGTGGAAAAGGATTTGTAATGAGATCATTTAAAAAATGTAGGTTTGTGATTACTTTGATGCAAACATTTCGTACAATGTTAAACAGCAGAAAGGGCTTTGGTATAAATGTCAAATGGATTAAAACAACGTTGTTTGTGATTGCTCCTGTTATGCATGGATTAGTATCTCACTGAAGTGTACATAGTTTAATTAAATAAATGCTGGAAGACATTACAAATGAAAGTTTCAATTACAATGGGAGGTGATAGAGGAATCTGACAAGTCTATAAATATACCTTTGTATGCCTGCCTGACAATCATAAAGTAGCACTGATAGTACAGAATTTGGTTTCTCAGTACATCCTATCCTCACAGCTGAAACAGAAGAAATCAGGGAGAAAAAAGTGCCATAAAATACAAGGAGTATGTCTGGGGAGTTACGACCATAGAATATATATTACAAAAGTTGGCAGAAGTGTCAAAAGGCAGTTTGACAATAAAACGGAGGCTGATCCGAAGTCTGGATTCCAATCGGGGTATTCTGTCAGAAAATGAAGTAAACAAAATGTAATTGATTTGCAATAATGTTCCTAACATAATTGATATAAACTGTTGGTATTAATATTAAAAACATACGGGCAATTTCTTCACGATACGGATCACCTGATAAGAGAAAGGAAAGAAGTGGGTCAAAAATTCACTAGGTATTAATAACATAAAAGGCTAAATGTATTGACTACTTAACTTACTGCATAAAAAGCTCCTGCAAAAATCTGCACCACAGGCTGTGCAAGGTGCTCCTTTGTGATATGGTGTCAATTCTTCAACATTTCCACTGCAAAGAAAAATAGATGGAATCATCATTTTGTCTGGTCCTCAACTTTATTTTCAAAACGTAAGCTAAAACAAGCTAGAGAGAGCAATAAATTGAAGGGTATCTTAATTGATACTCCCAAGACAAGTTAACATAAACTGGGAACATTGTATACGGAAGAGGCTAAATAGTGCCTCCTGGTCATTGTGTGGAAGGTGAGACAAGTGTTTGTAATATACAAATATATGAAAGTGATGAACAGGAAAAGATCAGTTCCACCCACAAGCCTGGCCATATACAATCATGTGGTAACTTAAAACAATAGGATTCTTACAGTGCAGAGGGAGGCCATTCGGCCCATCACGTCTGCACCAACCCTCTCAAAGAGCACCCTACCTAGGTCCGCTCTCCCACCCTTTCCCCATAACCCTACCTAACCTACACACCATTAGACACTAAGGGGCAATTTAGTTTGTACAATCCATTTAAAATGCAGGTCTTTGGACTGTGGGAGGAAACCGGAGCACCCGGAGGAAACCCATGCAGACACAGGGAGAAAGTGCAAACTCTACACAGACAATCATCCAAGGCCGGAATTGAACCCGGGTCTCTGGTGTTGCGACACAGCAGTGCTAACCACCATGCTGCCCACATTGAAGGAATTAATTAGTGAGGATAGGGTAGGAAAGTGGAGTTGAGATAGATCAGCCACAATATTATTGAATGGTGGCAGAGGCTCAATGCGTCTTATAGCATATTCTTCTTTTGATTCCTATCTTCTTGCCCCACAAGCAGCCATACATTCTCATCAGAGGCAGAAATAACAGAAAACATTCTGCACCAATTTGAAAAAACATTACATGGAAGTTCCTCCTCAACTCCCCCATGTACAGTGGTAGTAAAATAAATTCTGACTGGGAGATACAATGCCCTTAAGCCTACCTTGTTTACTTTGTTACAGAAGATGAAAATTCTTGCGGTTTGAACCTAAAGTTATCAATCAGGGGTAATTAGGACTTTGGGTATTGGAGTGAAATGGAAATGGGGAACAGTGTTCAATGAGCAGCCAAGGCAATATTGCGTATTTCACATTATCACCCAAAAGCAAAACTATCCACAATGAGTTCAGAATAATTCTGACAACCTATCACTTGTTTAGATTATGGTAACCTCCAAAACCAAGGACAGGAATCTTCCACATTCATCAAGGGGAATACCTTATCATGATAATCAAAAACCAACAATAATAGCTTACATTTATATAACATATTTAATGTAGTAAAATGGCATATGTTTGATATGAGACACAGGCAACCCAGGAAATATCAGGACATGTGACCAAAGATGATGGATTATTTTGTCACTTGTTTTTCAGTTTTGCTTTTACTGAGCACTGATTATGTTCTCCTATTAACACATTCTGCTATCTTAACTTTATGCCACTATCAGTACCTTCTTTAGTCTTTAATGTTACCATGAACACTCCCTTTGTCTTGTGTCCATGACATCTTTGTCAATCTCTCCATACCTCCAACCGATCCCATACCTTCTATTCTTCCCCATCTCCTCCAGACCTGCTGAGTTTTCCCAGCAATTTCTATTTTTATTTCAGATTTCCAGCATCCACTGTATTTTGCTTTTCTTTGATTGTGTTTTATAGTCGAGTCTCGAGGAATCGATGGAGATTTCAGTCTGGCGGCAATGGAATTGGGCTGGAAGTTAAGTGGGAAATCTTGGTGAAGGTGTCGAAAAAGATCAATACCAAGGTTGCTTAGGATGGAAATGGAGTTTGTGGTAAGGACCGAAGAATGGCTAATCATCGCACTATTTAATTAGTTGCTTGACAAGCAATGTGACAAATCAGAGACAGTGGAATGGTCCAAAGAAGTGGTAATAGAATAGAACTCCATGAGCTCAGTTGGTAGAGTTGGCTGGGATTTTCTGCACCTTCCCCAGGGCATGAGTTCTGGCTGAAGAGGTGGCTTGTCATTGGCCGCCGGTGGGATATTCTGGTCACGCTGAAATCCACAGCATTTAGTATGGCTAGCACCCCCCCCCCCCGCTGCCGGAGAACCCACTGCAGGATGTCACCTTCAGTAGAACCGGAAAATCCCTCCAGTGGGAAAGGGGGAGGTGGTGGCATAGTCGCTGGATTAGTAATCCAGAAACCCAGGATAATGATCTGTGGAACCGGGTTTGAATCCCACCATGACAGGTGATGGAATTTAAAATCAATAAAATATCTTGAATTAAAAGTCTGATGATGACCATGAAACCATTGTCGATTGTTGTAAAAATCCATCTGGTTCACTAATGTCCTTTAGGGAAGGAAACCTGCCACCCTTACCTGAACTGGCCTAGATGTGACTCCAGACCCACAGCAATGTGTTTAACTCTTAAATGCCCTCTGAAATGGCCTAGCAAGCCACTCAGTTATATTCAACCACTACGAAAATACAACCCTGCAAAGCCCTCCTTACTAACATCTGGGGGCTTGTGCCAAAGTTGGGAGAGCTGTCTCACAGACTAGTTAGGCAACAGCCTGACATAGTCATACTCACATAATCATACCTTACAGATAAGGCCCTGACACCACTATCACCATTCCTGGATATGTCCTGTCTCCACGGCAGGACAGACCCAGCAGAGGTGGCGGCACAGTGGTATACAGTCGGGAGGGAGTTGCCCGAGGAGTCCTCAACATCGACTCTGGACTCCATGAAGTCTCATGGCTTCAGATTAAATAGGGGAAAGGAAACCTCCTGCTGAGTACCACGTACTGGCCGCCATCAGCTGATGAATCAGTACTCCTCCATGTTGAACACTACTTAGAGGAAGGACTGATGGTGGCAACAGTACAGAATGTACTCTGGGTGGGGGACTTCAATGCTCATCACCAAGATTTGGTGTGGCTTGGTAGTACCACCAATGGACTGAGCTGGCCGGGTCCTAAAGGACATAGCTGCTAGACTGGGACTGGTGAGGGAAACAACAAGAGGGAAAAATATACTATCTTTTTAGAAGGTATTTTATTCCAAAATGTTCAACATAGTAAAACAACCTTAACATCCAACAGAGTAAAGGGCAGCATGGTGGCACAATGGTTAGCACTACTGCCTCACAGTGCAGAGGACCCAGGTTCGATCCTGGGTCATTGTCCATGTGGAATTTGCACATTCTCCCCGTGTTTGCGTGGGTTTCACCCCCAGAACCAAAAGATGTGCAGGGTAGGTGGATTGGCTAAATTGCCCCTTAATTGGAAAAAAAATAATTGGGTGTTGTGTTTGGTCCTTTGTATTGTACGAAGGAATCCACCAAACACTGTGAATAAAGGGATTCGGGGATATGGTGTACGGGCCGGAGAGTGGAGCTGAGTCCACAAAGATCAGCCATGATCTCATTAAATGGTGGAGCAGGCTCGAGGGGCCAGATGGCCTACTCCTGTTCCTAGTTCTTATGTCCTTATGTGACTCGTCCAAACCAGAATCCTTTTATTGAGTCTTAGAACATAGAACATCGAACATTACAGCGCAGTACAGGCCCTTCGGCCCTCGATGTTGCGCCGACCTGTGAAACCAATCTAAAACCCATCTACACTATTCCCTTATCGTCCATATGTCTAGCCAATGACCATTTGAATGCCCTTAGTGCTGGCGAGTCCACTACTGTTGCAGGCAGGGCATTCCACGCCCTTACTACTCTCTGAGTAAAGAACCTACCTCTGACATCTGTCCTATATCTATCTCCCCTCAATTTAAAGCTATGTCCCCTCATGCTAGACATCACCATCCGAGGAAAAAGGCTCTCACTGTCCACCCTATCCAATCCTCTGATCATCTTGTATGCCTCAATTAAGTCACCTTTTAACCTTCTTCTCTCTAACGAAAACAGCCTCAGGTCCCTCAGCCTTTCCTCATAAGATCTTCCCTCCATACCAGGCAACATTCTGGTAAATCTCCTCTGCACCCTTTCCAATGCTTCCACATCCTTCCTATAATGCGGCGACCAGAATTGCACGCAATATTCCAAATGCGGCCGCACCAGAGTTTAGTACAGCTGCAATATGACCTCTTAGCTCCGAAACTCAATCCCTCTACCAATAAAAGCTAACACACTGTACGCCTTCTTAACATCCCTCTCAACCTCGGTGGCAACTTTCAGGGATCTATGTACATGGACACCGAGATCTCTCAGCTCATCCACACTACCAAGAATCTTACCATTAGCCCAGTACTCTGTCTTCCTGCTATTCCTTCCAAAATGAATCACCTCACACTTTTCTGTATTAAACTCCATTTGCCGCCTCTCAGCCCAGCACTGCAGCTTATCTATGTCCCTCTGTAACTTGTAACATCCTTCCGCACTGTCCCCAACTCCACCGACTTTAGTGTCATCTGCAAATTTACTCACCCATCCTTCTACGCCCTCGTTCAGGTCATTTATAAACATGACAAACCGCAGTGGCCCCAAAACAGATCCTTGTGGTACACCACTAGTAACTGGACTCCAGTCTGAACATTTCCCATCAACCACCACACTTTGTCTTCTTCCAGCTAGCCAATTTCTGATCCAAACTGCTAAATCACCCTGAATCCCATGCCTCCGTATTTTCTACAATAGCCTACCGTGGGGAACCTTATCAAATGCTTTACTGAAATCCATATACACCATATCAACTGCTTTACCCTCATCCACCTGTTTGGTCACCTTCTCAAAGAACTCAATAAGGTTTGTGAGGCACGACCTGCCCTTCACAAAACCGTGTTGACTATCTCTAATCAAATTATTCCTTTCCAGATATTTATACATCCTATCTCTTATAAACCTTTCCAAGACCTTGCCCACAACAGAAGTAAGGCTCACTGGTCTATAGTTACCGGGGTTGTCTCTACTCCTGAACAAGGGGAGAACATTTGCTATCCTCCAGTCTTCTGGCACTATTCCTGTAGACAAAGATGACTTAAAGATCAAAGCCAAAGGCTCAACAATCTCCTCCCTAGCTTCCCAGAGAATCCTAGGATTCTTGTGTGGTAAGATAGCACTCTGATACAGAGCATGTTATCATGGAGTCTGCTAAGTACTCCTCTGGAATCACTGACTATTCACATGTGTGTCTTATTACCCTCTCAATCTTCTTCTGAAGATGGCCAGATGTATCTCACCTTATATTGGTGTCACATGTCACATGACCTTGGTCTAGAGACTGCGAAGGGTGGCTGTACCGCCACCTGCCGGCTGGAGATCGCACACCATCCATCTATGTGCCAGGTACGACTCCAACCAGAAGAGTTTTTCCCATTGACTCCAGTTCAGCTAGGGTTCCTTGATGCCATACTCGGTTAAATGTTGCCTTAATGTCAAGGGCAGTCACTCTCACCTCACCCCTGGCATTCAGCTCTCTTGTCCATGTTGAACCAAGGCTGTAATGAGGTCAGGAGCTGAGTGACCCTGGCAGAACCCAAAGTGAGCATCCGTGAGCAGGTTATTGCGGAGTAAGTGCCACTTGATAGCACTTTTTAAAAAAATATATATTTTATTCAAGATTTTTTGGTCAAACATAACAGTACATAGTGTTTCTTTTAAACAACAATAAAGCAATATAAATAACAGTGGCCAGTTTTAAACAAATAAATAAATAATATATGAACAAAAACCAAACTAAATGGCAACTGCCTGGTCAAAAATAAATACTCTCCAAAGATACAATCCAACAGTCCAATATACATTACCTAAAACAAGTGCCTATACATATACAATAACATCCCTGAGAGTCCGTCCGATTCCTCCCCCGCCCCCCCCCCCCCCTCCCCCCTTGGTTGCTGCTGTTGTCTTCTTCTTTTCCATTCCCTCTATCTTTCTGTGAGGTAGTCGACAAACGGTTGCCACCGCCTGGTAAACCCTTGAGCCGAACTCCTTAGTACGAACTTAATCCGTTCTAACTTTATAAACCCTGCCATGTCGTTTATCCAGGTCTCCACACCTGGGGGTTTGGCTTCCTTCCACATTAACAATATCCTGCGCCGGGCTACTAGGGATGCAAAGGCCAAAACATCAGCCTCTCTCGCCTCCTGCACTCCCGGCTCTTCTGCAACCCCAAATATAGCCAACCCCCAGCTTGGTTCGACCTGCACCCCCACCACCTTCGAAAGCACCTTTGCCACCCCCACCCAAAACCCCTGTAGTGCCGGGCATGACCAGAACATGTGGGTGTGATTCGCTGGGCTTCTCGAGCATCTCGCACACCTATCCTCTACCCCAAAAAATTTACTGAGCCGTGCTCCAGTCATATGCGCCCTGTGTAACACCTTAAATTGTATCAGGCTTAGCCTGGCACACGAGGACTATGAGTTTACCCTCCGTAGGGCATCAGCCCATAGCCCCTCCTCAATCTCCTCCCCCAGCTCTTCTTCCCATTTCCCTTTCAGCTCATCTACCATGATCTCCCCCTCGTCCTTCATTTCCCTATATATGTCCGACACCTTACCATCCCCCACCCATGTCTCTGAGATCACTCTATCCTGCACCTCCTGCGTCGGGAGCTGCGGGAATTCCCTCACCTGTTGCCTCGCAAAAGCCCTCAGTTGCATATACCGAAATGCATTCCCTTGGGGCAACCCATATTTTTCCGTCAGCGCTCCCAGACTCGCAAACGTCCCATCTACGAACAGATCTCTCAATTGTGCTACCCCTGCTCTTTGCTATGCTCCAAATCCCCCATCCATTCTCCCCGGAACAAACCTATGGTTATTTCTTATCGGGGACCGCACCGAGGCTCCCGTCTTTCCCCTATGCCGTCTCCACTGCCCCCAAATTCTCAATGTAGCCACCACCACCGGGCTTGTGGTGTATTTCTTCGGTGAGAACGGCAACGGTGCCGTCACCATAGCTTGTAGGCCAATCCCACTGCAGGACGCCCTCGCCAATCTCTTCCACGCCGCTCCCTCCTCTTCTCCCATCCACTTACATCCCATTGAGATGTTGGCGGCCCAGTAGTACTCACTCAGGTTCGGTAGTGCCAGCCCCCCCCTGTCCCTACTACGCTGCAAAAATCCCCTCCTCACTCTCGGGGTCTTCCCGGCCCACACAAAACTCATAATACTCTTCTCGATTCTTTTGAAAAAAGCCTTCGTGACCACCACCGGGAGGCACTGAAACACTAAAAGGAATCTCGGGAGGACCACCATTTTAACCGCCTGCACCGTCCCTGCCAGTGACAGGGACACCATGTCCCATCTCTTAAAGTCCTCCTCCATCTGTTCCACTAACCGCATTAAATTAAGCCTATGTAATGTACCCCAATTCTTGGCTATCTGGATCCCCAAGTACCGAAAGTCCCTTGTTACCTTCCTCAACGGTAAATCCTCTATTTCTCTGCTCTGCTCCCCTGGATGCACCACAAACAACTCACTTTTCCCCATGTTCAGTTTATACCCTGAAAAATCCCCAAACTCCCCAAGTATCCGCATTATCTCTGGCATCCCCTCCGCCGGGTCCGCCACATATAGCAACAAATCATCCGCATGCAGAGATACCCGGTGTTCTTCTCCTTCCCTGAGTACTCCCCTCCACTTCCTGGAACCCCTCAATGCTATGGCCAGGGGCTCAATCGCCAGTGCAAACAATAACGGGGACAGAGGACATCCCTGCCTCGTCCCTCCTATGGAGCCGAAAATAATCAGACCCCCGTCCATTCGTGACCACGCTCGCCATCTATGGCCCTATACAGCAACTGTACCCATCTGCTATACCCATCTCCAAAGCCAAATCTCCTCAGCACCTCCCACAAATAATCCCACTCCACTCTATCAAATGCTTTCTCGGCATCCATCGCCACCACTATCTCCGCTTCCCCCTCTGGTGGGGGCATCATCATTTCCCCTAGCAGCCTCCGTATATTTGTATTCAGCTGTCTCCCCTTCACAAACCCAGTTTGGTCCTCATGAACCACCCCCGGGACACAATCCTCGTTGCCATTACCTTGGCCAGAATCTTAACGTCTGCATTCAGGAGGGAAATAGGCCTATAGGACCCGCATTGCAGCGGGTCTTTTTCCTTCTTTAGGAGGAGCGATATCGTTGCCTCTGACATAGTCGGGGGCAGCTGCCCCCTTTCCCTCGCCTCATTAAAGGTTCTCATCAGTAGCGGGGCCAGCAAGTCCATATATTTCCTATAGAATTCAACTGGGAATCCGTCTGGTCCCGGGGCCTTCCCCGCCTGCATGCTCCCAATCCCTTTCACTACTTCCTCCGTCTCAATCTGTGCTCCCAGTCCCGCCCTCTCCTGCTCCTCCACCTTGGGAAATTCCAGCTGATCCAGAAAGCACATCATTCTCTCCTTCCCATCCGGGGGCTGAGCTTCATATAATCTTTCATAAAATGCCTTGAACACTCCATTCACTCTCTCCGCTCCCCGCTCCATCTCTCCCTCCTCATCTCTCAACCCCCCTATCTCCCTCGCTGCTCCCCTCTTCCTCAGTAGGTGGGCCAGCAACCTGCTCGCCTTCTCCCCATATTCATACTATACACCCTCTGCCTTCCTCCATTGTGCCTCTGCATTACCCGTAGTCAACAAGTCAAATTCTACATGTAGCCTTTGCCTTTCCCTGTACAGTCCCTCCTCCGGTGCCTCCGCATATTGTCTGTCCACCCTCAGAAGTTCTTTCAACAACCGCTCCCTTTCCCTACCCTCCTGCTTTCCTTTATGTGCCCTAATAGATATCAGCTCCCCTCTAAACACTGCCTTCAGCGCCTCCCAGACCACTCCCACCTGAACCTCCCCATTATCATTAAGTTCCAAGTACCTTTCAATACACCCCCTCACCCTTAAACACACCCCCTCATCTGCCAATAATCCCATGTCCATTCTCCAGGGTGGACGCTGTTCTTTTTCCTCCCCTATCTCCAGGTCCACCCAATGTGGAGCGTGATCCGAAATAGCTATAGCCGTGTACTCCGTCCCCGTCACCTTCGGGATCAGTGCCCTTCCCAAAACAAAAAAGTCTATCCGTGAATACACTTTGTGGACATAGGAGAAAAACGAAAACTCCTTACTCCTAGATCTACTAAATCTCCAGGGGTCTACTCCTCCCATCTGCTCCATAAAATCCTTAAGCACCCTAGCTGCAGCCGGCCTCCTTCCGGTCCTGGACCTCTATCTGTCCAGCCCTGGGTCCAGCACCGTATTTAAATCTCCACCCATTACCAACTTCCCCACCTCTAGGTCCGGGATACGTCCTAACATACGCCTCATATAGTTGGCATCATCCCAGTTCGGGGCATATACGTTCACTAAGACCACCGCCTCCCTTGCAATTTGCCACTCACCATCACGTATCTGCCCCCACTATCCGCCACTATGGTCTTTGCCTCAAACATTACCCGCTTCCCCACTAGTATAGCCACCCCCCTGTTTTTTGCGTCTAGCCCCGAATGAAACACCTGCCCCACCCATCCTTTGCGTAGTCTGACCTGGTCTATCAGTTTCAGATGCGTCTCCTGCAGCATAACCACATCTGCCTTAAGTTTCTTTAGGTGTGCGAGTACCCGTGCCCTCTTTATCGGCCCATTCAGCCCTCTCACATTCCATGTGACCAGCCGGGTTGGGGGGCTCTTTACCCCCCCCCCCCCCCGCCTTGGCGACTAGCCATCTCCTTTTTCAATCCAGCTCCTCACCCGGTTCCCACGTAGCCGTATCTCCCCCCAACGGCGCCCTCCCGCCCCGACCACCCCACCCAATACCAGCTCCCCCTTCTCCCCAGCAGCAGCAACCCAGTTAACCACCCCCCCCACCAGATCCCTCACTAGCGTAATTGCACCCCCCATGTTGCTCCCAGAAGTCAGCAAACTCTGGCCGACCTCGGCTTCCCCCCGTGACCTCGGCTCCCACTGTGCGAGGCCCCCTCCTTCCTGCTTCCCTGTTCCCGCCATGATTACCATAGCGCGGGAACAAAGCCCGCGCTTCCCATTTGGCCCCGCCCCCAATGGCCGGCGCCCCAGCTCCTCATCCTCCCTCCCCCCCTCCCCCACGACATGGGGAAGAGAGAAAAGTTACAGGGTCGCAGGATTAACAACTTGGGAAATCATCTCTTCCCCCTTTTCCCCCTCTTCACCCCACATATTCGCCCCACTACTTTGTCCCAAACGTTCTTTTTCTAGCCCGCTTATTCCAGTTTCTCCTCGACAATAAATGTCCACGCCTCTTCTGCCGTTTCAAAGTAGTGGTGTTTCCCTTGATGTGTGACCCACAGTCTTGCCGGCTGCAGCATTCCAAATTTAACCTTCCTTTTGTGCAGCACCGCCTTGGCCCGATTAAAGCTTGCCCTCCTTCTCGCTACCTCCGCACTCCAATCTTGATATACGCGGATCACCGCGTTCTCCCACCTACTGCTCCGAGTTTTCTTTGCCCATCTGAGGACCATCTCTCTGTCCTTATATCGGAGAAATCTCACCACTATGGCTCGAGGAATTTCTCCAGCCCTCGGTCTTCGCGCCATAACTCGATAGGCTCCCTCCACCTCCAACGGGCCCCTCGGGGCCTCCGATCCCATTAACGAGTGCAGCATCGTGCTCACATATGCCCCGACGACCGCCCCTTCTGCACCTTCGGGAAGACCAAGAATCCTTAAATTCTTCCTCCTCGCATTATTCTCCAGCACCTCCAGCCTTTCCACACACCTTTTGTGTTGTGCCTCGTGCATCTCTGTCTTCACCACCAGGCCCTGTATGTCGTCCTCATTCTCAGCAGCCTTTGCCTTCACGACCCGAAGCTCCTGCTCCTGGGTCTTTTGCTCCTCCTTTAGCCCTTCAATCGCCTGTAATATCGGGGCCAACAGCTCCTTCTTCATCTCCTTTTTAAGTTCTTCCACGCAACGCCGCAGGAACTCTTGTTGGTCAGGGCCCCATATTAAACTGCCTCCTTCCGACGCCATCTTGCTTTGTGCCTGCCTTCCTGGCCGCTGCTCTAGAGGATCCACCACAATCCGGCCACTTTCCTCTCCTTTTTCCATCCGTGTCCAGGGGGGATTTCCTTCTGGTTTACCGCAAAGTGTTTTTAGCCGTTAAAATTGCCGTTGGGGCTCCTATCAAGAGCCCAAAAGTCCTTTCCACCGGGAGCTGCCGAAACGTGCGACTTAGCTGGTCATCGCCGCACCCAGAAGTCGATAGCACTGTTGATGACTTCTTCCATCACTTTGCTGATGATGGAGAGAAGACTGATAGGGCGGTAATTGGCTGGTTTGGATTTGTCCTGTTTCTTGTGTACAGGACATACCTGGGCAACTTTCCATATTGCCGGGTAGATGCCAGTGTTCTAGCTGTACTGGAACAGCTTGGCTAGGTGTGCAGCAAGTTCTGGAGCACAAGTCTTCAGTACTATTTCTGGGATATTGTCAGGGCCCATAGCCTTTGCAGTATCCAGTGATACTTTAGCCCTTTCTTGATATCACATGGAATGAATCCTATTGGCGGAAGACTGACATCTGTGATGCTGGGGACCTCTGGAGGAGACCAAGATGGATCATCCACGTGGCACTTCTCGCTGAAGACTGCTGCGAATGCATCAGCCTTATCTTCTGCACATATATGCAGGGCTCCTCCATTATTGAGGATGGGGATATTTGTGGAGCCTCCTCCAGTGAGTTGTTTAATTGTCCACCATTATTCATGGCTCAATGTGGCAGCACTACAGAGTGTTTGTTGTGGAATCACTTAGCTCTGTCTATTACTTGCTGCTTATACTGTTTGGCACACAAATAGTCCTGTGTTGTAGCTTCACCAGGTTGAAACTTCATTTTCCGGTATGCCTGGTGTTGGTCCTACCATGCTCTCGTCATTGAACCAGGGTTGATCCCCTGGCTTGGTGGCAATGGTAGAGTGGGGATATGCCAGGCCATAATGTTGAGTGCAATTTTGCTGCTGTTGATGGCCCACAGCGCCTCATGACTGCCCAGTCTTGAGTTGCTTAAACTGTTCGAAGTCAATCCCATTTAGCACGGCGGTAGTGCCGCACAACATGATGGAGTGTATCCACAAGGACTGTGCGGTGATCACTTCTACCAATATTGCATTGACAGATGCATCTGTCCATGGTGATGATGAGGCCAAGTATGTTTTTCCCTCTTGTTGGTTCCCTCACTATCTGCTGCAGTCCCAATCTAGCAGCTATGTCCTTTAGGACACAGCCAGCTCGGTCTGTGGTGGTACGACTGAGTCATTCTTGGTGATGGACTTTGAAGTTTAATGACCTGTGTTTGGGAGGGTAGGTTTGCAAGATTAGGAGAGGTTTCAGAGAAGCTCCAGCTTCCAAGAGGAAACGCATTTAGGTATCTGCAGGTGCAAGACTGTGTGTAAAGAGCTTCCTTCATTTCCCTTTGGAGGGAAGGATCTCAGACATTTCTGGGCAGATGTTAGCGATGGAGCGGACTTCCTTGGAAGAAGAGGAAATGGGAGGAGTTGGGGTGTGGTCTGGGAGGGGAGGAGGGTGTGGAGCGAAGCTCTGCATAGGGTCAACTCCACTTCCTCTTGTGTGATGTTAAGTTTGATATAGGTTAAGGTGGTGCATAGGTTGTACTGTACATGACTAGGGCACTAATGAGTGTGTTTCCCAGGGGTGTAGGATAGATGTGAGAGATGTTCTAAGAGGCCCGCAATCCATATACCTATGTTTTGGTTTAGCCCCAGGCTTGCTGATTTTGGGGTTTCTTTTCTCAAAATAGTATCATGGATTCTACGGCTTAAGGTGGAGCTGTGCCTGATGGTGGCCATCTTTGGAGTTTCAGACTTGTTGGATCTGCAGGAGGGGAAAGGCAGATGTCTTGGCCGTCAATCCTCTAACAGCCCGGCATCTTGCTTGGCTGGACATCCCTGGCGCTGCCTAAGGTTTTTAGGGGACTTGGTGGATTTTCTGCACCTGGAGAAGATAAAGTATTCTGTGAGAGGATCGGTGATGGAATTTACTCAAGGTGGAGGCCATTCATTACCTTTTTTAAGGAGCTTGTTGCTGTCAGATTTGGGGGGTGGGGGAATGGTCAGTTCGACAGGGTTTTTTTTGGGGGGGGGGGGAGAAGATTTGCAGCGGGGGGGGGGGGTGTTGTTGGGATCATTTTTGTTTTTGTAATAATGTAACATTTGTTGGAATGGTTTGAATATTTTATGTAATAAAATGTTTTTTTTTTAATTTGAGGAGATAAGACAGATTTTTAATTAGTAATGGGTTGAAGAGTTCAGGAGAATAGGCAGGAAAGTGAATTGAGACCGAGATGAGATCGGCCATGATTATATTGAATAGCGGAGTAAGCTCGAGGGGCAGAATTGCCTACTCCTGCTCTTAGTTCTTAACTTGTGCAAATGTTACTTGTCACTTGTTAGACCATGCTTGGATATTGTCCAGGTCTTACTGTATTTGGACATAGACCGCTTTACTAACTCTAAATCGGCCAAATCCTGTAAAATATTTATTTTTTAAACTGCCGGCTGATTTTGCTGATTATCGAAGGTAGACTGATGGGCGGTAATTTGCCAGAATTTATTTGTCCTGTTTTTTGTGGACAGGATGTGGACAAGTGTCGACATGCTGATTGCTGAAAAATCTAATGAGTTTGCTGATGACACGGCCGTAGTGGGTCAGATCTCCAACAACGATAAGTCAGAGCACAGGAGGGAGATAGAGAACCTAGAATACCTAGTGGCACGGCGCAACAACAACAATCTCTCCCTCAATGTCAGCAAACCTAAGGAGCTGGTCATCGACTTCAGGAAGTGAAGAGTCATACATACTCCTGTCTACATCAATGGTGCCGAGGTGGAGATGTTTGGCAGCTTCAAATTCCTAGGTGTGCCTTGGAAAAGCGGGCAGCATAATCAAAGACCACTCCCACCTGGGCTATTCTATCTTCCAATCTCTTCCATCAGGCAGAAGATACAAAAGTCTGAGAACATGCACCAACAGATTCAAAAACAGCTTCTTCCCCGCTGTTACCAGACTCCTAAATGACAGTCTTATGGGCTGAACTGATCCCTCCACACATCTTCTCTACTGTGCAGCACTATACTCTGTATGCTTCATCCGATATCTATGTCCATGTGTATGCTTCATCCGATATCTATGTCCATGTATGTACATTGTGAATTTATCCGATGTTTTTCATGTATGGAACAATCTGGATTGTTCGCAGAACAATACTTTTAACTGTACCTCGATACACGTAACAATAAATCTAAATCTAACATTGCCAGGAAGATACCAGCAATCTATCAGTATTGGAACAGCATGATTTAATGTTAGTTCCAGAGTACAAGTCATTTAATACTATTGCCGGAATGTTGTTAGGGCCTGTATCCTTTACAGTTTCTAATTCCTTCAGCTGTTTCTTGATATCATGTGGAGTGAATGGAATTGACTGAAGACTGGCATCTATATTGCTGGGGACCACAGGAGAAGACTGAGATGGATCATCAACTCAGCACCTCTGAATGAAGATTGCTGCAAATGCTTCTGCGTTGTCTTTTGCATTGATGTGCTGGACCTTGAGGATGGGGATATTTCTGGAGCAAGAATTTTTAATTAACCACCACCATTTACAACTGATCTGGCTGGACTGCAGAGCTTAGATCTGATCTGTTGCTTTTGGCATTGCTTCATTGTCAATTGCATGCTGCTCCCACTGTTTGGCGTACACATACACCTGTATTTTACCTTCACCATATTTTTAGGTATGCCTAGTGCTGCTCTTGCCATGACCACCTGCACAAGGATTGATCCACAGCTTGATGTGATAGTACAATGGGAGGTATGTTAGACCACAACGTTACTGATTGTGTGTGGTAAACCACTGTGTTCCTATATTAAGGGTTGTACGGTAGAACCTGCACTACAGGTTCACCTGGGCCCCTGCATGCTAGCTCCGCCCAGGAGCCGGGTTATAAATGTGCATGGCCTTCAGCTAGCAGCCATTTTGTCAACTGCAGTAGGAGGCCACACAACTGATACTAATAAAGCCTCAGTTTGAATTCAACTTTGTCTCCAGCCAAATTGATTGTGCCTCAATTTATTAGTATCTGATTCAGAAGATGGACCTCCGGATTAAACCAGATCGACTGCGGCTGGATCCACACGCAAGCGACGCCAGATAGGACTTTCAGCACAGGCTAGCTTGTTTTGAAGCGTAAATTAACACGGCGCCGACCCCTGTTCCAGAGGCTCAAAAGATTCAAATCTTGTACTCCAGACTCAACTCTAAAATCTTCCCGCTGATCCAGGATGCGCCCAATTATGCTGACGCTATGACTCGACTCAAAGAGAGTTATGAGCAGAAGAGAAACCCGCTCTTAGCCAGACACGCGCTCGCAACGCGTACTCAACTACCTGGTGAGTCAATCGAGGACTTCTAGAGGGCCCTGATCCCACTAGTTCGGGACTGTGACTGCCAGGACGTTACAGCTAAGGGGCACTCAGATCTCCTTATGAGGGACGCTTTTGTAATTGGGATGGGTCCGATGTTATCTGGCAGCGGCTCCTAGAAGGGGCCACGCGCGACCTCGCAGAGGCTAAAACACTAGCGTTTTCCATGACGGTCGCCCTGCACAATGTACGGTCCTACGCCCCCAACCGCGCAGCCCACTCCTCCTACGCTTCATGGGCCCCACAGGCTGCCGCCACAGCGGAGGCGCTACCCACCCAATACACCTGCGCTACACGCCAGCCAGTGATCTCCGGGGGGCCCCGATGCTATTTTTGCGGCCAACAAAGACACCCCCGCCAACGTTGCCCGGCCCGCACTGCCCTTTGTAAGGCCTGTGGGAATAAGAGCCACTACACAGCGGTGTGCCAGGCCCGCTCAGTGGCAGCGGTCGCTGACAGCTTCCCACGCATGCGCTGTGGAGGGAGTCTCTTCTGCCTCCGCTATGGTGGAGACCGTGGCGGAGGCGGAAGGGAAAGAGTGCCCCCACGGCACAGGCCCGTCCGCGGATCGGTGGGCCCCGATCGCGGGCCAGGCTACGGTGGGGGCACCCACCGGGGCCCCGGAGCCCGCCCGCGCCGCCTTGTCCCGCCGGTAAGGTAGGTGGTTTAATTTACGCCGGCGGGACAGGCATTTTAGCGGCGGG
Source organism: Scyliorhinus torazame (assembly GCF_047496885.1). Taxonomy (NCBI): domain Eukaryota; kingdom Metazoa; phylum Chordata; class Chondrichthyes; order Carcharhiniformes; family Scyliorhinidae; genus Scyliorhinus; species Scyliorhinus torazame. The sequence goes on from NC_092725.1 coordinate 100,183,867, forward strand.
ACTTCGGCCCACCCGGGCCGGAGAATCGCGCGGGGGGGGGCCCGCCAACCGGCGCGGCGCGATTCCCGCCCCCACCAAATCTCGGGTGCCGGAGACTTCGGCAACCGGCGGGGGCGGGATTCATGCCAGCCCCCGGCGATTCTCCGACCCGGCGGGGGGTCGGAGAATCTCGCCCTATATTCCATCTGACAAGTTCTTGCCCAATTATTTAACCTGTCTATATCCCTCTGAGACTATTTGGCTGAGATTCTCCATTCAGGAGTGATAGAAATCTACTTTCCTTATAGGTAATAAAGTTTAAAGGAAGAAATGATTTAGTGACATTATACTATTAAAAATCATATATTAGCCATGACAGCAGAAAAGGCTGAGAGCATGGGAAAACATCAGAAGAGGAGGACATGCAAGGCCACAGGGCAGAGTGAACTCATTGTTATCATTACTGGGCAAAAGTCCCAGCTCCGGAAAACATGGTGGGAAACAGGTGGTTTAATCACACCATATTATGGAAACATATAGAAATTCTCTTCACGCCACATTTATCTCTTATAACGTGATAGACAGACACTTTGGTCTAATTAGATGAATTATAATTACTTAAAACCCAATCATAGTCAGAAAGGGGACAGAACCTTAAAAGATTATGACCTCTTTAAGAGACCGGGAGAGGACCTTCTTCTCTCTCTCTCTCTCTCTCTGAAATCATCTTTAACCTTTCTCTGAAATTATCTTTAACCTACCCGTTGAAACCTATTCCTACTTTGCTTTACAAAATTTGTTTCATTTTTGTATTGTGCATTTTGATCTAAAAAAATTACCACGAACTGAATTGTATTTTGAATTCAACTCAACCATCTGTATTTGCGTTGGACTGTAGCCATCTGAGATGGCCAACTGCAAAGGACCATGGGAATTATGGCCAACCCAGGACTCAGACAGATACAGAGCTTATGTGTATTTGAAACGCAGGTAGCTAGACCTGATCGAAACCCCTGCTCGTTTGCATTTTAATGGCCTGTTCCCCAGAACAATAGGACTCCAATCAAAAAACCGGTACAGCCACAGACTGATCGGCGCCACTCCCTTTACTCAGAGAGCCCAAATGCCAAGGTCAATGACCGCTAAGGACACACCAAGGCACCCGCCCCTTTATTGTCCGAAATCAATGGCAGTGATCAGAGCCCTGTTGAACTATTGGGCCCAAGATCAAGGACCGCCCCAAAGAGCGCAAAATCACAGGGATAAAAGGGGACACAGCCATGTGTTCTGCCTCTTTTGGACCCGACCTGTGCCAGCCTCCTTTGAATCCGGCCTGTGCCAGTCCAACTGCAGCATAACGACCAGACAGCCAAGTTCAAGACCAATGATCGCTACCTGACGGATGAGCCCAGCAGAGACAGAGCCACTTCTTCAAACCAGCCACGTGAGATCAAGATAAAGGCCTTATCAATCTGCACAGCGCCGGTCGCCCTGAAGTTAAGTATAGGTTATTGTAGCTGATAGGTGTAGTTTAATTTGTAGTATATTGTGCTGGCATGCCGAAGTAACCCTTGTGTGTAAATAAACCATCTTTGAACTTGAACTGACTAACTGGTTGTGTGGTCATTTGACTGATATACGGGAAAGCCTTGTGGTTCAGTAAGAGAAATAGAAACACCCACAGTATTGGCGACGCTGTTGGAACTTAACATCATATAATTAGAGCCTCGTTACATAAAGAGCAACATTATTTGAGACACTGGTGGGATAGTATTCCGATTGGCAACAGGACAAACAAACCTTCTAAATTCTGTACTCGCATAAAATTTGACTTCATCATAGACTTTAAAACTGACATAAATAAAGCTGTACTTCACTTCACCCAAGAAGCTCAGTCTCAAGTTCTGTGGATAAATATATAATGCAACGACACATAAATATATTAACAAAGTACAGATCCAAAGGAGTCTAAGTGCTCCCACCAGCGGAGAATCTAGACTGGTCTCCATTTGTACTAAGAGCACGCCCGATGTCAGAGGGTTGGTAAGGTGGAAGAACCCTCTGAACAATTGCAACCAGGTGCCGAGGCGGTCCCTCATGGGACGTGGAGCCTATGCTAGGTTGTAGGGGTTCAGATTGCGCCCCTTGTTTTCATTGGAAAATTAAGAGATCTACTTCAGGTGATGGCGGGCGGGAGGCAGCCGCACAATGGAGGGCTCCCGTTTGGGATTGGCATTTTTGGGGCTTTAAGCCCGGTCCCAGGGTCCACGGAGGCGGCAAAAGCAGGGAGAAGGCACAGAGGAGGCACAGTGAAGGCACAGTAAAGGAAAATGTCGAGGGTGAGCAAAAGAACGGCCGTAAAAAAAACAGCTGAAGGTCCGTCGGGGAGTGGAAAGGTCACCGCGGGGTCACCAAGGAAAATGGAGGCTGGAGCACCAGGGGAGGCCGCATTGCTTACGGCTGAAGAAATAACTAAGGTGATGGCTGCGGAATTCGAAAGGCATGAAGACAATGGGGAAGGAGATGAGAGAGGTTTTGTGTGGTGGAGGAGGCGATTTCCCCGGTGACGACGGCGGTAGCGAGCGCAGTGGCGGAGGTGCGGGAGCAAGGGGAGGCGCTGAAGGAAGTGGAGGAGACATTATTGCAGCACGGAGATCAACTTACCTCGATGGGGAAGGAGCTGCGGAAGGTGATGGAGATTAACAAGGATCTGCGAGGAAAAATGGAAGACCTGGAAAACCGATCCAGGCGACAGAATTTGAGGATTGTGGGGCTGCCCGAAGGAGTTGAAGGACCGAGGCCGACTGAGTATTTTGCCGCGATGCTGGCGAAACTAGTGGGGGAGGATCCCTCCCGATATGAACTGGATCAGGTTCATTGGTCGTGGAGGCCTGTACCGAGTGAGCCGCCAAGGGTAGTGACTCTGTGCTTCCGTAGGTACAGTGTGAAGGAGAAGGTCCTGTGCTGGGCCAAGCAGAAGCGGGTGATGCAGTGGGCTGGAGCTGGTATACGTGTATACCAGGACTTTACGGTAGAGCTGGCGAGGAGGCGGGCTGCCTTCAACCGGGTGAAGAGAGCACTGTACATTAGCAAGGTGCAGTGCGGCATTGTATATTCAGCGAAGCTGAGGGTGACTTACAAGCTCAAGGACTTTTATTCTGGAACGGCGGAAGCAGCGGAGGAGTTTGCGAAGGCTGAAGGACTGTGGCAGAACTAAGAAACTGAGAAATGCCGATGTAACCTCATGACTGTATTTTCTTCTTTTTTGTTTCACTGCGTGCGGGTGTATGCTCTAAAGGAGCCAATGTTGTATATATTTGGACAAGGGAAGTGATGGGACCTTCACTTAAAATGAGGGCTCTTTGGGGTGTATGGGGATATGCGGGGTTTGTGTGCTAAAAGGGGATTTCTGGGCTTTCCTAGGGCCGGGCAAGGGGGAAAGGGACCCGGGCGGGGGCCTCCACGCTGGCCGGTTTAAGCCGGCCAGTGAACGGGAGTGAGGTGGGGGGAGGGGCTGTGGCCATCGGAGCCTGGCAGAACAGGGTCCGAGTGGTCTAGCCGGGGTGGAAAGTTGGGGGGAAGGAACCGAGGTTGGGGGAAGGAGTTTTACAAGAGGCAGTGGACGGGAGGAGTTGCAGAGGGTGAGGGGCGGCGGTGTTTACAACTCTTGGGTATCATGTACGGTACTCTTTCAGAGGTTGGATGGCGTTGAGTGTAGGAGGAGAGCGAGTGGACTCTATAGGTTAATGGTGACCATGGGCGGTCCCGGACTCCTTTTTCTTTTTCTCCTTTATTTTTTTGTTTCCACCGTGGGAGGGTTTGTTTCATTGGATGCATATATTGACAGGTGGGCCGTTGTTTGGGGTGGTGGGAGGATGGGATCGTTGTTATTGTTAAGGGGATTGATTTTGCATTTGTTACCGTTTACTGTTTGTGGGTGGGGTGTAAATTTTGAAGGAAAACGTGAAAATGGAGAATAAAAACATTAAAAAAAAGAAAAGAAAATCAAGAGATCTAAAACATTATGCAGAATTAACACTTATGTGATCTATTCTTCCCTTTTGGTTGTTAGAAGCCCTGTAGCTACTGCAAGGATAATGCTTAGCGAAATTTAAGACAAGAGCAAATAACTCAAATTGCAATAAATCTGGTGACTAAGGTAAGGTCATGGTGTAACATTTTATCAAAAATCCTGCAATTTTCTATTTTTACCACACTTAATGCAATTTGCTACCCATGTGTTGCAATTTTTAATTAAAAGTAAAGTGTATTACCCAGAAGTAGTGACACTTTCTGAGCAGCAAACAATCAATTGTTCTCATTGTGCAGGATATTAACTATTAAATCAATAGTGGTTTTCTGCTTTTCATAAAAATCAACACCATTTAAATAGTGTTACAAACTAAAACAGTAAAAAGGATTTACCTGGGTGAATAATTACAGACAAAAATTGCTCCATCTTTTATTTTAGAACCGTTAATCCCTTTGGAGCAATGATTAGCTGCACAGCCAAGTTTATACGTTTCTCCCCAGACAAGCTGGAAAATAATGTAAAGATTATTTAATGATCTTAAAATATGTATATAAAGTTATCAAATCGTTGTGGTAAATCAGACAGTACATTTTCATTTTAATAATTTCATCTTGCCATCAAATATTTTTCTATATGTGGGTTCCGGTGGCGGGGATGTGCTGAGCGGTTGCAGGAAAGGTGGCTCTCGTTGGAGAACTCAGAAAATCGGCACTTTTAGCACAAAAATATGCCACTAAATCTGATGAAACCCCCAACCCCCTCCAAGACCACCACAATACCAAGAAATGCCCAGGAATAACTCTAGGACCCGGAAAAACTAGTAAAAGCCGAGAGAGGAAGAACGGAACGTTGGCAAACACGTGGGACCAGTCACAGCCAGCCGCACCTGAGCGAGCTGGGACACCGGGCTCATGCCACACTACCCATCGATAACCTGACGCAGGAGCTTCTAAAACACAGACGCTATCATGCTCAAAATGATGGCAACAGTGAAGGCAGTGGTCACTGATGCCCTGGCCCCATTCAAGGTGGCGCTAGAATAGAGCAGCAGTTGGAGGCACAAGAGGCAACAATCAGAGACCTGGAGAATGCGGCAACCGACCAGAGTGACTGAATCGCCTCCCTGGAGACCGAAATTGCAAGGTTGGTGGTGACACAAGGGGCACTGAGAGAAAAAATGAAGGACTAGGAGAACCGGTCTCGCCGCCAAACCTCCACATCATGAGTCTGCTGCAAAGTATGGAGGGCAGGAACCCCACGGAATATGTGGACCAGGTGCTGGGTAAGCTGGTTGGGAGGAAGAGCTTTCCAAAACCTCCGGATATAGACAGAGCCTACAGGTCACTCAGGCCAAAGCCTAAAGCGGGTCTCCTCCAGAAGTCCCCAGCATCACAGATGTCAGTCTTCAGCCAATACGATTCACTCCATGTGATATCAAGAAAAGGCTGAAGGCACTGGATACTGCAAAGGTTATGGGTTTCAGATAATATTCTAGCAATAGTACGGACTACCTGTGCTCCAAAACCTGCCGCACCCGTAGCCAAGCTGTTCCAGTACAGCTACAACACTGGCATCTACCCAGCAATGTGGAAAATTGCCTAGGTATGTCCTGTACACAAGAAACAGGACAAATCCAATACAGCTAATTACCGTCCTATCAGTCTACTCTCCATCATCAGCAAAGTGATAGAAGGAGTCATCAACAGTGCTATCAAGAGGCACTGACTCGGCAATAACCTGCTCATGGATGCTCACTTTGGGTTCCGCCAGGGTCATTCAGCTCCTGACCTCATTACAGCCATGGTTCAAACTTGGACAAAAGCGCTGAATTCCAGAAGTGATGTAATAGTGACTGCCCTTGACATCAATGCATTAGACCGGGTATGGCATCAAGGAGCCCTAGCTAATCTGGAGTCAATGGAAATCAGGGGGAAAACTCTCCGCTGGTTGGAGTCATACCTGGCACAAAGAAAGATGGTTGTGGTGGTTGAAGGTCAATTACCTCAGCTCCAGGACATACTCCTGAGGGTACTGTCCCAGGACTAACCAACTTCAGCTGCTTCATCAATGACCTGCCTTCCATCATAAGGTCAGAAGTGGGGTTGTTTGCAGATGACTGCATAATGTTCAGCACCATTCATGACTCCTCAGATAATGAAGCTGTCCGTGTCCAAATGCAGCAAGACCTGGTCAACATCCAGGTTTGGGCTGACAAGTGGCAAGTTGCATTCACGCCACACAAGTGTCAGGAAATGACCATCTCCTACAAGAGAGGATCTAACCATCGCCCCTTGACGTTCGATAGTATTACCATCGTTAAATCCCCCACAATCTGGAGGTTACTATTGATCAGCAATTGAACTAGACTAACCACATTAGTACTGCGGCTACCAGGGCAGGTCAAAGGCTAGGAATCCTACGGCGGGTAACTTACCTCCTGACCCCCAAAAGCCTGGCAACCATCTACAAGGCACAAGTCAGGAGTATAATGGAATACTCTCCACTTGCCTGGATGAGTACAGCTCCCAACAACACTCAAGAAGCTCTACACCATCCAGGACAAAGCAGCTCGCTTGATTGCTCCTCCTTCCACAAATATTCAAACCTTCCACCATCGAAGAACAGTGGCAGCCATGTGTACCATCTACAAGATGCCCTGCAGTAACTCACCAAGGTTCCTTCGACAGCACCTTCCAAACACAAGACTTAACTTCTAGGACAAGAGCAGCAGATACCTGGGAACCCCACCACCTGGAGGTTCCTCTCCAAGTCACTCACCACCCTGACTTGGAAATATATCACCGTTCCTTCACTGTCGCTGGGATAAAATCCTGGAACTCACTCTCTAACAGTGTACCTACACTTGAAGGACTGCAATGGTTCAAGTAGGCAACTCACCACCACCTTCTGAAGGGCAAATAGGGATGGGCAATAAATGCTAGCCTAACCAGTGACGCCCACATCCCGTAAATGAATTAATAAATAAATAAAACCGAGGACCGTCATAGTGAAACTTCACCGGTACCAAGACCGGAAGAAGATTCCAAACTGGGCAAGGCACACATGGTCCTGCCAGTGGAAGGCCACTCGATCCGAATGTACCAGGACATTGGGGAAACCACACAAGCACCATGCTGAATTTAACGCAGCCAAGGCAGTCCTTTACAAGATGGGGTGCAACTTGGAATGCTGTACCTGGCCAAACTGTGGGTAACCTTCCAGGGGAAGGAATACTACTTTCACCGCACTGGTTGAGACGGACGGGTTTTTGCACAGACACAGGCTGGGAAGGCAACAGCAACAACAGTAGAAACAAACTCTGTGTAAAGAACTGAAGAGGACAACTGCGTGGGATAGAACTACCTCACTTATAACTTAACTTTGGTCCCAGGAACGAGGGGGTGAGATCAATAAGGAAATAGGTGAGGAGAGCGATTGGGGGGTGGGGGGAGAAAGAAAGACCCCAACAGATGGGGGAAGGTAAGGACTGCTCCTGGGGGGGTACCGCACTAGCGGGCAAGCCAGCACGAGAAGGGGTGTCCACGTCGCAGCTCCTGACAGGGAGGTAATACCTGGCAGAAAGGGGGTGGTGGGGGAGAAAGAGAGGAGACATGAGGTAGGCAGACGCAAGGGGGGGTGTGGAATCGGGGGGTGGATAAAATGCTGGCTACGCCAGGTTGCACATGGCGTTAACGCAGACAATAATGCCAGGAACTATCATTTTGGCGAACCCCCAAAAAGGGAAACCCTGGAGGGTAGGGGAACAGTCACATGGTGAACATGGTAACCACGGCCATTTTGGATGGCTATGAAACAAAGGGAAACCCCGACGTCCGGGGCACATCCACAAGGTAAGTATGGTTGACCTGGCCCCTGGGGGGTGGGGAGGGGTTAAGGAGCCAGGAACACCCTCCCCCCACCCAAATCAGGATAGTCGCATGGAACGTCAGGGGACTTAACAACTTAACAGCCCAGTGAAAAGATCCAAGTCTTTGCCCATCTGAAAACTCTTGAGGGCTGTTGTTATCTTCCTCCAGGAGACACATCTGAGGGAGGTGAACCAACTACATGTAAGGAAAAGCTGGGTAGATGGGACGTACCAATCTTGTTACAAGATGAGGTCAAAGGGGGTGGCCATACTTCTACACAAGAGGACAGCCTTCACAGCGCCAAAGACGGCTACGGACCCAGGAGGATGATATGCCACAGTTAGTGGTGCGCTGGAAGGGGCACCAGTGGTCCCTGTAAACGTGTACACTCCCAACTGGGATGGCATGGAATTCATGAAAAAAACCATGGCAGAATTCCCCGACATAGACACACACCGACTCATCATGGGCAGGGACTTTAACTGTGTACGAGGCCCATGAACAGTCAAATCCAGTCCCAAACCGGAGAACCAAACAAATTTGGCGAGAGAGCTGAATGCCTTCAATGTGCAGATTGGGGCAGCGGACCGCTGGAGGTTCACGCATCCAAGGGAGAAGGATTTCCCCTTCTTCTCCCAGGTCCACCGGTTCTACTCTGGATCGACCTTTTTGTAGTGGGGAAATCGGTGCTTCCAGCGGTAGTAGTAGCGCAATACTCCGCAATCGTAATCTCCGGTAACTCTCCACATCACGTGGATGTGAGATTGGAGAGGGGCCAAGCTCAACTCTTCCCCCCCCCCCCCGCATAGAGGCTCAACACTTCCGTCAAACTGCCACTTGAAAACCGGGTGAAAAAGCCCCAAAAAGATCGCCACGAGCGGGAGCTACCAAATGTGCGACCACTCACTCCATGGCCGCCACTGGAAGTCCCCTGGTATTCCAATCTTAAAGCAGATCATTATTTACAAACTGAAGTGTTCTACATCATTTCATATTGCAATCCACAAGATATTCTTCATAACCAGAAGCGTATGGATTTAAGCCCAGAAATGCCTGTTATTGTGACTGCATTCCTGAGTCAAAACAAGGTTTTGCATTTCTCACCCCCACGATACAAAGTAGTATATAGAAGCAATATATGCATCCTTGGGAGGAAATGCTTATAGTCCACTTCAACTCACAGAATTACACCTCATCCAACATAAGGAACAGAACTGGTACTGGGAGATTACAGTATAACTGCAACTGCATATCCTTAGTATAGAACATATGACAGAAATATATCTTGCACAGGGTGTAATGGAGGCAAAAGTATTGGTTACCTGAGTATAATGTTTGCACACGTATTTCTTGGCACATAAGTTGTTTGCAAAATCAAAATGAGTTCCTTCATCGTTCCATGATTGAATGGCATCGACGATAGAAATGGTGCCTGATGCAATATAGCTGTTTTCTCCTACAGTATCAAAACTTGGATGACCATCTCCTCTCTCCAGGTGTGGATTCTTTGCAGAGCTGCAAGTTTTGCTCCATGCTTTTGCAGTTTTAGCAAGACCTGCATCCCAGCTCTAGATTTGGGGGAAAAAGTTACAATACCATAAGAACACATCATGCACTAATTTTACTCAGCTCCTCAGTCCAGAGCATTTAATCAATAATAAAGCTCAGTGATAATGTCAGTGCCATTTTTACTCCACTCCCTATGCATTAATACACAATTTCAGCATTCTGATCAACAGCTAATTGAGTTCTTAACTACTGTGTTTTAACTGCTAAAGCAGTCACTTATGTATTTTTTTTGAGTTTTCAAAATTAACTCATTCACTCAACTATAAATTAAAATGCGGGAAATCTTCTCAAATAACTACTTTTCACAATGTAAATATGATCCCCCAAATTTACTTCAGTGGGCTGTAAAAGTCGCACTAGTTAAAAGCTTTTCACCATATATCATGGAAAGATACACTTCAGCCCAGTATGCATGCACTAGCATTTTTGAGAGTGCTACTCCTTGTTCTTTTCCCATAGCCCTGAAGACTTTCCTTCTTCAGGTATTCATCCAACTACCTTTTGAATGAAGGAAGAGGAACTTACGACTTAAGTTTGCAGATGACATTGAATTAGAAACGCAATAAATTGTGAAGAAACCAAAGAACATAATAGGAGCAGGACATTGACTGGTGGATGAGGGGGAAATCTGTGGCATATGAGCTCAATAAGGAGTTGTGGAACGTTAGACATTTCAAATCGAAGGCAAATCAGAACATTTTTCTTCATTGATTAGCTGTGGAGAAATGAAGTAATTTTGAAAGAAAAACATTTCTGTAAGTGCATGTGGCAACAAATTAGAGGTTTATTTTTCATAAACAACATCCTTTTGCATAAACATAGAATTTACAGTGCAGAAGGCCAATGGGCCCATCGAGTCTGCACCGGCCATTTGGAAAGAGCGCCCCACACCTCCACCCTATCCTCGTAACCCAGTAACCGCACCTCGCCTTTTTGGACACTAAGGGAAATTTAGCATGGCCAATTCACCTAACCTGCACACCTTTGGACTGTGGGAGGAAACCGGAGCACCCGGAGGAAACCCACGCAGACACGGGGCGAACGTGCAAACTCCGCACAGTGACCCAAGCTGGGAATCGAACCTGGGACCCTGGCGCTGTGAAGCAACCGTGCCAACCACTGTGCTACCACACTGCCGAAAAGGTTGGAAACATTTTCCAACAATGGTGAATAAGGTACAACAATTTAAAGAAAAATGCCCACTTCAAGAGTTGTTTTTATTTACTGCATGCTGTTGTAAGGGTCTTTCCTGCTTATTCCATTATCTCCCTTTTCTTTTATTTTTTTGCCGTACATTTTTGATCCATGGATGATTAATGGATCTGTATCTTAAAGGCAGCCTGTGTCTTTAATTCCAGCAGAACCCTGTGCATGTTTAAACTGGAGTTGTAGACTGGCCGGCATTATGACAGTGATAGGCTGGGACTCGGTTTGACTCCCTCTTCTTGACGGTGAGCAGCTGAGGCATGGGTCGGGTGAATCAGACAATGAGGGAGCCAGGCATGGTGAGATTCACATGTGGCTCATTTCTTGCACTGTGTGAGTGAATACAGGTCACAGTCTCATCATTGCAGCTGGCACAAAACACCCAGCCAAATTCACCCAAAATGACATTTAGTCATTTTTGGTGAATCGCGCCTAATATCTTGAAAATCTCTCACTACAAAATTCTAATATAATGTAAAGACTGAACTGGTTTGGAGGAAGTGTCTATGTAAATTTTATAAAAACAATGTAATGAATGCAACAGTGTCCTGACATTCCATACTAAATGTTTTATTTCTTTATCTACTCACAGCTTTCAGTTGGTTCGAGGGGGATTAAGATGTTGGGCATGATTGGTTTTAATTTCAGTATTGTGGTCTAGGGTTTTGTTTGGAGCCTGAAATGGTTTAGCTGAAGAGTTTCCACATGAATTTTCATTTAAAAGAAGTAAACTAATCACTAATAAATACAAGGGAGAATTCAGAATAAATGTTTTTATACAAGCGAGTGGTTGGAATATGCAACGGGATTCTCTGTTCCTGAGAGTAAGTGTCGCTGCCGGGGCAGGATTCGTGGACTTCCACAACAGCAAAACTAGCGCCTGGACCAATTCAGCGACTGTTAAGGGGCTAGCACCGGCGTCAGGTGGTACACAGTCGATTCCAATGAGAAACGGTGCTGGATTTGCCGAGTTTGTGATTGACATCCAGGAGGCTAACCAGCTGCAGCCGCATATACACACTTCACTTTCCACACACACACCAGCCAACAAAATGGCAGCAGAGAGCGGCAACGAGATTTACGGATGCCGAGCTCGAGACCCTCCTGGACACCGGGGAGAGGCAGACCACACTTTACCTTGGCAAGGAGGCTGCCAGCCATCGCCATTCCTGGGCACACGTGGCAGAGGCCGTCAGCGCCACCAGCAACACTGTCCGGACCAGCATGTAATGCCGTAAAAAGCTGCACAACCTCCTCGGGTCGGCCAGGGTGAGTAGTCACACCACACCCCCAACTCGGAAGGTAGCTGAACACCCATCCTGCACCACATGCCAGCACCTATACTGGCCACCATGGCCAGGTGCCCCCGGCCACTGAAACTACCAGCCACCCACCCCCTGGGCTGCTTGCGTCAGACTGTCTAACACTGTGCGCATTCTGTCCCCCCCCCAGCCCCTCCCCACCACCAAGGAGGTCGCTCATAACTTCAGGGAGCGGAGAAAGACTAGAAGGGGACCTTAGGATCCTCACTGTGGCAGAGCTGCGGGCCTTGGACGTGGTCGGCGGGCCTGAGGAAAGTGAAGTTGCCGGGGTGGAGCTCGACATCGGGAGAGGTCTGTGAGACCCCGCTTAGTTGCAGTTCCCCTTGACATGTATGTCAACCACCCCACCCTCACCCCCATAACACACCACCCTCACAACCTCCCGGCCCATGGTCAAATCATGTGCCTTGTCTTTTGTCCAGGAGCTGCTGGTGATGGGACGGGTCCTTCTGGTGTCCTCCCCCCGCCTTGCCGAGCAGCAATGATGACACCGACACGGAGGGGACCCATACGCTTGCGACCCAGGACATCCCAGAGTTTGAATCTGATGTCACAGCTGTCTCCAACACCCTCCACCATTCCAGAGACACTCACCTCGGTTGGGCACTTTCGTGAAGGGGCTCCTGGGACGCTCACTGGTGCTCACCACACACATGCAGTAGTACATCAGGTGGAGGTAGGAACTCCCGAGAGGGCAGAAGGTCGGATGGTGGGTCAACCCCAGGGACTAGCTGCCATCCTGATGTGTTACGGACTTCCGGAAGGAACTGTCCCATCTATTGTGAAGACCAGGGATTACATGAGGGATTGTTGTAGAGCATCCAGTGTTGTAGAGAGAAGGTTAAGAGGAGACTTAATAGAGGCATACAAAATGATTAGGGGGTTGGATAGGGTGGACAGTGAGAGCCTTCTCCCGCGGATGGAAATGGCTGGCACGAGGGGACATAACTTTAAACTGAGGGGTAATAGATATAGGACAGAGGTCAGAGGTAGGTTCTTTACGCAAAGAGTAGTGAGGCCGTGGAATGCCCTACCTGCTACAGTAGTGAACTCGCCAACATTGAGGGCATTTAAAAGTTTATTGGATAAACATATGGATGATAAGGGCATAGTGTAGGTTAGATGGCTTTTGTTTCGGTGCAACATCGTGGGCCGAAGGGCCTGTACTGCGCTGTATTGTTCTATGTTCTATCCAGCACTTGCAGACACAGGTGGAGGAGTCCAACCATGTGCAGGAGCAGGAGATGGTGCCGACCGTGCATGCCACCCAGGCCAACACTACATGCGTGACTTCTGCGGTGGAGGCTTGAGGGTGAGGGTTGTGGCTATGGATCAGCAAGTCCAAGGCTTGGGGCAATCTGTGCAGCTGGTGGCCGAGACCTAGGACAGGCTTGTCCCCTCACAGGCAACCATGTGCCAGAGCCATCTCACAGAGACCCAGTGAACAGAGGGCCATGTCTGGGAGGGTTGGTGGCATTGTCCAGGCACTGGCCGACATGGCACACAGACAGAGAGGGAGGTGTCCCAGTCCCAGGAGATGGCGCAGTCACTGGCTAATGTTGCACAGACTCAGGTGGTGTCACAGTCACAGCGTGATGTGACGCAGTCTCTGACGGAGATGGTCCATGGCCACGGGCATGCAGGCTTTGGCCGAGACAAGAGCGAGCTTCCAGGATTAGCAGCGCCAGGTGGCAGGGAAACCTTCGGTGATAGCTCTGCTCGCATCCCTGTCCCATGGAGCAACCAGGGGGCCATTGGATACCCCGAGGGAGGAGGTGGTGACGGGGCTGGTGACTCCCGCAGGGGAGGTGCCGGAACAGCAGAGCACCTCCGTCTCCGCCCCCCTCTTGTCCTTGGCGCATCTGGTGGGCAGAACAGAGTGGCACCATGCCAACTGGGGCACCCGAGCAGCAGCCGGGCCCATCCAGGTCCGGTCGTCCCAGAAGACGGCTGCCAACGAGGACTAAAGTCGCAAGGCGGGCATTATAGCAGGTCGCCTCCACTCCTGATGTACAGTATGGAGACCCACCCTGACATAGTGTTAGGGTCCGGAAGGCCAGAAAGTTTTAAAAAAATATATATTTTATTGAAAAATGTTTCCCTGAACAACATTTTTCCCGCTTACAAAACAAACGAAACGATAACAAAACAGAAATTTTAAACTTTTTAACAATAATAATAATAATACACAACAAAACCTCATTCTCAATTGACCTATATTCAACTAAACCTCCTCCCCCCGGGTTGCTGCTGCTGGTCATGTCTTCCCTCTAACGTTCCCCTAGGTAGTCGAGAAATGGCTGCCACCGCCTGGTGAACCCTTGAGCCGATCCTCTCAGGGCAAACTTTATCCGCTCCAGTTTAATAAACCCCGCCATATCGTTTACCCAGGCCTCCAGTCCGGGGGGTTTCGCCTCCTTCCACATGAGTAGGATCCTGCGCCGGGCTACGAGGGACGCAAAGGCCACGATATCGGCTTCTTTCGCCTCCTACACTCCCGGCTCTTCCGCAACTCCAAATATAGCTAACCCCCAGCTAGGTTTGACCCGGGCATTCACCACCTGCGAGATCACTCCCGTCACTCCCTTCCAATATCCTTCCAGTGCCGGGCACGCCCAAAACATATGTGTGTGGTTTGCCGGGCTCCCGCCACACCTCCCACATCTGTTCTCCACTCCAAAAAACCTGCTCAATCTTGCCCCCGTTATGTGTGCTCTATGTAGCACCTTAAATTGAATCAGGCCAAGCCTGGCGCATGAGGAAGAGGAATTTACCCTGCTTAGGGCATCAGCCCACATACCCTCCTCTATCTCCTCCCCTAATTCTTCTTCCCACTTTCCTTTTAGTTCGCCCACCGACTCCTCCCCCTCTTCCCTCATCTCTCTGTAAATCTCTGACACCTTGCCCTCTCCAACCCACACCCCTGAAAGCACTATTGCCGCCACTATCTCTGCCTCCCCCTCCACTGAGGGCATCATTATCACCCCTAATAGTCGTCGCACGTTAACATTCAGTTGTCTCCCTTTTACGAACCCAGTCTGGTCTTCGTGCACCACCCCCGGGACACAGTCCTCTATCCTCGATGCCAGCACCTTTGGCGTCCACGTTCAATAGTGAAATAGGTCTATAGGACCCGCACTGCAACGGATCTTTGTCCCTCTTCAAAATTAGCGATATCGTCGCCTCCGACATCGTCGGGGGTAGAGTCCCCCCTTCCCTGGCCTCATTGAACGTCCTCGCCAACAACGGGGCCAACAAGTCCACATATTTTCTGTAGTATTCCACCGGGAACCCGTCCGGCCCCGGGGCCTTCCCTGCTTGCATGCTTCCCAGTCCCTTAATAACCTCATCCACCTCAATCGGTGCCCCCAGGCCTTCCACCTCCTGCTCCTCCACTTTCGGGAACCTCAATTGGTCCAGGAACTTCCGCATCCCCTCCTCTCCCTCTGGGGGCTGAGACCTATACAGTTCCTCATAAAAGGTCTTAAACACCTCGTTTATCTTTCCTGCCCTTCGCTCAGTGTCTCCCCTTTCATCCCTAATTCCTCCTATCTCCCTCGCTGCTGCCCTCTTTCGCAGTTGGTGCGCCAACAGGCGACTAGCCTTTTCCCCATATTCATACCTCCTCCCCTGTGCCTTCCTCCACAGTACCTCCGCCTTTCTGGTGGTCAGAAAGTCAAACTCGGTCTGGAGTCGTCTCCTCTCCCTGTACAGCTCCTCCTCCGGGGTCTCTGCAAATTCCCTGTCCACCCTTAAAATCTCCCCCAGTAGTCTATTCCTTTCCTTGGCCTCTGTTTTCCTTTTGTAGGCCCCAATAGAAATCAGCTCTCCTCTGACCACCGCTTTTAGTGCTTCCCAGACCACTCCCACAGGGACCTCGCCGTCGTCATTGACCTCCAGGTATCTCTCAATACACCCCCTCACTCGTGCACACACTCCCTCATCCGCCATCAGTCCCACATCTAAATGCCAGAGTGTTCTCTGCTCCCTGTCCTCTCCTACTTCCAGGTCCACCCAATGTGGGGCATGGTCCGAAACCGCTATGGCTGAGTATTCAGCTTCTTCCACCCTAGAGATCAACGACCTTCCTAAAACAAAAAAATCTATCCGGGAGTACACTTTATGAACATGGGAGAAGAAGGAGAACTCCCTAGCCCTAGGTCTAAGAAATCGCCATGGATCCACTCCCCCCATTTGGTCCATAAACCCCTTAAGTACCTTGGCCGCTGCCAGCCTTCTTCCGGTCCTTGAGCTGGATCTATCTAGCCCCGGGTCCAGCACCGTGTTGAAGTCCCCTCCTAAAATCAAATTTCCTGCCTCCAGGTCCAGAATACGCACCAGCATCCGTCTCATGAACCCCGCATCGTCCCAATTTGGGGCATACGCATTAACCAACACGACCTCCATTCCCTCCAGCCTACCACTCACCATTACATATATACCTCCACTGTCTGCTACGATGTTCTTTGCTTCAAATGCTACCCGTTTCCCCACCAAAATGGCCACCCCTCTGTTCTTTGCGTCCAGTCCTGAGTGGAACACCTGTCCCACCCATCCTTTCCTTAGCCTAACTTGGTCCGCCACCTTTAGGTGCGTCTCTTGGAGCATAGCCACGTCTGCCCTTAGTCCTTTCAAATGCGCGAGCGCTCGGACCCTTTTTATCGGTCCATTCAGGCCTCTCACGTTCCACGTGATCAGCCTCACTGGGGGGCTACCTGCTCCCCTCCTGTGTCGACTAGCCATTACCTTCTCTCGGCCAGTCCCATATCCCGCCTCCGCGCTCCCGCTCGCTCCCCCAGCGTCGCACTCCGCCCCCGACCACCCACTCTTTAGCCATTTCCTTTTAGATTTCCGCAGCAGCAACCCAGTTGTCCCCCCCCCCCCCCCCCCCCAGATCCCTATCTAGCTAGATTGCTCCCCCCATATCACTTCCGTAAATCAGCTGACTTCAACTGACCCCAGCTACTCCTGCTCACTCCTCGGCCCCCCCGGTGTGAGGGAACTCCCATCCGCCTTGCGCCTGTTTTCCCGCCTTATTCTTTCTGGCGCGTGAACATCCCTTTACCTAACCCGCCTCTTATGGCGCAGCTCCCTTTCCCCTCCCCCTCCCCTTCCCCATTCTCCAACTATGTCCCGCCTTTCCCCCCTCACCGGCACCCACATTTCCCCAGTGTCCCCCCCCTTCCTTGTTTACTTCTCGATTCACTTTCACCATAACATTAACAAAAACAATAACAATAACAATTCCCTGCAGCGTCAGTCCCTCAGTTCAGGTCCAGTTTCTCTTCATTGATGAAGGACCATGCTTCCTCCGCCGTCTCAAAATAATAGTGTCTCTCCTGATACGTGACCCATAGTCTTGCCGGCTGCAGCATCCCAAACTTCACCTTCCTTTTGTGCAAAACCTCTTTGGCTCGGTTAAAGCTCGCCCTCCTTCTCACCACCTCCGCACTCCAGTCCTGGTATATCCTTACCACAGCATCTCCCATCTGCTACTCCGCACCTTTTTAGCCCATTTCAGGACCTCTTCTCTGTCCTTAAGGTGGTAGAATCGCACGATTATCGCCCTCGGTGGTTCTCCCGCTTTTGGTCTTCTCGCCGGGATCCGATTTGCCCACTCCACCTCCATGGGGCCCGCAGGGGCCTCAGCACCCATCAGTGAGCTCAGCATCTTACTTGCGTACGCTCCACAGTCCACTCCTTCCACGCCCTCAGGGAGACCTAGTATCCTAAGGTTCTTCCTTCGCGCTCCATTTTCAAGGGCCTCAATCCTGTCAGCACACTTTTTATGAAGTGCCTCGTGCGTCTGAGTCTTAACCGCCAGGCCCAGGACCTCGTCCTCAATACCTGATACCTTCTGCTCCATCACGCGAAGCTCAGTCTCCTGGGTCTTTAAAGTCTCTTTAAGCCCCTCAATTGCCTGTAACATCGGGGTCATTACCTCCTTCTTCAGTAGGTCCTGCTCAGGCCCCCATGTCACCTGCGATCCCTCCGCCGCCATTTTGTTCCACTCCCTCTGACCTTCTGGTTGCAGATTCTTCGGGCTGCAGCCGCCGCCGACGGTTTTTCCTCCGTCGTTCGGGGGGGGACACTCCCTTCCCACGCACCTCCCACCGGGTTTTTCGGTCTGCTCTTAAAAGAGCCCGAAGGTCCGTCGGAGCTGGAGCCGCCGAAACGTGCGGCTAGCTCATCCTTGCCGCAACCGGAAGTCGTAAGTCCAGAAAGTTAAGACACCAGTTAAGTTGGCACTGGTGAATTGGCAGACGTTGGGGGTGGACTGCGTTCAAGAACCACAGTTCAGCCGGCATTCTCCGCTCTGGTGCCCCAACCCCATCGTCGCCACCCCAGGGATTTGATGCACCGTGATGGAATGGCAGCATTACACCCAGGTGAACTGTGGGAGGTGCTATCATGGGCAGGAGACAGACGTTGTCGAACGATACGGAGCATCAGCTCTCATTGCAGAGCGGGTTACCATCCTCCATACCCACTGTTACTGCCAACCCAGGGCCCACAACCCCATAGTGTGACAGGTATGTATCACAGAGGAGGTTGCATGCTGGGGGGTGGCCAGGATGTATTTGTCCCTGGCGCTAATGTGGTGGGGCTTCCCATGCCTGCCTGGGCCCAATGTCCTGCCCATCCTCGCCCTCCACCGCATTCTCCTATTTCGGACGAGGCTTGGCGTTCATCCTCCTCCACCAGCACGTCGCCTCTCTGCTGCGTGATGTTGTGGAGGATGCAGCGGGCTGCCACGATGTGGGCCTTCCTCCCAGTGTTATATTGGAGGGCCCTCCAGAATAGTCCAGAATCTGAACTGCATCTTCAGGATGCCAAAGCACCACTCGACCATACCCCTGGTCGCGGCATGGGTGTCGTTGTAGTGGATCTCCGCTTCGGTCTGTGACCTCCAGGCGTCATCAGCCATGGCCGCAGCACATAACCCCTTTTGCCCAGGAACCAACCCCCCCAGTTAGGGGTGTACCTCGAAGAGGCCGGGGATTGTTGAGTGTGCCAGGATGAAAGCGTTGTGCACACTTCCAGGGTATCGGCACATCTGATGGTCACATATCAGCTGCACTGATATGTAGAGCAGAACCCCTTTCGGTTTGTGTAGAGCGGCCTGTCATCTGCAGATGCCCGCAGAGTGACATGCATTCCATCAATCCCCTCTGGCCCTGGGGCATCCTGTCAATGGCGACGAACCCTGCTGCGCAGGCATCCTGGCGGGGTTGGTCCACATTGAAATGGATGCATTGTGCCAACTGGGAATTTAGGGCCTCCGTCACGGCGTGGATGCACTTGTGCACCGAGCGGTCAATGGCGGCGAACCCTGCTGCGCAGACATCCTGGCGCGGTTGGACCACATTGAAATGGATGCTTTGTGCCAACTGGGCATATAGGGCCTCCACGACGGCGCGGATGCACTTTGCACCGAGCGCTGAGATCCCGGACAGGTCCCCACTTGGCACCTGGAAAGACTCCGTGGAGTAAATGTTCAGGGCGACTATCACCTTGGCGGCCAGCGGGAGCCCTCCCCCATTCCCCCGCAGTGCCAGGTGCACCATGATCTTGCAGATATGTCGCACTGTCCCCCTGCTCAGCCAGAGTCTTCGATGGCATGCCCGGTCCGTCAGGTCCTCGAAACACAGGTGTTGCTGGTGCACGCAAGGCCTCATGCAGCGCTCCTTTGCACCACCTACTCCTCTTGTTGGGCGGCCAGCCCTCCATCCTCAGCAGCTGCTTCCTTTTCCACTGCTGCACGTTCCGCTGCTGCGCCCTCCACTACTGCAGCTTCCTTCTCCTCGAGCAGCTCCAGCTCATATAGCTCCAGGACATCCCCAGGGTTGCGGCGACTAGGAGGAAGGCCACCATTGCTGGTTGTATCCAATATCCATTGTCTGCAGGGGGTGAGAGGCCCACATGTTATCATGCTGCATACTCCCATGCCCAATGTGCTACATGGTGGCCCCAGTTGACACTGCGGGCTCTGCCCCTGCATGTTCACCCTCCTCCCCTCCGTCAATGGCGGGAACTCAGACCCTGGCGCCCGTCCCTGCTACCAGGGGTACCGCTGGCTGGCGCTGCTCTTGCCAGTGGTATGCTCCACGGCTCCTGTCCGGCACCCTGTAGGGGCCAGTGGGCGTTGCCCTGGTGGGCTGCCTGATGCCCGGCCGGTGGGTGGCAGGCTTTTGGAGGGGGGGGGTGGTATGTCGGATTGAGGTGCGGGATGGTGGGGTGGACGCTGGGTGCTGGGGTGCAGTGGTGTGGCACCCATACAGCCGGTGTCACTCTGCAGATCCAGGGGCCAAGGTGGGTAGTTAGTGGGGTGCGCAGCAAGATGGCTGCCTTGCAGATTGTAGCAATGGCGGTCCGTTCCTGGGCACTGCACCAGTCTCGTGGGGGGTTGCCCCAGCCACACGGCCCATTCCCCGTCATCACCCACCCCCTCCCCCCAGCATCAGGACTGGCAGCCCACGGTCACGCCTCTCCGTGTCCTACCTCCTCTCTCTCCCTCATCAGCCAGAGCGCAAGTTACACAATTTATTTATTAATTTTTAAAATAAATTTAGAGTACTCCATTTTTTTTTCAATTAAGGGGCAATTTAGTGTGCCCAATCCACCTACCCTGCACATCTTTTTTGGGTTGTGAGGGTGAGATCCAAGCATACATGGGGAAAACGTGCAAACTCCACACAGAAAGTGACCCGAGGCCGGGATCGAACCCGGGTCCTCGGCGGCATGAGGCAGCAGTGCTAACCACTGCGCCACCGTGCTGCTATAAATTTCACAATTTTAAAAAAATAAATTTAGAGAACTGTGATGATTGATTACTGCACCTTTAATTTAATGATCCCTTTAAGAGCGGGTTTGGAACCCTGGGGGACTCCGCCTCCTCTCTCTTCTTCCCCCCCCCCCCCCCCCCCCCTCCTCCTCCACAAGGGAGCCATATATAAGGTAATGTTCAGTGTGCAGTGAGCACACTTCTCGTTAGCTGTCTGGTTCTCTGCTAATTAAAGCCTTTGTATTACCAATCATTCTCTCTCGAGTTGTAATTGAGGGTATCTCAATTAAATTAGCAGATTACTTCAAGATGGACAGCGGTCTAAAGCCGGAGAAACTCAATTTGGACGCTCGGTCGCCGGAGGCTGCTGAAATTTTTTAATATTGGCTTCGGTGTTTTGAGGCCTACCTGAACGCCTCAGACACTCCAGTCGACGGACCTCGTAAGCTGAGCTTACTACATGCCCGGGTGGGCCACAGACTCTTCTCCGCGATCGAAAAGACCACCACTTACGAGGCAGTGGTCGAAATCCTGCAGAAGCGCTTTGTTAAGCCAATAAACGAGGTACATGCCCGGCATTTGCTCTCGACCTGCCGGCAGCGCTCCGGGGAAACGCTAGATGAGTACGTGGAAAGACTCACCGCGCTCGCTAGGAACTGCAACCACAAGGAGGTGACGGCAGAAGTCCATATGAACTTGCACATTCGAGATGCTTTCGTGTCCGGTATACGGTCCACATACATCAGGCAGCGACTCCTCGAAGACGAAGCAAAAGACCTCCAAGGCATGGTAACGCTCGCCTCCTCTCTGGAAGTGGCCCACCATAATCTCCGCACGTACTCTGCGGACCTTGCGAGCCCCTCTCAATCCCCTCCAGACTCGGCCACGCTACAGGCCTGCGCCGCGTGGCGACCCGCTCACACCGGGGGCACACCATGCTATTTCTGTGGGCAAGGCCAGCACCCACGTCAGCATTGCCCAGCCCGCTCCACTATCTGCAACGACTGCGGAAAGAAGGGGCAGTTCGCAAAGGTCTGCCGAGCTGGGCCCAAGGTCCAGAAACAAAAGTCCCAAAAATCGAGCTCCCAGGCCCACAGGCCCCGCAACGAGACTGGCGGCCGGCCGGACACGCCCCCTTCTGATGCGTCATCGGTCTCGTGCAAGTCATGGGGCGGCCATCTTGGCGGCGGCCATATTCAAAATCCGACACGTGCAACTGACGGCAGCGCCAATTTTGTGACTCCGGGCGGCCATTTTCTGAGTCCGACTCAGCTGAGGACTCTTGACTACCCGCAACTGGGAGCGATCACTCTCGATCAATCACGGCCAAAGCACCTACGGAACTCCATGATACAGGTCCACATCAACGGGCGCGACACCCACTGCCTTTTTGACTCCGGGAGCACGGAGAACTTTATTCACCCAGAAACGGTAAGATGCTGCTCCTTGCGCACCTATCCCACCTCCCAAACTATCACCCTCGCATCCGTGTTGCACTCGGTCCAAATCACGTGGTATTGTGTCGCGAACCTCGCAATCCAGGGCGCTGAATACACCCGTTTCAAACTTTATATCCTCCCTCACCTCTGCGCCCCCATGCTGCTCGGTCTGAACTTTCAGTGTAGCCACTGAAGCCTGACACTGAAATTCGGCGGACCCCTGCCCCCACTCACAGTATGCAGCCTGGCAACTCTCAAAGTTGCACCACTCCCCCCGCTTCGCGAATCTCACTCCCGACTGTAAGCCCGTCGCCACCAGGAGTCGGCGGTACAGTGCCCAAGATATGACTTTTATCAAGTCAGAGGTTCAGCGGTTACTGAAAGGGGTCATAGAGGCTAGCAACAGCCCCTGGAGAGCACAAGTATTGGTAGTCCGGTCTGGGGAAAAGAAACAAATGGTGGTGGTCTATAGTCAGACCATAAACAGTTTTACGCAACTCGATGTGTACCCCCTTCCCCGCATAGCAGAAATGGTTAACCAGATCGCCCAGTACTGGGTATTCTCCACGGTTGACCTAAAATCCGCCTATCATCAGCTCCCTATCCGCTCGGACCGCCCCTACACGGCCTTCGAAGCAGCCGGTCGGCTTTTTCACTTCCTCAGGGTCCCTTTTGGCGTCACAAATGGGGTCTCCGCTTTTCAAAGGGCGATGGACCAAATGGTGGACCAGTACGGCTTACGGGCTACATACCCGTACTTGGACAATGTCACCATCTGCAGCCATGACTAGCAGGACCACGATGCAAACCTGAAAAAGTACCTCCAGACCGCCCGGGCCCTCAATCTGACTTACAACAAAGAGAAATGCGTTTTCCCCACAACCCGACTAGCCATCCTCAGCTACGTCGTGGAAAACGGGGTCCTAGGCCCAGACCCCGACTGCATGCGCCCGCTAAAGGAACTTCCCCCTCCCCGTAGCCTCAAGGCAAACGGTACTTGGGGCTCTTTTCCTATTACGCCCAGTGGGTCCCCAGATATGTGGACAAAGCCCGACCACTCATTAAGACCATGGTTTTTCCCCTGACTGCTGAGGTCCAGTCGGCCTTCAGTCGTATCAAGGCCAATATCAAGGCCGCCATGCACGCGGTGGATGAAACCTTCCCCTTCCAGGTAGAAAGCGATGCATCAGACGTCGCCCTGGCTGCTACCCTCAACCAGGCAGGCAGGCCAGTAACCTTTTTCTCCCGAACCCTCACCGCCTCGGAAATTCGGCACTCTGCAGCCGAGGAGGCACAAGCCATTGTGGAGGCCGTGCGGCACTGGAGGCACTACCTAGCCGGTAGGAGGTTCGCCCTCGTCACCGACCAACGGTCGGTAGCCTTCATGTTTGATAACGCACAACGGGGCAAAATAAAAAATGATAAAATTTTGAGGTGGAGGATCGAACTCTCCACCCATGTGTACGATATTACATATCATCCGGGGAAGCTCAATGAGTCCCCAGATGCCCTGTCCCACGGCATGTGTGCCAACGTGCAGAAAGACCGTCTGCGGGCCATCCACGATGACCTCTGTCACTCGGGGGTCACCCGGCTTGCTCATTTCATCAAATCCCGCAATCTACCTTACTCCACCGAGGAGGTCAAGCCCATGACCAAGGCTTGTCAGATCTGTGCGGAGTGCAAACCGCACTTCTACCCACCAGACAAGGCTCGCCTGATGAAAGACTCTGGGCTCTTTGAGCGACTAAGCGTGGATTTCAAAGGGCCCCTCCTGTCCACTAACCGCAACATCCATTTCCTCACTGTCATCGACGAATTCTCCCGCTTCCCATTTGCTGTCCCCTGCCCCGATATGACCTCTGCCACCGTAATCAAGGCACTGCACAGCATCTTCACCCTGTTCGGTTTCCCCGCCTATATCCACAGCGACCGGGGTACATCGTTCATGAGCGATGAGCTGCGCCAGTATCTGCTCAATAAGGGCATTGCCTCGAGCAGAACGACCAGCTATAGTCCGCGGGGAAACGGGCAGGTGGAGAGGGAGAACGCGACAGTTTGGAAGGCTGGCCTTCTAGCCCTACGGTCAAGAAGTCTCCCAACCACCCGCTGGCAGGAGGTCCTAACCGATGCCCTACATTCCATTAGGTCGCTCCTCGGCACGGCCACGAACGAGACGCCTCACAATCGCTTGTTTGTCTTCCCCACGAAGTCCACCGCTGGGGTCTCGCCTACATGTTGACTGACGACTCCGGGACCAGTTCTGCTCCGGAGGCACGCGAGGAGCCATAAGACGGACCCTCTGGTCGCGAGGGTCCAGCTGCTGCATGTGAACCCTCAATGCGCCTACGTCGAGCACCTCGATGGAAGGCAAGACAGTTTCCCTGCGAGACCTGGCACCCGCTGGCTCTCTCACTGACGCCCTCCCCTCTACCGACGCTCCCCTCCCCGCACCGGCTGCCAACACCGACAGCACCCCCTCCCCCCCCCCCCGCCGGCGCCAATCACTCTAGTCACCCCGGATACACCCCCTGCTCCAACACGGGCAAAGGCTCAGACCACCGTGCTCCCGGATATACTCCCACTGAAGACGACCATGTCCACCGCACCACCACCGGAGCTGAGGTCAACACGGATAACCAGACCACCCAAAAGACTGGACATGTAATTCCACTTCACCCCCGACGGACTCTGTTTTCTTTTAAAACAGGGGGTGAATGTGATGATTGATTACTGCACCTTTAATGTAATGATCCCTTTCAGACCGGGTTTGGAACCCTGGGGGACTCCGCCTCCGGCTCCACCCCCCCAGGGAGCCATATATAAGGTAATGTTCAGTGGGCAGTGAGCACACTTCTCGGTAGCTGTCTGATTCTCTGCTAATTAAAGCCTTTGTATTACCAATCATCTCTCTCGAGTTGTAATTGAGGTATCTCAAGGACCCAATTAATTTTTTCCAATGGGCAATTTAGTGTGGCCAATCCACCTAGCCTACACATCTTTGGGTTGTGGGGGCGAAACCCACGCAAACACGGGGAGAATGTGCAAACTCCACACGGACAGTGACCCAGAGCTGGGATCGAACCTGGGACCTCAGTGCCATGAGGCAGTAGTGCTAACTACTGCGCCACCGTGCTGCCAAGTTTCACAATTTTTAAAGCACAAGTGAACCTCAACGTCAGAATGTGCTCCAGTGGAGGTGGAGAATCGTGGAGGCCCCGGAGAATACCGGGTCAGGCCCGCTAATGTTATGCCATGGGTGTTTACTGTACCTGCATTCTGGAACGCATTGACGCAGGTGTCGAGGTAATGGAGCATTGCGATTTGGCGTGAAACCGGTGTGGCCATGATTTTGGCGTCGGAACAGATTCTCTGCCGTAGAGGGTTTTTACAAAGGGATAGACAATCAGTTGGGTCTTGCGCTACTCAACCTGTTATATTACTATTGGGCAGCGAATATTGAAAAGTTGCAGGGGTGGTATTGAGGGACGGAGTCCATGTGGGGCCGGATGGAGAGGAATGACTATAAAGGTATCAGCTTGAGGGCATTGGTTATGGCTCCCCTTCCCCAGTGAAATGGACTGCTAATCCAGTGATGGTGGCCACCTATGTCGATGTTGGCCCCAATCTGCGGTTTCAAATGCGTCCTTCGGGGTTTGGGAGGAGGAGTTGGGGAGGCTTGGTGAGCTGTTTATTGATGGTAAGTTCCTCAGTTTTTTTTGAATAAACATTTTGAGGTCTTTCTTTGGCATTGTAACAGCAACAAAATAAACAATGTACATAACAAGGAAAATATTAACATAGTGCAAATACCACCTCCCTCTCCCACAGGTCCCACCATTACTTACCCCCCTAATCTACGCTAGCCTAACCCCCTGCCACCCCCCCTCCCCCTTTCTGCTGACGATTAATTCTCTGCGAAGAAGTCGACGAATGGTTGCCACCTCCGGGCGAACCCTAACAGAGACCCTCTCATGGTGAACTTAATTTTCTCCAGGCAGAGGAAGCCAGCCATGTCCGTTAGCCAGGTCTTCGATTTTGGGGGCTTCGAGTCCCTCCATGCCAGTAATATCCGCCTCTGGGTTACCAGGGAAGCAAAGGCCAGAACATCTGCCTCTTTTTCCTCCTGGATTCCCGGATCCTGCGACACCCCGAAAATCGCCACCTCTGGACTCATTACCATCTTCGTTTTTAATACCTTGGACATGACGTCAGCAAACCCCTGCCAAAATCCCCTCAGCCTTGGACATGACCAGCTCCTTCCAGCCCCTTGAAGCCCTCAGAGCATTTGCCAGCGGCTCTATAGCCAGCGCAAACAGCAGGGGGGAAAGGGGGCATCCCTGCCTCGTCCCCCGGTGCAGTCTAAAGTAGTCCGAAATCATCCTATTCGTCCATACACTTGCAACCAGAGCCCGGTACAGCAACCTAACCCAGTCAATAAAGCTCCTCCCAAATCCGAACCGCTCCAGCACCTCCCATAAATAATCCCACTCAACCCAGTCAAACGCTTTCTCCACATCCATCGCGACCACTACCTCCACCTCCCTACTTTCCGGGACATCATGATCACGTTTAACAGCCTTCTTACATTTGCCACCAGCTCTGAACAAACCCCGTCTGATCCTCCACAATAATGTCCAGTACACAGTCCTCAATCCTGGAGGCCAACATTTTGGCCAGCAGTCTGGCATCTACGTTCAACAAGGAAATCGGCCTGTAAGACCCACATAGCTCCAGGTCCTTGTCCCGTTGCAGGATTAGCGAGATCATGGCCTGTGACATCGTCTGGGGCAGAACCCCTCTTTCCCTAGCCTCTTCATCAGCACCGTTCCCAATATTCCGGAGAACTTTTATAGAACTCGCCTGGGTACCCATCCAATCCTGGGGCCTTACATGACTGCATAGCCTTCAAACCTTCCACTATCTCTTCCAGCCCGATCGGGGCCCCCAGACCTTCTACCAGCACCCCGTCCACCCTCGGGAAAGTCAGCCCCTTCAGGAAGTGCCTCATCCCCTCCGGCCCCACAGGGGGTTCCGACCTATACAACCTGCTATAAAAGTCCCGGAAGGTCTGGCTCACCCCTGCCGAGTCCCCAACTAAGTTTCCATCCCCGTCAATAACTTTCTCTAGTTCTCTAGCTGCCTCCCTCTTTCTCAGCTGTTGTGCAAACATCCTGCTGGCCTTCTCACCGTGCTCGTAAATCGCTCCCCTCGCCTTTCTGAGCTGTTCTACTGCCCTCCCTGTGGTAAGCAAGCCAAATTTTGCCTGTAGCCTCCGGCGTTCCCTTAACAGCCCTACCTCTGCATACCTCCTATCAACTTGTAGAATCTCTTTTACCAGTCGGTCCGTCTCTGCCCTATCCGGCCTGTCCCTGTGAGCCCGGATCGAAATCAGCTCGCCTCTCACCACTGCATTCAGCGCTTCTCAGACCACCGCTACGGAGACCTCCCCCGTATCATTCACATTCACCTGCAGGTAGTTCAACATACAATTCCTCAGCCTCTTGCACACTGTTTCGTCCGCCAAAAGCTCTACATCCAACATCCATTGCAGGCGCTGCTTGCTATCCATACTAACCTGTAGGTCCACCCAGTGCGGAGCATGGTCCGAGATCGTGATCGCCGAGTATCCCGTGTGTCCACCACCCCAGCCAGTAGGGCCCTACCCACGACAAAGAAATCGATCCGAGAGTACACCTTATGTACGTGGGAGTAAAAAGAAAATTCCTTCGCCCTCGGCTGCCTAAATCTCCATGGATCCACCCCCCCCCCCCCCCCAATCTACTCCATGAACCCTTTTAGCTCCTTTGCCATTGCTGACACCCTGCCCGTTCTAGAGCATGACCGATCCAGGCCGGGATCAATAACTGTATTGAAATCCCCTCCCATGATCAGCTTGCGTGAGTCCAGGTCCGGAATCTTCCCTAGCACACTCTTTATAAAATCCCCGTCATCCCAATTTGGTGCATATACATTGATCAGCACTACCTTCATCCCCTGTAGCCTACCACTGACCATGATATATCGACCTCCCACATCCGAGACTATTCTTCCCACCAAAATGTCACCCGCTTATTAACCAAGATCGCAACCCCTCTGGTCTTTGTATCCAGCCCCAAGTGAAAAACCTGACTGGTCCAGCCTTTCCTCAACCTGACCTGGTCGACTACTCTAAGGTGCATCTCCTGTAACATTACCACGTCCGCCTTCGGTCTCCTCAGGTGCGCAAACACATGTGCCCTCTTTTACCGGCCCATTTAGCCCCCGAACATTCCAGGTGAACAGTCTAATTGGGGGGCAGAGTGCCCCCCCACCCCCCCGCCGATCAGCCATTCCCTTTCTTGGGCCTGCCGCCAGCCCCTGTGCTGCACCTCCTCTGGCCCGGCCCACGGCGGCCCCACCCCCGACCTTCCCACTGTCCCTCCACCGAAGTCCCTCCCTCATCAGCAGAACCAATTCCCCCCTCCCCCCAGCAACACTACTCTAAAACTTAACCCATCTGCTAAACTAAATGTATGCACCCCCCCACTGTGCTTCCGTGAGCAGCTAGCTTGGTGGCCCCCGCCCCCAAGAAGTCTCCCACCTATTGTTCCCTCACTCTCCTCTCCCTGCTCATACAAACAAATTCCCTCATCTAACAATCCCCAGCCAAACACCCAACAGCAAGAAAACACAAAAACAAAAGCACCACCCACCGAAACTCAAACAGGCACATGTCCATCCCACAAAAGTGTACATCAATAAAAACAAAAGGGACATTGCCAACATCCACCGAGAAAAGAATCCAAAAACGAAAAATTGACTTCCCCCCCCCCCCTCCCCCTTTCTTATACAGGACTCCAAAAACAGAAACAAAACAGTAAGAGGAGGCATCACCAATTTAAACACTGGAAAAAACCCAAATAACCAAGGGGAAAAAACAGAAAAAAGGGGCCCAATATAGACCAACAAGTTGTCTCAAAGTTCGAGAGTTCTCAGACCCCCACCAGTCCTTTTCTTTCAGCAAAGTCCAGTGCCTCATCAGGCGACTCAAAAGAGTGATGCTGGTCCTCATGTGTGACCCAAAGAGGAGCTGTACAGCAGACCGAACTTCACCTGCTTCTTAAAGAAAATAGACTTGACTTGGTTAAAGCCTGCTCTCTTCCTCGCCACCTCCACGATCAGGTCCTGGTACACCCGCAGGATACTGTTGTCCCACTTACAACTCCGCGTTCATTTGGCCCACCGAAGAACGCATTCCTTGTCCAGGAACATATGGAATCTCACCCCCATTGCCCTCGGAGGGTCCCCCGCTCGCAGCTTCCTTGCAAGCGCTCTGTACGCCCTGCCACCTCCAACGGTCGGGGGAGTGCCCCCTCCCCCAGCAGTTTTTTGAACATACCCGCTACATATGCCCCAGCGTCTGCTCCCGCAGCCCCCTCTGGAGCCCGACAATTCTTAAGTTCTGCCGGCGGGACCGATTCTCAAGGTCCTCCACCTTCTCCAGTAGCCTTTTCTGCTGGTCCCGAAGCATCCCCACCTCCAGCGCTGTTTGATGCTCCTCCTGCTCAGCCAGCGCCTTCTCAACCTTCTGGATCGCCCGATCCTGGGCGTCCAATCTATGCTCTAGCCGATCGATCGATTCTTATCGGGTCCAAACATTCCCGCTTCTGCTTGGCAAAACCACCCTGGATGGCCTGCATCACCTGCTCCATTGGTCGCTGCGACGCCACTCCAGGAGTCCAGTCCTCAGCCATACTGTCTCCCGCTGCAGCTTCAACACAGCTCTTGGCTAACTTCTTATTTCTGCCTTTTTGTGCATTTCTGGTTCTTTGCTCCATACACTAATACGTGGAAACAGTGCCCAATTGCCTCAGCCTTCGAATCCACCATTTAAAACCAGAGAAAAGTCCGGGGGAAAGGTCCAAAAATCAGACCAGAGCTGGAGCCACCAAATGTGCGACTTACTCCTTCATAGCCGCCACTGGAAGTCACGAAACGAATAAGAGTTAAGGAAACCTTTGTTGAAGCCTGATCCAGGCTGATCTGTAAGTTCCTCAGTTTTGAGAAGTGGCTGGAGAAGTGTAAGCTCCCAAGAGCTAATCAGTTTCGATATTGCCAAGCACTAAACTTTGCACACAAGGAGACTACTTCCTTCCCATTGCCCCCTCCTTTGTTGATGGCAAAGTTCTTTCGGCAGAAAATATAGGGGAGGGAATGGTGTTGAAGATCTACAGTCAGCTTGATAGATCAGGTCCTTTTGGACAAAATTAAAAGAAAGTGGGAGGAGGAATTAGGCCAGTAACTTGAGGATGGGGAGCGGAACAAAAATCCTCACAAGATCAACTCTACCTCTTTGTGCGCTAGGCTCAGCCTGACACAACTTGTGTTTTTTTTGTGGGCGAAGGGGATAGGTGCAAGCTGTGCTGAGGGCCCTGCCCATCACACACACATCCGGTCCTGCTCTGAGCTCGTTAACTTTTGGGTCTCCTTCAGCACCTGTCGGAAATTTTTGGGGTCGGCTTGGAGCTGGCTACTTCTGGGATCTCCAATTTACCAGTTACAGACAGGGACGAAGGCGGATGCTCTTGCCTTTGCTTCTTTGATAGCCCTTGGGCGAATCATGATTGGCTGGAGGCCCCTGTCCTTGCATGTGCAGCAGCTTGGCTCGGAGACCCGATGGAATTTTACACTTAGAAAATAAATCAAGTTCCAAAGGAGAGGGTTGGTTGGAGTGTTCTACCTCCGATGGCAGATGTTTATTTTCTTTTTCAGAGAGTTGGTCACCACAGATGCTGGGCAGGGGGGAGCATTGGAGATTGGTTGTTGTTTCATTTGGGTTTGTGGGGAGGTGGATGAAAAGGTTGGAATACTGTTAACTGTTGTACATAAGTGGTTGTATTGGTGTTATATTTAACAATATTTTTTACAACAGAAATTGAGGGGGACTGATTGGACAGCAGGGAATATTTTATTGGGCAAACCAAATTTGCAATAATACCATGCCAGATTCTGGGGAGTATGCATGAGATGGGCTTTTTAGACCAGTATGTCAAGGAACCAACTAAGGAACAGATTATCCTAGATTTGGTATTTTGCAATGAGAAGGGTTAATTATTAATCTTGTTGTGTGGATCCTTTAGGGAAGACTGACCACATCATAATGGAATTGTTCATTAGGGTAAGTGAAGCTGTCAACTCCAAAACTAGGGTCCTACATCTAAACAAAGGAAATTAGGACAGCACAGGGGTGAGTTGGCTACAATAGATTGTGGAACTTCATTACAAGATGTGGCAGGGATACGCAATGCCGAATATTTAAGGAACGAATGCATACAATGCAACAGTTATACAATCTTTTCTGGTGCAAAAACACAACAGAAAAGCAGTCTTTTTTTTCAAATAAACATTTTATTGAGGTATTTTTGGTATAGTAACAACAACAAAATAAACAATGTACATGAAACCATAAACAGTGCAAAAGCCATTTACCTTTCGTACAGGTCCTGCCCTTATTGACCCACTACTCTAGTCTAACACCCCCCCCCCCCCCCCCCCCCCCCGCTGACGATTAATTTCCCGCAAAGAAGTCAACGAACGGTTGCCACCTCCGGGTGAACCCTAACAGTGACCCTCTTGAGACGAACTTGATTTTCTCCAAACAGAGAAAGCTAGCCATGTCCGATAGCCAGGTCTCCGACTTCGGGGACTTTAATAGTATCCGTCTCCGGGCTACCAGGGAAGCAAAGGACAGAACGTCTGCCTCTTTCTCCTCCTGGATTCCCGGGTCTTCCGACACCCTGAAAATCGCCACCTCTGGACTCAGCGCAACCCATGTTTTTGACACGTGGACATGACGTCTGCAAACCCCTGCCAAAATCCCCTAAGCTTTGGACATGTCCAAGACATGTGGACATGGTTCGCCGGCCCTCCTGCACATTTTGCACACCTGTCCTCCACCCCAAAGGATCTGCTCATCCAGGCCACTATCATGTGAGCCCAGTGAACAATCTTAAATTGTATCAGGCTGAGCCTGGCACACGTTGCAGATGCATTGACTCTACTCAACGCGTCTGCCCAGAGACCATCCTCTATCTCACCTCCAAGCTCCTCCTCCCACTTGCGCTTCAGCTCCTCGGTCTGCGTCTCCTCCGACCCCATCAGCTCCTTATAAATGTCCGAGACGCTCCCTTCTTCTACCCACCCTCTGGAAACTACCCTGTCCTGAATCCCCCTTCGCAGTAGGAGCGGGAATGTTTACACCTGTTTACGAAGGAAGTCCCGCACCTGGAGATACCTGAATTTGTTTCCTCTCGCCAACCCAAACTTTTCCTCCAACGCCCTCATACTCGGAAAGCTCCCCTCTAGGAACATATCCCCCATCCTCTCAATTCCCGCTCACCGCCATAACCGGAACCCCCCATCCATACTCCCCGGGGCAAACCGGTGATTATCTAGTCGGACACTTTAGGAACTTTCAAGCGGTTATTGGATAGGCACATGGAACACACCATAATGACAGGGAGTGGGATAGCTTGATTTTGGTTTCGGACAAGGCTCGGCACAACATCGAGGGCTGAAGGGCCTGTTCTGTGCTGTACTGTTCTATGTTCTATCACAGATTGGGGCCCAGACCGATGTTCCCACTGTTCCCACATGCCGCCTCCACTGGCCCCAAACTCTCACGGCCACCACCACCACTGGACTGGTGTTGTGCTGGCGGGAACGGCAGAGGCGCAGTTACCAACGCCCCCAAACTGGTGCCCTTACATGCCGACCCCTCCCCCACCACGCACTTCCTGAT
The DNA here is from genome assembly GCF_047496885.1 of Scyliorhinus torazame. Classification (NCBI taxonomy): domain Eukaryota; kingdom Metazoa; phylum Chordata; class Chondrichthyes; order Carcharhiniformes; family Scyliorhinidae; genus Scyliorhinus; species Scyliorhinus torazame. The sequence continues at coordinate 100,216,852 of NC_092725.1, forward strand.
CATGGCTATATTAGCCGCCCAGTAATAGTTCCTAAAATTTGGTACCGCCAGCCCGCCCTCCCCCGACTCCGCTCAAGCATTACCTTCCTTACTCGTCGGGTCTTGCCCGCCCAGACGAAGCCCGTCATCACTCTGTTGACCCGCTTAAAAAAGGACCGCAGAATAAAGATGGGGACACTGAAATACAAATAGGAATCTCGGGAGGACCGTCAGCTTCACCGTTTGCACCCTCCCAGCCAGACACAACGGAAGTGTGTCCTACATTTGGTCCACCAGCCAGGGCCAGATTCAATTTATGCAGCCAGTCCCATTCCCCCGCCACTTGGATGCCTAGGTAGCTAAAGCATCCCTCTACTAACCTAAACAGCAGCTCTCCCAGTCGCCTCTCCTGTCCCCTCGCCTGGACCACAAACATCTCACTCTTTCCCCATATTAAGCTTGTACCCCGAAAACGGGCCAAATTCTCCCAGAGTCCTCACGATTTCTTCCATCCCCTCTATTGGATCCAAAACGTATAGAAGCAGTTCAGTCCTCGAGGCTCTCGGAGCAATTGCCAACGGCTCTGTAGCCAGCGCAAACAACAGTGGGGAGAGGGGGCATCCCTGTCTCATCCCCCGGTGCAGTCTAAAATAGTCCGATGTTGTCCTATTCGTCCGTACACTTGCCACAGGAGCCTGATACAGTAACCTGACCCAGTCAATAAAGCCCCACCCGAATCCGAACCGTCCCAGTATCTCCCACAGATAGTCCCATTCTACCCGATCAAAAGCGTTTTCTGCATCCATTGCGATCACTACCTCCACTTCCCTACCTTCTGGGGGCATCATGATTACATTTAACAGCCTTCTTACATTGGCCACCAACAGCCTGCCCTTAACAAACCCCATCTGGTCCTCCCCAATAACGTCCGGAACACAATCCTCAATCCAGGAGGACAAGATTTTGGCCAGCGACTTGGCATCTACATTCAACAGGGAGATCGGCCTGTAGGCCACACACAGCTCCGGGTTCTTGTCCCACTTAAGAAACAGCGAAATCAATTCCCGTTGCTCCCGGCACAAGAAGTTCAAGATAAGGTGATCTCGGATGTATGGGTCGGGGAGGGCAAGGTGTCGGAAATACACCAAGAGTTGAAAGAAGAGGGGGAAGCGCTGGTAGAAGAGTTGAAGGGTAAATGTGAGGAGGAGCTGGGGGAGATCGAGGAAGGTCTGTGGGCGGATGCCCTAGGTAGGGTTAATTCCTCCTCCTCATGTGCCAGGCTCAGCCTGATACAATTTAAGGTGGTCCACAGAGCGCACTTGACGGAGGCGAGGTTGAGTAGGTTCTTTGGGGTAGAGGACAGATGTGAAGGTGCTCAGGGAGCCCGGCGAACCATGTCCATATGTTTTAGTCATGCCCGGCACTGGAGAGGAGTGGCGGACCGGGAGTGCAGGAGACGAAAGAGGCCAGCATTCTGGCCTTTGCGTCCCTAGTAGCCCAGCAAAGGATCTTGCTAATGTGGAAGGAGGCGAAGCCCCCCAGCCTGGAGAAATGATATGGCTGGGTTCATAAAGTTGGAGAGGATTAAGTTCGCCTTGAGAGGGTCTGCGCAGGGGTTCTACAGGCGGTGGCAACCGTTTCTAGACTATCTCGCGGAGCGTTAGAGGAAGGTCGGTCAGCAGCAGCAGCAACCTTGGGGGGAGGGGGGGGGACATCCTGGGAGGAGGGGGGGGACTGCCTGGGAGGGTGGATGAGCAAGAGATGACATGAAGGGTTGGGGAAACTGGCACGCACGGGTGAGGGCCGGTGTACAAAGCTGTGTAAATATATCATTTTGCCATGTATATATCTTGCTCTGCGCGATTTCTCGTGTTTTTTTTTGTTACGGGGGGGGGGGGGGGTTATTGTTTGTAAGGGAGAAAAATTGTGTTAAAAAACTTTAATAAATATATATATTTTTTTTAAATCAGCGAAATCATTGCCTGTGACATCGTCGGGGGCAACACCCCTCTTTCCCTTGCCTCATTGAACATCCTCAACAACACCGGCCTTAATATCCCTGAGAACGTTTTATAAACATACAGCACTGGGCACCAGTCCTGACCCGGGGCCTGCATGGCCTTCAAGCCCGATTGGGGTCCCCAGCCCCGTCCACCTTTGGGAAATTCAGCCCCTCCAAGAAGTGCCTCATCCCCTCCGGCCTCGTAGGCAGTTCTGACCTGTACAGCCTGCTGTAGAAATCCTAAACGCCTTATTCACCTCTACTGAATCACCAATCTGGTCCCCATCTCCCTAGCTGCCTCCCTCTTCCTATGTTGCTGTGGAAGCATTCTGCTGGCCTTCTCTCCATGTTCATAGATCGCCCCCTCGCCTTTCTCAGCTGCTCCACCGCCCTCCCTGTGGTCAGCAAGCTAAACTCCGCCTGTAACAGTCGTTCCCTTAAAAGCCCTGCCTCTGGGGTCTCCACATACCTCCTATCAATCTGTAGTACCTCCTTTACCAGTCGGTCCGTCTCTGCCCTGTCCACCTTCTCCCTATGGGCCCGGATCGTGATCAGCTCCCCACTGACCACGGCCATCAGTGCTTCCCACACCACCGCTGTTGAAATTTTCCCCGTGTCATTGATCTGCAGGTAGCCCTGAATGCATTTCCTCAGCCCCTCGCACAACGCCAAAAGTCCCACATCCAACCTCCAGTGCAGGCGCTGATTACTGTCTTTACTAACTTGCAGGTCAACCCAGTGCTGAGCATGGTCTGAGATTGTAATCGCCGAGCACCTCGTGTCCACCACCCCAGCCAGCAAGGCCCTGCTCAAAATAAAGAAATCAATCCGTGAGGCACGATCAATTTGGCTGGAGACGAAGTTGAATTCAAACTGAGGCTTTATTAGTATCTGAAGTGTGGCCTCCTACAGCAGCTGACAAAATGGCTGCGAGCTGAAGGTCACGCATATTTATAACCTGGCTCCTGGGCAGAGCTAGCATGCAGGGGCCCAGGTGAACCTGTAGTGCAGGTTCTACTGTACAACCCTTAATATAGGAACACAGTGGTTTACCACATTCACCCCGTTAAAATTGAGTCCAGCGGGGTGGTGGATAACTATATATAATTCACAATCTTTAATATTTACAGAACAGTGGAAAAAAAATGTCTCTGATCATGCGGTGGGCCGGTCAGAGGTTCAGCCGGTCCGGCGCCTTGATCGTCCTCTGGGATCGACGAAGTGGAGCCAGCGATGTTGGGTGCTGTCGTGGTCGAAGTTAACTCCGGGAGCATGCCGAAATCCTATTCATCAACGGGGGTGGGCAGGGGGAGGACGGACAGTCCTGGGGTGGGGGGGTGGGGGGGGGAGGGGGGGGGGTTATGGGGGCGGCGAGGGAGAGGAAGGGCCAGGGGTGGTGTGGGGGCGGAACCTGCTGGTGCCAGGTCCCTGAGGGAGACGGTATCCTGGCGGCCGTCGGGGAACGCCGCATAGGCGTACTGTGGGTTTGCGTGGAGCAGGTGCACCCTTTCCACAAACGGATCCGCCTTGTGGAGCTGCACGTTTACGGAGAAGCACGGTTCCCGGAGCTGTGAGCCAAGTTGGGAGTGATACCCCAGATCTGGACTTCCTGGGGAAGACAAAAAGACGTTCATGCGGTGTACTGTTAGTAGCAGTGCAAAGTAATGAGCGAATAGAATGTAGTGCATCAGGGAGGACCTCTTGCCAGCGGGAGATTTCTGGACCGTAGGGCCAGCTGGACAGCCCTCCATACTGTCCCATTCTCCCTTTCTACCTGTCCGTTTCCCCGGCGGTTGTAGCTCGTCGTTCTGCTGGAGGCGATACCCCTGCTGAGCAGGAACTGGCGTAGCACATCACTCATGAATGAGGATCCCTTGTCACTGTGGACGTAGGCGGGGAAGCCGAACAGAGTGAAGATAGAATTAAGGGCTTTAATGACGGTGGCAGACGTCATGTCGGGGCATGGGATGGCGAAGGGAAAACGGGAGTATTCATCGATCACACTGAGGAAATAAGTGTGTCGGTCGGAGAAGGCCTTTGAAATCCATGCTGAGGCGTACAAAGGGGCGGGAGCCCTTCACCAGGTGCGCGCGGTCCGGCCGGTAGAAGTGCGGTTTGCATTCCGCACAGACCTGGCAGTCCTTGGTGATCGTCCTTACTTCCTCGATGGAGTAGGGCAAATTTTGTGCCTTAATGAAGTGGTACAACCGAGTGACCCCTGGGTGACAAAGGCTGTCGTGCAGGGTCCGGAGTCGGTCTACTTGTGCGCTGGCACATGTACCTCGGGATAGGGCGTCTGGGGCTTGTGTTTGCCCCAGGGCGATACTTAATCTCATAGTTATAGGTGGAGAGCTCGATTCTCCACTGCAAGATTTTATCATTTTTGATCTTGCCCAGCTGCGTGTTGAACATGAAGGCTACCGACTGTTGGTCAGTGAGGAGTGAATCTCCTGCTGGCCAGGTAATGCCTCCAATGTCACACAGCCTCAACGATAGCCTGGGCCTCGTTTTCGACGGATGAGTGCCGAATTTCAGAGGCATGGAGGGTGCGGGTAAAGAATGCCACGGGCCTGCCTGCCTGGTTGAGGGTGGCGGCAAGGGTGACGTCCGATGCGTCGCTTTCTACTTGGAAAGGAAATGTTTTGTCTACAGCGTGCATTCCAGCTTTGGCAATATCAGCTCTGATCCGGGCGAAGGCCTGTTGGGCCTCTGCCGTCAGGTGGAAATGAGAGGACTATGAGTGGGCGGGCCTTGTCCGCATAGTTTAGGACCCACTGAGCGTAATACGAGAAGAACCCCAGGCAGCGTTTGAGGGCCTTGGGGCAGTGGAAGCTCCACGAGGGGGCGCATGCGGTCGGGATCGGGCCCCAGAACTCCGTTCTGGACCACGTAGCCGAGGATGGCTAAGCGGTTTGTACGGAACACACACTTCTCCTTGTTATATATGAGGTTGAGGAGAGTGGCGGTGCAGAGAAATTTAGCGAGGTTAGCGTCGTGGTCCTGCTGATCATGGCTGCAGATTGTCACATTGTCTAGGTACGGAAACGTGGCCCGCAAGCCGTACCGGTCGACCATTCGGTCCATCTCCCTTTGGAAGACCGAATCCCCATTGGTGACGCCGAAGGAGACCCTAAGGAAGTGATATAGCCGGCCGTCTGCCTCGAAGGCGGTATATGGCCGGTCCGATTTACGGATGGGGAGCTGGTGGTAAGCGGATTTCAGGTCCACCGTTGAGAAGACCCAGTACTGTGCAATCTGGTTAACCATGTCAGATATGCATGGGAGGGGGTACACGTCGAGCTGCGTGTACCTGTTGATGGTCTGGCTGTAGTCCACGACTATTCGGTGTTTCTCCCCAGACTTAACAACGACCACTTGAGCTCTCCAGGGGCTGTTGCTGGCCTCGATGACTCCCTCCTGAAGCAACCGCTGGACCTCGGACCTGATGAAGGCCTTATCCTGGGTGCTGTATCGTCTGCTCCTGGTGGCGATGGGTTTACAATCTGTAGTTAAATTGGCTAAGAGGGACGGAGGATCGACCTTTAGGGTCGCGAGGCCGCACAGTGAGGGGTGGTAAGGGTCCGCCGAATTTAAGGGTCAGGCTCTGGAGGTTGCACTGAAAATCCAGGCCAAGGATAAGTACAGCGCAGAGGTTAGGGAGGACGTAGAGGCGAAAACCGTGGAACTCTACGTCTTGGACTGTGAGCGTGACCTTGCAGTACCCCCAGATCACTACGCGATGGGATCCGGAGGCCAGGGAGATACTTTGATTGGTAGGGTGTACCTTAACGGAGCAGCGCCTTACCGTATTTGGATGTACAAAGCTCTCGGTGCTCCCGGAGTCCAGTAGGCAGGAGGTCACGTGGCCGTTGACTTTCACGCTGGTGGATGCGTTGGTCAGTGTGTGGTCTGGACTGGTCAATTACCATGGATGCGAGTCGTGGTTGATTGTCGGGTAGTGAGGCGGCCGCTACGTCGGGGTCCTGAAACGCCGTTTGTCTCCTTGTGCTGCGGGGTGGACAAGATGGCGGCGCCCGGAGGTCTTGGGGGTCACAAAATGGCGGCGCCCATGGAACGCACGTTGCGGGGTGGAGCAAGATGGCGGCGCCCATGAAACGCACGTGTTGTGCGGGGGAGAGGATGGCGGTGCCCATTGCTCGCACATGGCCTGGGGAGGGGAGGATAGCGGCACCCATTGTCCATGACCGTGGGGGATACCGCTGCCGCTGAGCGGGCGTGGCACACCACTGCATAGTGGCCCTTCTTCCCGCAGGCCTTACAAAGGGCAGCGCGGGCCAGGCAGCGTTGGCGGGGGTGTCTTTGTTGGCCTCAAAAATTGCATCGGGGCCCCCTGGAGATCACTGGCTGGCGTGCAGCGCAGGCGTACTGGGTGGGTAGCGCCCCCGCTGGGGCGGCTGCCTGTGGGGCCCATGAAGCGTAGGGGGAGTGGGCCGCGTGGTTGGGGGCGTAGGACTGTACTTTGCGCAGGGCGACAGTCATGGAAAGCGCTAGTGTTTTAGTCTCTGCGAGGTCGCGCGTGGCCCCTTCTAGGAGCCGCTGCCTGATAACATCGGACCCAATCCGTTACAAAAGCGTCCCTCATATGGAGATCTGAGTGCTCCTTAGCTGTAATGTCCTGGCAGTCACAGTCCTGAACTAGTGGGATCAGGGCCCTCCAGAAGTCCTCGATTGACTCACCAGGTAGTTGAGTACGCGTTGCGAGCGCGTGTTCATCTTCTGCTCATAACTCTCTTTGAGTCGAGTCATATCGTCAGCGTAATTGGGCGCATCCTGGATCAGCGGGAAGATTTTAGAGTTTAGTCTGGAGTACAAGATCTGAATCTTCTGAGCCTCTGGAACAGGGGTCGGCGCCGCGTTGATATACGCTTCAAAACAAGCTAGCCAGTGCTGAAAGTCCTTTCTGGCGTCGCTTGCGTGTGGATCGAGCTGCAGTCGATCTGGTTTAATCTGGAAGTCCATCTTCTGAATCAGATACTAATAAATTGAGGCACGATCAATTTGGCTGGAGACGAAGTTGAATTCAAACTGAGGCTTTATTAGTATCTGAAGTGTGGCCTCCTGCAGCAGCTGACGAAATGGCTGCGAGCTGAAGGCCACACATATTTATAACCCGGCTCGTGGGCGGAGCTAGCATGCAGGGGCCCAGGTGAACCTGTAGTGCAGGTTCTACCGTACAACCCTTAATATAGGAACACAGTGGTTTACCATAATCCGGGAATACACTTTATGCATGTGTGAGTAGAAAGAGAACTCCTTCACCCTCGGTTGCCCAAATCTCCATGGATCCACCCCCCACATCAGCTCCATGAACCCTCTTAGTTCCTTTGTCATTGCTGGCACTCTGCCCATTTTTGAGCTTGACCCGTCCAAGCCAGGGTGCATAACTAAGTTGAGGTCCCCTCCCATGACCAACCTGTGCGGGTCCAGGTCCGGTATCTTCCCCAGCATCCTCTTTATAAACTCCACATCATCCCAATTTGGCACATACACATTTACCAATACCACCTGCACTTCTTCTTGCTTCCAACTGACCATAATATACCGACCTCCCACATCCGAGACTATTATACCCGCATCAAACACCACCCGCTTTTGATCAGGATCGCGACCCCTCTAGTCGTTAAATCTAGCCCTGAGTGAAAGACCTGACTGACCCAGCCTTTCCTCAGTCTAACCTGGTCCGTTACTCTAAGGTACATCTCCTGCAACATTACCACATCTGCCTTCAATCCAAGATGCGCGAACACACGTGCCCTTTTGACTGGCCCATTTAACCCTCGAATATTCTAGGTGATCAGCCTAGTTGGGGGGCTCATTGCCTCTTCACCCCCCCCCCCCCCCGCCGATCAGCCATCCCCTTCTTTAGGCCCGCCTCCAGACAGTGCTCCGTGCCTCCACCGTGAGAAATATGAGAATGACTAGAGCGAGGGTAGGTCCGATCAAGGACAGTAGCGGGAGATTGTGTATTGAGTCTGAAGAGATAGGAGAGGTCTTGAATGAGTATTTTTCTTCTGTATTTACAAATGAGAGGGGCGATATTGTTGGAGAGGACAGTGTGAAACAGATTGGTAAGCTCGAGGAAATACTTGTCAGGAAGGAAGATGTGTTGGGCATTTTGAAAAACTTGAGGATAGACAAGTCCCCCGGGCCTGACGGGATATATCCAAGGATTCTATGGGAAGCAAGAGATGAAATTGCAGAGCCGTTGGCAATGATCTTTTCGTCCTCACTATCAACAGGGGTGGTACCAGGGGATTGGAGAGTGGCGAATGTCGTGCCCCTGTTCAAAAAAGGAACTAGGGATAACCCTGGGAATTACAGGCCAGTTAGTCTTACTTCGGTGGTAGGCAAAGTAATGGAATAGGGTACTGAAGGATAGGATTTCTGAGCATCTGGAAAGACACTGCTTGATTAGGGATAGTCAACACGGATTTGTGAGGGGTAGGTCTTGCCTTACAAATCTTATTGAATTCTTTGAGGAGGTGACCAAGCATGTGGATGAAGGTAAAGCAGTGGATGTAGTGTACATGGATTTTAGTAAGGCATTTGATAAAGTTCCCCATGGTAGGCTTATGCAGAAAGTAAGGAGGCATGGGATAGTGGGAAATTTGGCCAGTTGGATAACGAACTGGCTAACCGATAGAAGTCAGAGAGTGGTGGTGGATGGCAAATATTCAGCCTGGATCCCAGTTACCAGTGGCGTACCGCAGGGATCAGTTCTGGGTCCTCTGCTGTTTGTGATTTTCATTAATGACTTGGATGAGGGAGTTGAAGGGTGGGTCAGTAAATTTGCAGACGATACGAAGATTGGTGGAGTTGTGGATAGTAAGGAGGGCTGTTGTCGGCTGCAAAGAGACATGGATAGGATGCAGAGCTGGGCTGAGAAGTGGCAGATGGAGTTTAACCCTGAAAAGTGTGAGGTTGTCCATTTTGGAAGGACAAATATGAATGCGGAATATAGGGTTAACGGTAGAGTTCTTGGCAATGTGGAGGAGCAGAGAGATCTTGGGGTCTATGTTCATACATCTTTGAAAGTTGCCACTCAAGTGGATAGAGCTGTGAAGAAGGCCTATGGTGTGCTCGCGTTCATTAACAGAGGGATTGAATTTAAGAGCCGTGAGGTGATGATGCAGCTGTACAAAACTTTGGTAAGGCCACATTTGGAATACTGTGTACAGTTCTGGTCGCCTCATTTTAGGAAGGATGTGGAAGCTCTGGAAAAGGTGCAAAGAAGATTTACCAGGATGTTGCCTGGAATGGAGAGTAGGTCTTACGAGGAAAGGTTGAGGGTGCTAGGCCTTTTCTCATTAGAGCGGAGAAGGATGAGGGGCGACTTGATAGAGGTTTATAAGATGATCAGGGGAATAGATAGAGTAGACAGTCAGAGACTTTTTCCCCGGGTGGAACACACCATTACAAGGGGACATAAATTTAAGGTGAAAGGTGGAAGATATAGGAGGGATATCAGAGGTAGGTTCTTTACCCAGAGAGTAGTGGGGGCATGGAATGCACTGCCTGTGGAAGTAGTTGAGTCGGAAACATTAGGGACCTTCAAGCAGCTATTGGATAGGTACATGGATGACGGTAAAATGATATAGTGTAGATTTATTTGTTCTTAAGGGCAGCACGGTAGCATTGTGGATAGCGCAATTGCTTCACAGCTCCATGGTCCCAGGTTCGATTCCGGCTTGGGTCATTGTCTGTGCGGAGTCTGCACGTCCTCCCCGTGTCTGCGTGGGTTTCCTCCGGGTGCTCCGGTTTCCTCCCACAGTCCAAAGATGTGCGGGTTAGGTGAATTGGCCAATGATAAATTGCCCTTAATGTCCAAATTGCCCTTGGTGTTGGGTGGAGGTGTTGAGTTTGGGTATGGTGCTCTTTCCAAGAGCCGGTGCAGACTCAAAGGGCCGAATGGCCTCCTTCTGCACTGTAAATTCAATGATAATCTATGATTAATCTAGGACAAAGGTTCGGCACAACATCGTGGGCCGAAGGGCCTGTTCTGTGCTGTATTTTCTATGTTCTATGTTCCACCGGTCCATCCCCAGGCAGCCCCCGCCCTCAACCTCCTCTCTATCCCTTGGCCCAAGTCCCTCCCTCGTCAGCAGAACATTCACCCCCCTCCCCCCCCCTAGTAATAACACCCTGTAACCCAACCCCTTTACTAAACCAAACATATGCACACCCCCCACTGTGCTTCCGAGAGCTAGCTCGGTGGCCCCATCCCCGGCGCCAGATAGTCTCCCACCTATTGTTCCCACCCCCGCTCATACAGTCTCCCACCAATTGTTCCCTCCACCCCCCCCCCCCCCCCCCCGCTCATACAAACAAAGTCCAACATCAAACAATCCCCACACAATTGCCAACAGAAAGACACCAAGATCAAAACAAGCACAGCTCCATCCCCCAATAGTGCAAATGAAAACCTTAACTCACTCAGCTCTACCGCTGGTTCCAAATCAATGCAAACGGCATCACAAACATCTTCCAAGAAACGCAAAGCGAGAAACTTTTACAAAAACAGAGAAACAAAAAGAAAATGCAAAAACATGAACGTTGCAGCCAAGTTCAAAAGTTCTCAATCCATCACCAGCCCTTTCTTTTTCGCAAAGTCCAACGCGTCCTCAGGCGACTCGAAGTAGAAATGCTAATCCTCATGCGTGACCCAGTGTCGGGCTGGGTATAACAGTCCAAACTTCACCTTTTTCTGAAGAAGAATCGACCTGATCTGGTTGAAGCCTGCTCTCCTCCTGGCCAGCTCTACACTCAGGTACCGGTAAACACGCAGGATGCTATTGTCCCATTTACAGCTGTGTCTGCTTGGCCCACGGTAGAATGCGCTCCTTATCAGAGAACCTGTGGAATCTCACCACCATTGCCCTCGGGGGGGGGGGGTCCCCCATTCGCGGCTTCCTCGCAAGTGCTCTGTGAGCCCTATCCACCTCCAAGGGCCGGGAGAATGCCCCATCCCCCAGCAGCTTCTCAAACATGTCTGCGATGTATGCCCCAGCGTCCGTTCCTTCGGACCCCTCCGGGAGCCCGACGATTCTTAGGTTCTGCCGGTGGGACCTATTTTCTAGGTCCTCCACCTTCTCCAGGAGCTTCTTCTGCTGGTCCCTCATCATCCCCAACTCCAGCTGCTCGGCAGTCTGATGTTCCTCCTGCTCAGCCAGCGCCTTCTCCACCTTCTGGATCGCCCGATCCTGGGCGTCCAATCTATGCTCCAACTGCTCAATCGACTCTTTTATCGGTTCCAAGCAGTCCCGTTTCTGCGTAGCAAAGCCTTCCTTAATGACTTGCATCAGCTGCTCTAGACTGCTGGAGGTCCGAACCTCCGCCATGCTGTCTTCTGTTGCAGCTACAGCCCAAGCCTTCTCTATCTTTTTGTTTCTGCCCTTACAAACACTTCTAGTCCTTCTCTCCATGCACCGAAGTGGGAATTCAGTAAACAATTGCCACTAACATCCGTTTTACAATTCAAGTCCGGTAGAAAAACGGGGGAAAGGTCCAAAAGTCCGACCAGAGCGGGAGCCACCAAATGTGCGACTTACTCCTTCATAGCCGCCACCGGAAGTCTCCCCAGCCCAACCATGTCTAACGAAAGAAATGAAGGTTATTAATAGATCCAAAGAGAAATCAGCCATGGATTGGGAGCAGTTTAGAATTCAGCAAAGGAGGACAGAGATTAATTAAGAGGGGAGAAATAGTGAGAGTATTTCAGCTTTACGGGCCGAAATAGGAGAATTTATAAGAGAACAAAACAACAGAGCAATTAAACAACTACTTTGGATTGGTCTTCACAGATGATACAAATAACTTTCCAGAAATGTAGTGAGGAGGAATTGAAAGAAATGTTTTTTTCTTTTAAAAGGTGCTCGTAATGGAACTGAAAGCCTATAAATGCCGAGGGCCTGCTAATCTAAATCTTAGATTTTTAAAATCATTAATTGAATGTGGGCTTCGCTGGCTGGTCCAACATTTATTGCTCATCCCGAATTGCCCTTGAACAGATTGGCTTGCTTGCTTTTAAGAGTCAACCACATTGCTGTGGGTCTGGAGTTACATGTAAATCAGGCTGGGTAAGGACAGGAGCTTTTCATCCCTCAAGGATATTAGTGAACCTGATGGGTTTTTACAACAATCAACAATGGCTTCATGGTCATCTTTAGACTTTTCATTCCAGATTTTTATTGAATTCACACTTTACCATCCACCGTGACAATGCCACTGTGCCACCACCTCCCCTGTGGCCATGGAAATAGTGGATGCGTTAGTTGTCAACTTCCAAAATTGTGTTGATTCTGGAACAGCTTCAGAAAATTGAAGCGTGGCAAATGCAACCTCACTATTTTAAAAAAGGAGGGAAAAAAGGGAATTACAGACCGGTTACCCTAACATCAGTAGGAACTAGTAAGATAAGGGAGAACCAGTGGATGTGGTGTATTTGGATTTTCAGAAAGCTTTTGAAGTCCCAAATAGGAGGTTAGTGTGCAAAGTTAAAGCACATGAGATTGGAGGTAATATACTGGCATGGATTGTTAATTAATTAGCAGGCAGAAATCATTTGGGACCAAATGGGCATTTTTGGAGTTACAGGCAGTAGGGTAACACATGGATTAGTGCTTGGGCCCCAGCTGTTCACAATTCATGTAAATATTTGGATGAGGGAACCAAATGTTATATTTCTAAATGTAATGTAGTACCTTTAAGAAATGGGTGTTTATCAAATAGCTGTACTGGATGTACCTTTAAGAAATGGGTGTTTTATCAAATAGCTGCAGTGTGATGTCAGAGTGTGGGTGGAGCTGGGCTGTCTGTCTGTTTTATTTCGTTTTTGAGCTGGCAGCTACAGTGTGTGTTTGGTTTCGTTTTAAGAATTGGAGCTGCATCCAGCCAAACAAGGTGTAATTTTGATCTCTCTGTATGAAAATAATGTCTTCAGATCACTGGCTAATTTAAAAGTGATAACTGCTTTCAGTAGAGAATTTAAACCTGCTGTCTTTATTTTAAAAAGGATTTATCTTATGGATGTTGTTTAGGAAAGATTAAGGATTACTTATAGAGTATTGTATTCTTTGGGGGAAGTATTTGAGTTGATAGTTGCTAAGATGTTTACTGTGTGTTTATAAAATGTTAACTGAATTCATATAATAAACATTGTTTTGTTTTATAAGTACTTTAGATCTCTGTTGCATCACACCTGTAGTGGGCTCTTGTGCTCCCTATAACCAAATTCTATTTAAAGTTATGGGTCAGGTGAACTACATGATATAATTTGGGGTTCTCTAAACCCTGGCCCGTAATACTAGGTTTGCTGACAACACAAAACTAGTTGGGAATGAGTGGTAAGGAGGATGTAAAGAGGCATCAAGGTGATTTAGACAGGTTGAGTTGGTTAACGCATGGAAGACACAATATGCGAATGTATGAAGTTGTCCACTTTGGTAGGAAAAACAATGGCAGAGTATTACTTAAACGGTGATAGATTGGGAAATTTTGTCCAAGTTCACCAATCACTGAAAGCAAGCATGCAGTTAGGAAAGCAAATGATACGTTGGCTTTATGGGAAGAGGATTTGAATACCGAACAAGGATGTCTTACTGCAACTGTCTAAAACCCAAGAGGGCTGGACAGATTGGATGCAGGGATATTGTTTCCCCGGATTGCAGAGTCTCAAAAAAAGGCATCATGGTGTCAGGATACAGTGAAGACCATTGAAGACTGAGATGAGAAACGTCTTCACTCAGAGGATGATGAACCTGTGGACGTCTCTATCACAGGCTGTAGAGGCCAAAATCACTGAATATATTTAAGGAAAAGATAGGTTTCTAACTCTAATGGCATGGGAGGGGGGGGGGGGGCTGGGGGAAAAGCACAGGAGTCTGGTGTTGAAATAGAGGATGAACCATGGTCATATTGATTGTGCAGTCTTGAAATGCCAAATGACCTACTTGCTCCTATTTATGTTCACCACCATTTTGCAAGGATGACGCAGGATAGGCAAATAACGGTGGACTTTCCAGCAATTCCTTTAATTAAGTTAAAAATGCCTGTTTATCTGCTGTATATTGAGCAATTGTATATAATGTGTACCACTATACTGACATTTGCAGAATTACGCAGGGAGGTTTCATTTCTGCAAATCTGGTGGACTAAATGGAAAATATTGGGTTTACAGTTTTGACCGATGAATGACATATATTTAGGCAGGCGGTGGACACTGATTGTAAATCCCCTGTTCAATGTCCATACACCAAAAACTTACAGTAAGAAGTCTGACAACACCAGGTTAAAGTCCAACAGGTTTGTTTTGAATCACTAGCTTTCGGAGCACAGCTCCTTCATCAGGTGAATAAAGAGGTGGGTTCCACAAACACATATATAGACGAATTCAATGATGCAAGATGATACTTTGCATGTGAGACTTTGCAGGTAATTAAGTCTTTAAAGGTCCAGACGGTGCGACCGGGGAGAGGAATAATCACAGGTTAAAGAGGTGTGAATTGTCTCAAGCCAGGACAGTTGTTAGGATTTTGCAAGCGCAGGCCAGATGGTGGGGGATGAATGTAATGAAACATGAATCCAAGGTCCCACTCATGCATGCGGAACTTGGCTGTCAGTTTCTGCTCGCCGATTCTGCGTTGTCGCAACGCCTGAAGGCCGCCTTGGAGAAGGCTTATCCGAAGATCAGAGACTGAATGGCCTTAACGGCTGAAGTGTTCCCAGACAGGGAACATTCCTGCCTGGCGATTGTCGCGCGATGTCCGTTCATCTGTTGTCGCAGCGTCTGCATGGTCTCGCCAATGTACCATGTCTCGTGACAACCTTTCCTGCAGCGCACCAGGTAGACAACGTTGGCCAAGTCACACGAGTATGTACCACGTAGCTAGTGGGGGTGTTCTCGCATGTACTGGTGGTACGTATGTCGATGATCTGGCACGCCTGGAAGAGGTTGCCATGGCAGGGTTGTGTGGTGCCATGGTTGCTGTTCTCCTGAAGGCTGGGTAGTTTGCTGCAAACAATGGTCTGTTTTAGGTTGCGCGGTTGTCTGAAGGCAAGATGAAGGGGGTGTGGGGATGGCCTTGGCAGGATGTATGTCTTCATGGATGACGTGTTGAAGGCTGCAGAGATGTCGTAGTTTCTCCGCTCCGGGTAAGTACTGGACGACGAAGGGTACTCTGTCGGTTGTTTCTCTTCTGAGGAGGTGGCTGAGGTATTTTGCTGTGGCGCGTTGGAACTGTTGATCGATGAATCGAGCGCCATATAATTGTTTGCAGCAAACTAACAGGGTGTATTTCAGTGTGTAGATGTCTGTTACATTCCTCCTCGTCTGAGCAGATCCTGCGTATACGGGGGGCTTGTCCATAGGGGATGGCTTCTTTAATGTGTGTAGGGTAGAAGCTGGAGAAGTGGAGCATCGTGAGGTTATCCGTGCGCTTGCGGTAAAGCAAAGTGCTGAGGTGACCGTCCTTTATGGAGATGAGTGTGCCCAAGAATGCAACCGATTCTGGAGAGTAGTCCATGGTGAGTCTGATAGTTGGATGGAACTTATTGATGTCATTGTGAAGTCTTTTCAGTGATTCTTTGCCGTGGGTCCAAAGGAAAGAAATGTCATTGTGTATCTGGTATATAATGTCGGTTGAAGGTCCTGTGCGGTGAGGAGGTCTTGTTCAAACTTGTGGATGATGATGTTGGCGTATTGAGGTGTGAATGTGGTCCCCATGGCTGTTCCTTGTCTGGATGAAGATGTTGTGATCCACGATGAAGCGGATGAGTTGTAGAATTGCGTCTGGAGATTGGCAGTTGTCGGTGGTGAGTACTGAGGCTGTTGCAGCAATGCCGTTGTCATGGGGGATGCTGGTGTAGAGACGTCCATTGTGACGAGGAATGCATCCATTGCGATGAGGGTAAGCGTTCGCAAAGGCGGCCTTCAGAATGCGCGACAAGTCAGAATCGCTGAGCAGAAACTGATAGTCAAGGTCCACATACATGAGTTCGGCCTCAACAGGGACCTTGGATTCATGTTTCATTACATTCACTCCGCCGCCACCCCCCCCCCCCCCCACCAATCTGGCTGAGCTTGCAAAATTCTACCGATTGTCCTGGCTTGAGACAATTCACACCTCTCTAACCTGTGATTATCCCTCTCTCCAGTCGCACCGTCTGGACCTGTAAAGACTTAATTACCTGCGAAGACTTGCAATTCAAAGCATCATCTTGCAGCATTGACTTTGTCTATATCTATGTTTGTGGAACCCACCTCTTCATTCACCTGATGAAGTAGCTGTGCCCTGAAAGCTAGTGATTCAAAACAAACTTGTTGGACTTTAAATTGGTGTTGTCAGACTTCTTACTGTGCCCACCCCAAAGCCGGCATCTCCCATCAAAAACTTACAAACACCAAGTGCGAATATCAGCAGATCCGATTCAAGATATAACTAACACCCCTCACCATCGTGGCAACGTTTTAAAAGGTTTCGAAACCATATATAATGTTGAGAGTTGGTTTTAACTTCAAGAAATTGTTTTAAGCAGTGTCCGAATTCACGAGCGTCAAAGGCATACGGCCCCTTTCGCAGCCGCCCGATGGCGGCTCGGCCGTTCTCTCTGGAACCTTCCAAGCGCAGGGGACCTTGAAACTGCCTCCCAGTCCCGTCTTCCCAGCGGCGGGGGGGTTGCCGTGAAACCGCCTGCCGATCACTGCGCGCAGGCGCATTCTCCCCCCTCCCTCTCACTATCGCCGGCAGCGAAACCAGTGTTCCCGCCATTTCCGCCTCTCACCGACGCTGGGCTGCCACCGGCAGTCCGCGTCTCTCCATCTACCCCCTCCACGCCATTATTTCCTTCAAGAGATCTGAACACGGTTGTTCGTCGGACATGTGGGGTTTACCATGAAGTGCATGTTGCTGGCTCCGGGGTTCACCGCCGAGCGGTGCCGGTTGTGCTGGTTCACGCACATCTCGACAAATTTCGCGTCCATGGGGTATTCCGTGGGAGAGCCGATTAAAAACAGCGACTGCAGCAAAAGGAACCAAACTGCCGCCATAGAGCCACGAAAGTGAGAGGGTAGCCAGAGGAAGTGACGGTTCGCAGGGGCGGGGCTCGGGAAAAGGGCGGGGCTCGGGGAAATGGCGGGAAAGGGGGCGGGCTCGGGGAAATGGCGGGTGGGGGCGGGGCTCGGGAAATGGCGGGAAACGGGCTGGGGCGGAAGGAGAGGGCGGTGTTGAGAGATTTTAAGGTAAGAGCTTTGCAGTCAGCCAGACTCCAAATGTTAGCTCACTCTCGATGTCAGATCTGCTGAGGTTGTCCAGTATTCGCTGTGTTTGTTTCAGGATTTGAGTATTTGGAATTTTTTTTCATGAGATGTGGGTTTTAAGGCCAGCGTTTCTTCCCAATCCCTAATTCCCTTTGAACTGAGTGGCTTGCTAGGCCATCTAAGAGTCGTATAAATCACATTGGACCTGGAGTCACAAGTAGCCCAGACCAGCTAAGGATGACCGATATCCTTCCCAAAAGGGACAAAAGTAAACCAGATGAGTATCAGTTGCTGTGGTGGGATTTGAACCCGTGTTGCCAGATCATTAGCTGGGTCTTTGGATTGCTAGTCCTGTGACATCACCACCATAATTTCCCTGTGACTCGCCATGTGTTGAGCTGGCAGGCAAAGCGACATGAGTGTGGCTGGTGGGTGTTTGAAAGGTGTTCGGTGGGGGAGACTGTGCTACCTTGTGGGGGTATCTAACCATTAAGGTGCATTCCCTCACCCACCACAGTCCAGTTAGGCAAGCTGCCAGGCTGGCTGCTTGGCATGGACCTCTCCCACCGCTATGAGATGAGGCAAAGTGCCTCAATTGACCCTGGGCCATGCTGCCTAATGCCACCCCCAACACTAGTATTGCAGTGGGGAAAAGGGTAGCAGGTAGGTGATGGGTAGGCTGGTCATTAGATTTAATGACCACCCTGATCTTCAAACTCATCAGTGATGGAGTGCTTAATCCAACCCTATTGTGATAATATGTATCTGAGTTAATGTGGAACAGGAGAGTGGCACCTCCCACATCATATATGCAGATTCAAGGGGCAGGATTCTCCATTTGGGAGACTGTTCTCCCGCTGGAGCTGAATTGCACCAGTTTTGCAGTAGTCTACCGTGGGGAACCTTATCAAACGCTTTACTGAAATCCATATACACCACATCAACTGCTTTACCCTCATCCACCTGTTTGGTCACCTTCTCAAAGAACTCAATAAGGTTTGTGAGGCACGACCTACCCTTCACAAAACCGTGTTGACTATCTTTAATCAAATTATTCCTTTCCAGATGATTATATATCATATCTCTTATAAACCTTTTCAAGATTTTTCCCACAACAGAAGTAAGGCTCACTGGTCTATAGTTACCGGGGTTATCTCTACTCCCCTTCTTGAACAAGGGGACAACATTTGCTATCCTCCAGTCTTCTGGCACT
Organism: Scyliorhinus torazame; assembly: GCF_047496885.1. Lineage (NCBI taxonomy): Eukaryota > Metazoa > Chordata > Chondrichthyes > Carcharhiniformes > Scyliorhinidae > Scyliorhinus > Scyliorhinus torazame. The sequence continues at coordinate 100,235,320 of NC_092725.1, forward strand.
ATTCCTGTAGACAAAGATGACTTAAAGATCAAGGCCAAAGGCTCAGCAATCTCCTCCCTAGCTTCCCAGAGAATCCTAGGATAAATCCCATCCGGCCCAGGTGACTTATCTATTTTCACACTTTCCAGAATTGCTAACACCTCCTCGTTATGAACCTCAAGCCCTTCTAGTCTAGTAGTCTGAATCTCAGTATTCTCCTCAACAACATTGTCTTTTTCCTGTGTGAATACTGACGAAAAATATTCATTTAGCACCTCTCCTATCTACTCGGACTCCAAGCACAACTTCCCACTACTGTCCTTGACTGGCCCTACTCTTACCCTAGTCATTCTTTTATTCCTGACATATCTATAGAAAGCTTTAGGCTTATCCTTGATCCTACCTGCCAAAGACTTCTCATGTCCCCTCCTGGCTCTTCTTAGCTCTCCCTTTAGGTCCTTCCTAGCTAACTTGTAACTCTCGAGCGCCCTAAGTGAACCTTCATGTCTCATCTTTACATAAGTCTCCTTCTTCCTCTTGACAAGTGTTTCGACTGCTTTAGTAAACCACGGTTCCCTCACTCGACCACTTCCTCCCTGCCTGACAGGTACATACTTATCAAGGACACGCAGTAGCTGTTCCTTGAACAAGCTCCACATTTCCATCGTGCCCATTCCCTGCAGTTTTCCTCTCCATCCGATGTATCCTAAGTCTTGCCTCATCGCATCATAATTGCCTTTCCCCCAGATATAACTCTTGCCCTGCGGTATATACCTATCCCTTTCCATCACTAAAGTAAACGTAATCGAATTGTGGTCACTATCACCAAAGTGCTCACCTACCTCCAAATCTAACACCTGTCCTGGTTCATTACCCAGTACCAAATCCAATATGGCCTCGCCTCTCGTTGGCCTATCTACATACTGTGTCAGGAAACCCTCCTGCACACATTGGACAAAAACGGACCCATCTAATGTACTCGAACTATAGCGTTTCCAGTCAATATTTGGAAAGTTAAAGTCCCCCATAACAACTACCCTGTTGCTTTCGCTCCTATCCAGAATCATCTTTGCAATCCTCTCCTCTACATCTCTGGAACTTTTCGGAGGCCTATAGAAAACCCCTAACAGCGTGACCTCTCCTTTCCTGTTTCTAACCTCAGCCCATACTACCTCAGTAGACGAGTCCTCATCAAACGTCCTTTCTGCCACCGTAATACTGTCCTTGACTAACAATCCCACCCCTTCCTCTCTTTTACCACCTTCCCTGAGCTTACTGAAATATCTAAATCCCGGCACCTGCAACAACCATTCCTGTCCCTGCTCTATCCATGCCTCCGAAATGGCCACAACATCGAAGTCCCAGGTACCAACCCATGCCGCAAGTTCACCAACCTTATTCCGGATGCTCCTGGCATTGAAGAAGACACAGTTTAAACCACCTTCCTGCTTGCCGGTACACTCCTGCAACTTTGAAACCCTACTCATAACCTCACTACTCAACCTCCTGTACACTGGAGCCACAATTCAGGTTCCCAAGCCCCTGCTGAACTAGTTAAAGATTTTATTTGTGAGGGTAAATTTTACTCGTGTACATAGAAACATAGAAAATAGAAGTAGGATGTGACCATTCGGCCCTTCGAACCTGCTCCACCATTCATTAAGATCATGCTTGATCATCAAGTTCAATACTCTGATCCCGCCTTCCCCCCATATCTCTTGATCCCTTTAGCCCCAAGAGTTATGTCTAATTCCTTCTTGAAATTACAACGTTTTGGCCTCAACTACTTTCTGTGGAGCAAATTCCACAGATTCGCCACTCTCTGGGTGAAGAAATTTCACCTCCGTCCTAAAAGGTTTACCCCTTATCTTCAAACTAGACTCTGGACACCCCCACCATCGGGAACATTCTTGCTGAATCTACCCTGTCTAATCCGGTTAGAATTTTGTAAATTCCTATCTTCTAAACTCAAATTAATATAATCCTAACCGATTTAGTCTCTTGTCATATGACAGTCCTGCCATTCCAGGAATCAGCCTGGTAAACCTTTGTTGCACTCCCTCCATAGCAAGAACATCCTGTCTCAGATAAGGACACCAAAACTGCCCACAGTACTCCAGGTGTGGCCTCAACAATGCCCTATACAATTGCAGTAAAACATTTCTATTCCTATACTTAAATCCTCTCGCCATGAAGGTAAACATACATTTACCTTCTTTATTGCCTGCTGTACCTGCGCGCTCACCTTCAGTGACTGATGCATGAGGATACCAAGGTCTTGCTGAGTATCCCTTCAAAGAATCTGCCTTTCTATTTTTGATACAAGGTGGAGTAGGTAAGGAGATTAAGATCTTCCGGGATACAGAATCAAGTCAGTCTTTAATGGTGAGAGATAAAGAGATATATGGTTTAGAAGGCACATTGTCAGAAAAGGTTTTAATATGTGGGATTTAATAGGTGGTGAGAGCAGTAGTGTGCCACGATGTAAGATAAGGGGAGCCATTCTCCGACCCCCCGCCGGGTCGGAGAATGGCCGTTTGCCTCCGTGAATCCCGCCCCCGCCGAAGTCTCCGGTACCGGAGATTGGGCGGGGGCGGGAATCGGGCCGCGCCAGTTGGCGGGACCCCCCGCTGGATTCTCCGGCCCGGATGGGCCGAAGTCCCGCCCAGAAATTGCCTGTCCCGCCGGCATAAATCAAACCTGATATTTACCGGCGGGACCAGGCGGCGTGGGCGGGCTCCTGGGTCCTGGGGGGGGGGCGCGGGGCGATCTGACCCCGGGGGGTGCCCCCACGGTGGCCTGGCCCGCGATCGGGGCCCACCGATCCACGGGCAGGCCTGTGCCGTGCGGGCACTCTTTCCCTTCCGCCACGGCCTCCACCATGGCGGAGGCGGAAGAGACTCTCCCACTGCACATGCGCGGGAAACTGACAGCGGCTGCTGACGCTCCCGCGCATGCGCCGGGAAACTGACAGCGGCTGCTGACGCTCCCGCGCATGCGCCGCATTTCCGCGCCAGCTGGCGGGGCAACAAACGCCATTTCCGCCAGCTGGCGGGGCGGAAATCCCTCCGGGCTAGGCCGACCCCGGAGGGATTTCGCACCTTTGGGCCGGCGTGATGCCCGTCTGATTGGCACCGTTTTTGGCGCCAGTCGGCGGACATCGCGCTGTTGGGGGAGAATTTCGCCCAAGGTTAGAGAGTGTTGAAAAGTGGTGAAGTGGTAGTAGGAATAATAGAAGCAATTCATTGCCAGAGGTATAATTTATCCTGGGTAATGATATAGGAGGATTCCAGGTGGAAGTGCAGCCTACTGTGGTTGAAAAGCCAGTGGAAAATCAAAACAGGGATGTTGCAAGAAATATATCCGGGAGTGTTGCCTGATGGTGTGGTAACTGGATCACAAAGCCACAGGCTGAGACAGGAAGAAGAGAACTTGAGATGTGGTGACAGGGAGGCTGGGATTCAATTGTCAGAAACCATGTTTGATCAGATGGTTAGTCAAGACAAAGAACAGGTGGTGTTGGATGACTTATCGGGAACCATATTTGATCAGGTGGGTAGTTCGTACTGCACCAGAGCAGGTGATGGATGAAGCAGATGTCTTCAGTTCAAGCAAGTTGGTTCAATTACAACAAAGAAATTCAGAGATAAAGAAACTATACCAGAAAGCATATACAGAATTGGAATCTGAATGTATACCGAAATGTTATTACTTCAGAAATAATATATTAATGAGAAAATGGAGACCGTTACATATTCATGCAGATGAGAAATGGGCAGAAGCTCATTAAGTGGTATTGCCAGTGAGTTATAGAAAGGAGGTTTGGTAGGGAGCAGATGGGGTTCCAGTAGGGGGCCATTTAGGGATGAGAAAGACTCAAGCAAAAATGCAAAGACATTTGGATTAGCCTGGACTGCATGACCTTGTAAGTGAATTTTGTCATACATGTCGCACATATCAGGTAATAGGGAAACCTCTAGGTAATCAAACCAGCACCTTTAATACCCATTCCTAGATTTGAGGAACCATTAAAAACAAAATTTAGTGGGCCTTATCAGACTGGAAGGAAACCAAGTAAACTATTTGATAAGAGCACCAGACAGAAGGAGGACTCACAGAGTGTGTAAAGTTAATATGCTAAAAGGTTATTTTGATAGAGAAGGAAAGAAGGAGGAAGTGTTTATTGTTATAACTCAGGGACACAAGATAAATCCAGACAATTCTGAATTTGACAGTCCTCAAATTAAATTGGACAATGAAGAAACTTTCAAAAATTGGGATACATCATTCAGTTATCTTCCGGAAGAAATTCAAAATGAATTGAAAGAGTCATCAAAGTCAGATAGAGCTGTGTGTGGGGGTGGGGGGAATCACGCGTGACGTACAAAAGTAATTACGCAGGATGTAGCTATAGGAAATGATGTTCCCATTGAACAACACCCATGCAAGCTCAATCCGCTAACAGCAGCACAGGTACAAACAGAGATGGCTGATGTGCATAAACAAAAAATGGAACTCCCTGACCGCGTGAACGGTGAACTGAAAGCTAGAAAGCAGCTGATATGGGAACCTCATCCAGCAGAAGGCATCAGTGATGATTACACGGAAGAGAAAGCTAGTCTGGAAAGGCAGATTCAGAAGAAAGCTGAGATCCAGTATCAAATTGCGCAGGAACTCCAGCACACCAGCAATATTCTGCATGAGATCGAAGAGGAACAACCACAACAAGAAAGAGAGCTATTCACAAGGCAGCATGTTGTAAAGAAAGAAAGCGCAGGAACTGTGGAGCCCCAAGACAGTTAAATTCCTCTCGTAATGGTGACACAGGAAGTGATGACACTAGGATCTGGTCAGGAGGGACAGGTGAAGGACTAATGCTGTCTTACCATTTCGCCGTGTGCATCGTCCGTGGTGAAATCTGGAGACTGAAGAGTTGGTGCAAATGTAGCCAGAATAGTCAGCCACTTTTCAACATGCAATGTCTTGTGTTTGACACTGTCCAAGTGCACAAGCGGTTACCAATTATTTGTGGCATTTCCGCAACAGACAGCAAAAGAACCAGGATACAAAACTTAATAATTGTGACAAACTGATGATGAATGGTGCAACGATGATCAACAATCTGTCAGATGATCACGTGGAAAACTCTGCTTGTAAAGCCAGACAATTGCATGTAACTGAATTATTGATGCAGTTTTGTTGTGTAAAAGTATGGACACTGTCCATGAGACCACTTTTAGGTCTGATAATACCAGGACTACTTGGACAGAACTAATGCAAAATGTCCAAATGTTTGCTGATGTCTGTGATATGGGAAAAGACTACAATGCACTATATTCATGTGATGTTTGCTTGTTTAAAAATGGAAACAATGATATATACCATATAGAATGTAAATTGTAATCTTAAGAAATGTTTAAAATTGAAAAGGGTTCAGAAAATGCAAATTCTCCCCTGTCTGCGTGGGTTTCCTCCGGGTGCTCTGGTTTCCTCCCACAAGTCCCAAAAGTCATGCTTGTTATGTGAATTGGACATTCTGAATTCTCCCTCAGTTACCCGAACAGGCGCCGGAATGTGGCGACTAAGGGATTTGTACAGTAACTTCATTGCAGTGCTAATGTAAACCTCCCTGTGACAATAATAAAGATTATCATTAAAAAATGAAGCTATCTGGATCTATTGATGGTCCATTTTCTCTCTCAGAAGGGAGGTGTTACGTGAGGGAGATATTAGGAAACTGGACCCATAAATGATATTGAAGATGTAGCAGGCAATTTAAGGGTTAAACCGACTGCGGGAAAATACTGCTAGCACAGAGTCAGAGGGATACACCCACACCTGGCTGAGTTACATTTTCCCAGTAAGACTTCAACTCGTTAGTGGGAATACACAGTAAGCCCCAGATCCATTGTCCATTCGGACACTCCTGTCTGACCAACCATTAGCCCAAGAGTCTAATGGCCTCTTTGTCTGTCAATGGAAGGTTAATTGCATATTAATTGCATGGCTCTGTTCATTTGTATAAATGGGAGTGGATTATCAATCAGCCAAGATAACGATGATAGGTTCAAGTCTGGAAACCCCAGAGAATCTATGTTTATGGGGTGGGAGGAACATAGAGAGAGAAAGAGAGAGAGAGAAAAAAATCCTGCTTTGAACAGGGACAGCAGAAGGCTTTGGAAATCAACCAAGAGAGGTCATAAAGTTGCCACCGAGGCAGGCTTTGGGGAAAGGGTTCTGAACAAATGTCCCTAACAGAACAAAAATTGCATTGTAAATGCAAGTATTCCCTTTGCCTGTCTGTGTAACTGGCATGGGAGCTGCATGTTCTGTTAAAGTGCTGTATCTAGTGTGTTACAGTTAAGAAACTAAATGTGATCTGTTCATGTTAGAGTTGAAGTTTAAAAGTTTGAATATCGTTTTATCTTTTATTTTAATAAAGATTGTTTTGTAAAATAACCAAGCCCCATTTCTTATATTATCATTCCTGGAACGAATCGATCGTTCCGCACCACATTAAAACTTTTAAAAGTTATGGCTCTGGTCCAGTATCTTGGCCATTGCTGAGAGCTGATCAGGCGTCCGCAGCAGTTCCCTCATCCAAATCATAGATACATAGAAGATAGGAGCAGGATGAGGCCTTTTGGCCTTCGAGCCTGCTCCGCCATTCATCACGATCATGGCTGATCATCCAACTCAGTAGCCTAATGCTGTTTTCTCCCCATAGCCTTTGATCCCATTCTCCCCAAGTGCTATATCCAGCTGCCTCTTGAATATATTCAAAGTGTCATGAGAATGTCACTTTAAGAAATGTTTGGCAGCTCATGGATGGTATTCTCCCATTCAGCGGCAGAGTGTCCACGCCGGGGGTAAATGCCGTCGCCTTTCACAATGGCATGAATGGTCCGCAGGGAGTACCGATTCTGGCTCCTACAGGGGGCCAGCACGGCGTTGGAGCGGTTCACGCTGCTCCAGCCTCCCATCCTGGCGCAAATTGTGCGGCGCAGGATTTGTGCAATAGCCCCGACGCAACATGGCGCGGGGGTTAAGGGGCCTGCGCGGAAGAAAATAGGCCCGGGGAGCGAGAGGCCGGCCCGCCAATCGGGCCCCGATTGCGGGCCAGGCCCCATCGGAGGCCCCCCCCTGGGATCGGAGCCCCCCTGCCCCCCCCACCCCCACAGGCTGCCCCCCCGACCCTGCGCACAGAGTTCCCGCCAGCTGCGACCAGGTGTGGTCGGCGCCGGCGGGACTCTGCCTTTTTAGAGCGGGCACCAAACGCGCCGGCACCAATGGTGCCGATTCTCCGCTCTGCGGAGAATCGCGGGTTGGCGTGGCCCGGTTGCGGGGATTCTCCAGGCCGTCCCCCCAGCGTTCCCGCGCTGTTCCCGCCGGCAGCGACCAGGTATGGATGGCGCCGGCGGGAAGCCGTCGTTTTGGGCATGCCGCTCGGCATCCGAGCCTGAGAATAACAGGTGTAGCGGAGAATCGCCATTTTGGGTGTCCCTGGGCGATTCTCCGGCCTGCGCCGTGCAGAACTCGACGGGGCCGTTCTCGCCGCTTGGGTGAATCGCGGGAGGGCGTCGGACCAGCGTCGCGGGGAAAAATGGCGCGCCAGGCGATTCTCCCAACCGGCGCGGGAGCGGAGAATCGCGCCCAAGATGTTTCTTTTGTCTTCTGGATGTTGTTAGGGAAGTTATTAAGGATTACTTAGTGTTGTATTCTTTGGGGGTTGTATTTGAATTGATGGTTGCTAAGATGTTCACTGTATGTTTCAAAAAGGTTAACTTGAGTTCATAGAATAAACATTGTTTTGCTCTAAAAAATACTTTTCGATTTCTGCTGTACCACACCTGTAGAGTGGGCCGTGTGCTCCCCATACCACAATCTATTAAAGGTTGTCGGTCAGGTGAACTCCATGATACACTTTGGGGTTCTCTGAATCCTGGCCCATAACAAAAGTTTTAGCACCAACTATTTCCTGTGATAATGAATTCCACAGCTCGTCACTCTTTGTGTGAAGAAATGTCTCCTTATCTCTGTCTGAAATGGTTTACCCTGAATCCTCAGACTGTGACCCCTGGTTCTGGACACACCCATCATTGGTAACATCTTCCCTGCATCTACCCTATCTAGTCCTGTTAGAATTTTATAAGTCTCTATGAGATCCCCCCTCATTCTCCTGAACTCCAGCGAGAACAATCCCAACCTAGTCAATCTCTCATATGACAGTCCCGCCATCCCTGGAATCAGTCTGGTAAACCTTCGCTGCACTCCCTCGAGAGCAAGAACTTTCCTCCTTCCTCAGAGGGAGACCAAAACTGCACACAATACTCCCAAGTGTGGCCTCACCAAGGCCCTGTACAATTGCAGCGACATATCCCTGCTTCTGTACTCGAAACTTCTTGCAATGAAGGCCAACATACCATTAGCCTTCTTGACCGCCTGCTGCAGCTGCATGGTTACCTTCAGTGAATGGTGCACAAGGACACCCAGGTCCCGCTGCACACTCCCCTCTCCCAATTTACAACCATTCAGGTAGTAATCTACCTTCCTGTTTTTGCTTCCAAAACGAATAACCTCACACTTATCCAAATTATACTCATTGGTTTGCCCACTATCCCAACGTTCCAGATCTTGCTGTAGGATCCCTGCATCCTCGTCACAATTCACCCTCCCACCTAATTTGGTATCATCTGTAAACTTTGAGATGTTACATTTTGTTCCCTCATCCAAATCATTAAGAGATATTGTGAATAGCTGGAGTCCCAGCACCGATCCCTGTGGTACCCCACTGGTCACTGACTGCCAATTTGAAAAGGACCCATTAATCCCTACTCTTTGTTTCCTCTCTGCCAACCAGTTTTCTATCCACCTCAGTACATTTCCCCCAATCCAATGCGCTTTAATTTTGCACAATAATCTCTTATGCGGGACTTTGTCAAACGCCTTCTGAAAGTCCAAATATACCACATCGACTGGCTCCCCTTTGTCGACTGTACTGGTTACCTCTTCAAAGAATCCCAACAGATTTGTCAAGCATGATTTTCCCTTCATAAATCAATGCTGACTCTGACTGATCCTGCCACTGCTTTCTAATGTTCCGCTGTAAAGCCCTTGATAATGGATTCAAGCATTTTCCCCACTACAGATGTTAGGCTTACTGGTCTTTAATTCCCGGCTTTCTCTCTACCTCCCTTTTTAATATCAGAGTGAAGTGAGCTACCCTCCAATCTGCAGGGACAGTTCCAGAGTCTATAGAATCCCGGAAGGTGACCACCAATGCATCCACTATTTCCAGAGCCACCTCCTTAAGCACTCTGGGATGCAGATTCTCAGGCCCTGGGGATTTATCCGCTTTCAATCCCAACAGTTTTCCCAGCACTATTTCTCTACTAATCATTGATGTATATTGTGAATAGCTGAAGCCCAAGCACTGATCCTACTCTGTTACCTGTTTGCTAACCTATTCTCAATCCATGCTAATGTATTGACCCAATCCCATGTGCTTTAATTTAGCACACTAACCTCTTGTGTGGGACTTCAATAAAAACTTTTGAAAAATCCAAATAAAGCACATACTGTTTCACCCTTATCTATTCTGCTTGTTATATCTTCAGAAACCTCCAGTAGGTTTGTCAAACATGATTCCCATTTCATAAATCCATGTTGACTTTGTCTAATACCGTTGATATTTTCGAAGTCTCCCGTTATCACGTCCTTTATGATCAACTCCAGCATTTTCCCTATTGCTGATGTTAGGTTATCCAGTCTAAAATTCCCTGTTTTCTCTTTCCGTTTTTTAAAATAGTGGGGTTACATTTGCCACCCTCTAATCTGCAGGGACTGTTCCAGACCTTTAGAAGATGTCAACCAAGAGGACTTCTGGCTGCGGCTATGCAGAGCTAAGCCACACGTTCGGCAGCTCCCGCTTGGAACGGACTTTTGGGCTCTTTTCAGGGCCCCCAACGGCATTTGTTCGATCTTTCCCGGTGTGGGAAGAAGACTGCAAGATTCCCCCGACAGTGTATGGCTTGGACCAGGAGCGGGGCGACTAAAAAAGTGGTGGTGAACCCAAAGAAAGTGTGAGGGAAGAAGAGCAAGATGGCGGCGGGTGGGGACCAGGCAGCGTGGATGCAGTGGGCGCAGGAGCAGCAGGAGGTTATCCAGCGCTGCTTCAGGGAGCTCAAAGCGGACCTGCTGGAGCCGATGAAGGCTTCTATCGATAAGCTGCTGGAGACCCAGACGGCGGCGATCCGCGAGGTCCGACAAAAGATCTCCGATAACGAGGACAAGATCTTGGGCCTGGCGGTAAAGGTAGAGGCACATGAGGCGCTCCATAAGAAATGGCAGGAACGGTTTGAGGAGATGGAGAATCGGTCAAGGCGGAAAAATCTGCGGATCCTGGGCCTCCTGGAGGGGTCGGACGTGGGGGCCTATGTGATCACCATGTTAAACTCGCTGATGAGAGCGGGGTCCTTCCAGGGGCCCCTGGAGCTGGAAGGGGCCCATAGAGTGCTGGCGAGGAGGCCCAAGGCTAACGAGCCGCCGCGGGCGATGCTGGTGCGGTTTCATCGGTTCGCTGATCGGGAGTGCGTGCTCAGATGGGCCAAGAAAGTGAGGAGCAGCAGGTGGGAGATCGCGGAGGTTCGAATATATCAGGACTGGAGTGCGGAGGTGGCGAAGAAGAGGGCCAGGTACAACCGGGCGAAGGCGGTGCTGCACAGGAAGGGGGTGAAGTTTGGCATGCTGCAGCCGGCGTGACTGTGGTTCACCTACAAGGACCGGCACCATTATTTTGAGTCTCCGGAGGAGGCGTGGGCCTTTGTTCAGGCCGAGAAGCTGGACACAAACTGAGGGTCGGGATGGGTGGTCGGGGATTGCTGTTGGTGTGTTACATTTTGAGGGGGGGTTCTTTGCTCTTGTTTCTTTTTGATTCGGTGTGGGTGGTTAGGGTGGGTTGGGCACGGTTTTGGTTGGGTCTGTCGGGTGGGCTCTTGGAGGGGGGCAAGTAAATGGAGTAGGGGTAGATGGCCGGTAGGGGGGATGGGGCCCCGCGGGGGAGGGGGAGGCCCGAGTCGGGGGTGAGGGGGCTGGGCCTGTAAAAGGAGCTGCGTCAGAGGTGGCGGGGGCCGGGCAGGTGGCTTTTTCCCGCGCTGAAGGCTGGAGGGGGCGGGGCCGGGGCGGGGAAGCGAGGGTTGTTTCCCGCGCTTGGGATGGAAGGGGGAGGCGGAGAGCCTGCTAATGGGTAATGGAGGAGGAGGGGATGTCCCACAATGGGAGGAGTCGAAGGAGAGGCGGGAGAGGCCGGGGTCAACAGGAATCAGCTGACTTGCGGGAGTGCAATGGGGGGAGCAAAGCAGCTAGGAGGGGTCCTAGCTTTGGGGGGGGGGGGTGGCGGGTTGCTGCTGGTATGGCGCTGGAGCGAGTAGAGGGGGTTGGGAATGGGCCAGGCATGGGCTGCGGGCGCGTGGCTGGCCGAGGACGGGTTATGGCTAGTCGGCGGGGGAAGGGGTGGGCAGCCCCCTGATCCGGCTGATAACCTGGAATGTAAGGGGACTGAACGGGCCGGTCGAGCGGGCCCGGGTGTTCGCGCACCTGAAGGGCCTTAAGGCGGATGTGGTAATGCTCCAGGAGACACACCTGAAGGTGGCAGACCAGGTAAGCTTGAGGAAGGGGTGGGTAGGTCAGGTGTTTCATTCGGGACTGGATGCCAAAAATCGGGGGGTGGCGATCTTGGTGGGAAAGAGGGTGTCTTTCGAAGCGTCGAGCATTGTGACAGTCAATGGCGGCAGGTACGTAATGGTAAGTGGTAAGCTGCAAGGGGTGAGGGTGGTGCTGGTCAACGTGTATGCCCTGAACTGGGACGATGCGGGTTTTGTGCGGCGCATGTTAGGTCGGATCCCGGACTTGGAAATGGGGGGCCTGATAATGGGGGGGGGGGGGCTTTAACACGGTGTTGGATCCGGCACTGGACCGCTCCAGGTCTAGGATGGGTAGGAAGCCGGCAGCGGCTAAAGTGCTGAGGCGGTTTATGGACCAGATGGGAGGGGTGGACCCTTGGTGATTTGCGAGGTCGGGGGCTAGCGAATTTTCATTCTTCTCGCATGTTCATAAGGCCTATTCCCGGATAGACTTTTTTATTATGAGCAGGGCGCTGATAGCGAGAGTAGAGGATACCGAGTACTCGTTGATAGCCATTTCGGATCACGCCCCACATTGGGTGGACCTAGAGCTGGGGGAGGAGAAGGACCAGCGCCCGTTGTGGCGCTTGGAGGTGGGGCTGTTGGTGGACGAGGAGGTGAGTGAGCGGGTCCGAGGAAGCATAGAGAGATACCTGGAGGCCAACGATTACTGGGGCTGTTTAGCACAGGGCTAAATCGTTGGCTTTGAAAGCAGACCAAGGCAGGCCAGCAGCACGGTTCAATTCCCGTACCAGCCTCCCCGAACAGGCCTGGAATGTGGCGACTAGGGGCTTTTCACAGTAAATTCATTTGAAGCCTACTTGTGACAATAAGCGATTTTCATTGTCATAACGGGGAGGTCCGAGTGGGGATGGTCTGGGAGGCGCTGAAGGCGGTGGTTAGGGGAGAGCTGATCTCCATTAGGGCCCAGAAGGAGAGGAGAGAGCAGAGGGAGAGGCTGGTGGGGGAGATGGTGAAGGTAGGCAGGAGGTATGCAGAGGTGCCTGAGGAGGGACTGTTGAGGGAGAGGCGCAGCCTCCAGGCCGAATTCGACCTGTCGACCACCAGGAAGACGGAGGCGCAGTGGAGGAAGGCCCAGGGGGCGATTTATGAATATAGGGAAAAGGCAAGTCGGATGCTGGCGTATCAGCTTCGGAAGCGGGATGCAGCTAGGGAGATCGGGGTAGTTAAGGACAGGGGAGGGAGTGTGGTGCGGAGTGGGGTTGGAATCAATGGGGTCTTCAGGGACTTTTATGAGGAACTGTATCGGTCCGAGCCCCCACTGGAGGAGGGAGGGATGGGCCGCTTTCTGGACCAATTGAGGTTCCCGAAGGTGGAGGAGGGACTGGTGGTGGGATTAGCGGCCCCGATTGGGCTGGAGGAGATGGCCAAAGGGATAGGGAGCATGCAGGCGGGGAAGGCACCGGGGCCGGACGGTTTCCCGGTCGAATTCTGCAAAAAAATATGTGGACCTGTTGGGCCCGTTGCTGGTTAGTACCTTTGTGGTGGTATGTATTAGGGGTAATACGGTACACCATGAATGCCGAGGAGCTATTGGAGGACAGATGCTGGGTCCCGATTGGATCTGCCGCCTACTGGGCTCCACCCAGATAGGCGGGGTATAAGAACCCGGTTTACTCCCCGCAGCTGCATTCTGTGACTGAGCTGCTGGGGAACAAGTCTGAACAAGTCTGCTCAATAAAGCCTCGATTGGAGTTCTCTACGTCTCGCCTCGTGTGTGATCGATGGTGCTACAATTTATTGAGCAGACTTAAAAAGGAATATGGAGCTCCGGATCGCCCCGGAGTGCCTGCGAATCGGCCCCCAAGCAGCTAACGCAACATTGGCATTTAAACACTGGCTGGCGGGCTTTGAGGGGTACCTCCGAACGGCCCCCGGCAGACCAACAGAAGACCAGAAGATGCAGGTCCTGCATTCCAGAGTGAGTCCCGAAATCTACGCACTCATCGAGGACACGGAAGAATTCCCAGCGGCGATCAACTTGCTGAAACAGACCGACATTAGGCCCGTCAACCAGGTCTACGCACAACCAGGTCTCGCGACGAGATGACAAATCCCCGGGGAATCGCTGGACGAATTCTTCAATGCGCTGACGATCCTGGGAAGAAACTGCGACTGCCCAGCGGTAACGGCGAATGAACATACGGACCTACTGATCAGAGACGCTTTCGTAGCAGGTTTGGCATTGTTGCAAATTCGCCAGAGACTTTTAGAGAAAGACTCTCTCGGACTCACAGAGGCACGGGCCCTTGCAGCCTCCCTCGACGTGGCCTCCCAAAACGCCTGCGCCTATGCCCCCGACCGCACTACAGCCCCTTGGGCTCCGTTGACCCGCGACCGACCCCCCGGCACCCCCCACCCCTCCGCAAGCTTGAGCGGCCAGAATCCCAGACCACCCGGGGGGGCTCCGCTGCTACCTTTGCGGGCAGCCGAAACACCCCCGCCAGCGCTGCCCGGCCCGCTCAGCCACCTGTAAAAGCTGCAGCAAAAAGGGGCACTACGCAGCGGTGTGCCAGTCCCGTGGGGTCGCCGCTATTTCCGGGGAACAAACGGGACCACGGGCTCAACCCCCCCCAGCGACCCACGGGCGGCCAACGGGCGCCGCCATTTTGGACCCCGGACACCACGAGGGGGGGACGGGCGCTGCCATCTTCCTACCCACGGGCCGCATGCGATCCATGGGAGCGGCCATTTTGTCCACCTCCGGCCGCGTGTGACCCATGGGAGCAGCCATTTTGTCCACCCCCAGCAGCGTGCGATCCATGGACGCCGCCATCTTGGCTGACAGGCAAGGACCCCAGCGTGGACGGCTCCACACTGCCTGAAGACAACGATCTGATGCACCAACCACGTTTGGCATCGCTGACCCTCGACCAGTCGCAGCCCCGGACGCTCCAGACGACGACAAAGGTGCTGGTGAACGGGCACGAGACGCCGTGTTTGATCGACTCGGGGAGCACGGAGAGTTTTATTCATCCAGACACGGTAAGACGCTGTTCCCTTGTAATTCGGCCAGTCACCCGAAACATTTTCCTGGCGGCGGGGTCCCACTCCGTTGCAATCAAAGGGTTCTGCATCACAAACCTAACGGTGCGCGGGAGAGAGTTCAAAAATTACCGGCTGTATGTCCTCCCCCATCTCTGCGCTCCCACTCTCCTGGGGTTGGACTTCCAATGCAACCTCCAGAGCTTAACATTTAAATTTGGCAGCCCTATACCCCCACAGACTATCTGCGGCGTTGCGACACTCAAGGTCGAACCACCCTCCTTGTTTGCGAACCTCACCCCGGATTGCAAACCCGTAACCACTAGGAGCAGACGGTACAGCACCCAGGACCGGACGTTTATCAGGTCCGAAGTCCAGCGGCTGCTGAAGGAAGGCATAATCCAGGCCAGTAATAGTCCCTGGAAAGCTCAGGTGGAAGTAGTGAAGACAGGGGAGAAGCAGAGGATGGTCGTAGACTACAGTCAGACCATCAACAGGTACACGCAGCTAGATGCGTATCATCTTCCCCGCATATCCGACATGGTCAATCGGATTGCACAGTACAAGGTCTTCTCCACCGTGGACCTTAAGTCCGCCTACCACCAGCTCCCCATTCGCCCCGGTGACCGCAAGTACACTGCCTTCGAAGCAGACGGGCGGCTATACCACTTCTTAAGGGTTCCATTCGGCGTCATGAACGGAGTCTCGATCTTCCAACGGGAGATGGACCGAATGGTTGACCAGCACGGTTTACGGGCCACGTTCCCGTACCTCGACAACGTCACCATCTGCGGCCACGACCAGCAGGACCACGACGCCAACCTCCGCAAATTCCTCCAGACCGCTAACGCCCTCAACCTCACCTACAACGAGGAAAAATGTGTGTTTAGCACCGACCGTCTAGCCATCTTGGACTACGTAGTGCGTAATGGAGTGATAGGCCCCGACCCTGAACGCATGCGCCCCCTCATGGAGTTCCCTCTCCCCCACTGTGCCAAAGCCCTGAAACGCTGCCTGGGCTTCTTTTCTTATTACGCCCAGTGGGTCCCCCAGTATGCAGACAAGGCCCGCCCACTAATCCAGTCCACTACTTTTCCCCTGTCGACAGAGGCCCGCCAGGCCTTCAGCCGCATCAAAGCGGATATCGCAAAGGCCACGATGCGCGCCATCGACGAGTCCCTCCCCTTCCAAGACGTAGCTCTGGCGGTCACTCTCAACCAAGCGGGCAGACCCGTGGCCTTTTTCTCCCGGACCCTCCACGCTTCAGAAATTCGCCACTCCTCAGTAGAAAAGGAGGCCCAAGCCATAGTGGAAGCTGTGCGACATTGGAGGCATTACCTGGCCGGTAGGAGATTCACTCTCCTCACTGACCAAGGGTCGGTAGCCTTCATGTTTGATAATGCACAGCGGGGCAAGATAAAGAACGACAAGATCCTGCGGTGGAGGATCGAACTCTCCACCTGCAACTATGAGATCTTGTACCCTCCCGGAAAGCTGAACGAGCCGTCCGATGCCCTATCTCGCAGCACATGTGCCAACGCACAAGTGGACCGCCTCCAAGCCCTCCACGAGGACCTCTGCCACCCAGGGGTCACTCGCTTCTACCACTTTGTAAAGGCCCGCAACCTCCCGTACTCGAGGAGGTCCGAACAGTCACCAAGAAGTGCCAAATCTGCGCAGAATGCAAACCGCATTTTTTCAGGCCAGATAGAGCGCACCTGATAAAGGCGTCCCGTCCCTTTGAACGCCTCAGTCTGGATTTCAAAGGCCCCCTTCCCTCCACCGATCGCAACACGTACTTTCTTAACGCCGTTGACGAATACTCCCGTTTCCCCTTCGCCATCCCCTGCCCCGACATGACCGCGGCCACGGTCATTAAAGCCCTCTGCACCATCTTTACCCTGTTCGGTTTCCCCGCCTACATCCATAGCGATAGGGGGTCCTCCTTCATGAGTGACGAGCTACGTCAATTCCTGCTCAGCAAGGGCATAGCCTCGAGCAGGACGACCAGCTACACCCCCCGGGGGAACGGGCAGGTAGAGAGGGAGAACGGAACGGTCTGGAAGACCGTCCTACTGGCCCTACGGTCGAGGAGTCTCCCAACTTCCCGCTGGCAGGAAGTCCTCCCGGATGCCCTTCATTTTATCCGGTCCCTGCTGTGCACTACCACGCCTCACGAGCGCCTCCTTGTCTTCCCTAGGAAGTCTGCTTCTGGAACGTCACTTCCGACCTGGCTGGCTGCTCCTGAAACATGTGCGGGCGCACAAATTAGACCCACTGGTGGAAAAGGTACATCTACTCCACGCCAACCCGCAGTACGCCTACGTGGCGTTCCCAGACGGCCGACAGGACACGGTCTCTCTGCGGGACCTGGCGCCCGCCGGAGCTCCCCACACCCCCCCAACACTAATCACCACCCCCTCACTCCCGCCGGTGCACCCCACAGCCACCCCCTTCCCCTGGGGATCGGTTCTTCTCCGAGGCCCGCCCAGGAGTAAGGAAACAGAGGGACAGCGCGATGCTCCCTGAGTCGACCGGACCCGAGCCAGCACCACCACCACCACCACCACCCGGGCTGAGACGATCGGAGAGGGCGACCAGAGCACCATCTAGACTCATCGAGTCGATTTAAGATGTATATAATTCAGTGGCCCAGTAAAGCGGCATTGTTGTAAATAGTTAACTCTGCTAATCGGGTAAAATGTGAATAATTCAGTGGCCCAGTAAAAGCGGCATGGTTGTATATAGTTCAATGGTTAAGGCACCGACCTTGTAAACCCCTACCACCATACCACCCACCACCGGGTTCCTTTTTAACAAGGGGAGAATGTGGTGGTATGTATTAGAGGTAATACGGTACACCATGAATGCCGAGGAGCTATTGGAGGACAGATGCTGGGTCCCAATTGGATCTGCCGCCTACTGGGCTCCACCCAGATAGGCGGGGTATAAGAACCCGGTTTACTCCCCGCAGCTGCATTCTGTGACTGAGCTGCTGGGGAACAAGTCTGAGCAAGTCTGCTCAATTATGCCTCGATAGAAGTTCTCTACGTCTCGCCCCATGTGTGATCGATGATGCTATAACCTTCAATGAGGCAAGGGGGGGGCTTTGCCCCCGACGATGTCCTGGGCACTGATCTCCTTGATCCTGAAGCGGGACAAGGATCCCCTGCAGTGTGGGTCTTACAGACCGATTTCCTTGCTAAATGTAGATGCCAAGGTGCTGGCGAAGGTCTTAGCCACGAGAATTGAGGATTGTGTGCCACACGTGATCCACGAAGACCAGACGGGGTTCGTGAAGGGGAGGCAGTTGAACGCGAATGTGCGGAGGCTTCTGAACGTTATGATGCCGGCGAGGGAGGGGGAGGCGGAGATAGTGGTGGCGATGGACGCTGAGAAGGCCTTCGATAGGGTAGAGTGGGGGTACTTGTGGGAGGTGCTGAAGAGGTTCGGGTTTGGGGAGGGGTTCATCAGGTGGGTTATGCTGTTGTACGAGGTCCCGATGGCGAGTGTGGCCACGAACAAGAGGAGGTCTGTGTGCTTTTGGTTGCATCGAGGGACGTGGCAGGGGTGTCCCCTGTCCCCTCTGCTCTTCATGCTGGCGATTGAACCCCTGGCTATGGCACTGAGGGAGTCGAGGAACTGGAGGGGTTGGTGCGGGGTGGGGAGGAGCATACGGTGTCGCTCTATGCGGACGACTTGCTGCTATATGTGGCGGACCCGGTGGGGGGAATGCCGGAGGTAATGAGGATCCTCAGGGAGTTTGGGGATTTCTCAGGGTACAAGTTCAACATGGGGAAGAGCGAGTTGTTCGTGGTTCACCCAGGGGACCACGAGAGGGGATTGGCGAGCTCCCACTAAAAACGGCAGAGAGGAGCTTCAGGTATTTGGGGGTTCAGGTGGCCAGGAGCTGGGGGGGCCTGCATAGACTTAATTTCACGAGGCTAGTGGAGCAAATGGAGGAGGTGTTTAAGAGGTGGGACGCGTAGGGTAGGGTGCAGTCAGTTAAGATGACGGTGCTCCCAAGGTTTTTGTTCCTGTTCCAGTGCCTCCCCATTCTTATCCCGAAGGCCTTCTTTTGGCGGGTCAACAGGAGCATAAAGGGGTTTGTGTGGGCGCGAGGGACTCCGAGGGTGAGAAGGGTGTTCCTGGAGCGGAGTAGGGATGGGGGGGGGGGCTGGCACTGCCCAACCTCTGTGGGTACTACTGGGCCGCCAACGCGGCGATGGTGCGCAAGTGGGTGATGGAGGGGGCTGCATGGAAGAGGCTGGAGACGGCGTCTTGTTTTGGTACGAGTCTGGAGGCGCTGGCAACGGCGCCGCTGCCGCTCCCTCCAATGAGGTATACCATGAGCCCGGTGGCAGCGGCTACCCTCAAAATCTGGGGCAGTGGAGGTGGCACAGGGGGGAAGTTGGGGCCTCGGTGTGGACCCTAATACGGGGGGAACAACCGGTTTGTCCTAGGGAGAACAGATGGAGGGTTTTCGGGGTAGCACAGGGCAGGAATAAGAAGGTTGGGGGATCTGTTTGTGGATGGGAAGTTCGCCAGCCTGGGTGAGCTGGAGGAGAAGTATGGGCTCCCCCCCGGGGAACACCTTTAGGTATCTACAGGTAAGGGCGTTTGCCAGACGGCAAGTGGTGGAATTCCCGCTGCTGCTGCCACACACGGTACAGGAAAGGGTGCTCTCGGGGATGTGGGTTGGAGAGGGGAAGATCTCGGCAACATACCAGGTGATGCAGGAGGAGGAGGAGGTCTCGGTGGTGGAGTAGAAAGGTAAGTGAGAGGAGGAGATCGAGGAGGGGACGTGGGCAGATGCCCTAGGGAGGGTGAACTCTTCCTCTTCGTGCGGGAGGCTTAGCCTCATACAGTTTAAGATGGTGCACAGGGCACACATGACCGGAACAAGGATGAGCCGGTTTTTTGGGAGTGAGGACAGGTGTGTTAGGTGCTCAGGGAGCCCAGCAAACCACACCCATATGTTCTGGGCATGCCCAGCGCTGGAGGAATTTTGGAAGGGCGTAGCAAGGACGGTGTCGAGGGTGATAGGATCCAGGGTCAAACCGGGCTTGGGGCTCGCAACATTTGGGGTTGCAGGGGAGCAAGGAGTGCAGCGGGCGAAAGAGGCCGGTATTCTGGCCTTTGCGTCCCTGGTAGCCCGGCGAAGTATTCTTCAGTGGAAGGATGCAAGGCCCCCAAGCGTGGACTCTTGGATCAACGATATGGCGGGGTTTATTAAATTGGAGAGGGTGAAATTTGCCTTAAGGGGATCGGTGCAAGGGTTTTTCAGGCAGTGGCAACCGTTCTTGGACTTCCTGGCAGAACGGTAGACAATGGTCAGCAGCAGCAGCAACCCGGGGGGGGGGGTTCTATTTTAGTTTTGTTTGTCTACACTGGGGGATCTGAGGGGGTGTATATATTTGCTATGTGTTAATTCGGGGTGTTAATTCTATTGGGTTCCTTTTACATTTTGTTGTTGATATTTTGTGAAAACGTCAATAAACATTTTTAAAAAAAAAAAAGATGTCAATCAAACATCCACAGTTTCCATGGCCACCTCCTTTTGTACTTGGATGTAAATTATCAGGCCCTGGGGATGTAACAGCTTTCAGTCCCATATATTTCTCTAGCACTATTTTTGTCACTAATTCTAATTTACAGTGTCCATAGAATAGAATCCCTGCAGTGCAGAAGGAGGCCATTCAACCTATCGAGTCTGCACCGACCCTCTGAAAGAGCACCTTAACTAAGCAAGTTCCCCTACCCTACCCCTTAACCCCACTTAACATGCATATCTTTGGACACTTTAGGGCAATTTTAGTAGAGGCCAATCCACCTAACCTGCACATCTTTGGACTGTGCGAGGAAAGTGGAGCAGCCGGCGGAAATCCATGCAGACACGGGAGAATGTGCAAATTCCACACAGTCACCCAAGGTCGGAATTGAACTTGAGTCCCTGGTGCTGTGAGACAACAGTGCTAACCACTGGGAAGCTTTTGTGTCTTCATGAAGACTAAACTAGTTTTTTAATTGCTCTGCCATTTCATTGTTTCTTCAAATAAAGTCTCCTGTTTCGACTTGTAAGGGACCTACCTTTGTGTTCACTAGGATTTTTCTTTTTACATATTTATAAACGCTTTAAAAAAATAAATTTAGAGTATCCAATTTTTTTTTCCAATTAAGTGCCAATTTAGTGTGGCCAGTTCACCTTGCCTGCACATCTTTTTGGGCTGTGTGGGTGAGACCCATGCAGACACGGGGAGAATGTGGATTTATAAATGGTTTTACAGTCTGCATTTATGTTCCTTGCAAATTTACTCTCTCACTCTATTTTTTCCCCTCAACTGATCCCATGGTCCTCCTTTGCTAAATTCTATACTGTTCCCAATCCTCAACTTGCTACATTCCCTAGCAACTTTATGACTCCTCTTTGGATTTAGTAGCATCCTTAATTTATTTTGTTAGCCATGGTTGGGCTGCTTTTCCTGTTTTTATGCACTAGTAAGGAATCTGTATCTGTTGCCAGAACAAATAGCCATTTGTTCCATTGGCTATCCACCAGCATGCCTTTTAATGAAGTTCCCCAATCTTTCTCTTGCAAATTCATGTCTTAATTCCTTTGTAGTTTTGTTTGTTTAGAATTAGGATCTTAGTTTCATATCGGAGTACTTCACATTCCATCCTAATGAAGATTTCTATCATGTTATGGTCACTTCCCTAAAGAATCCTCCACAACAAGATTATTAATTAACCCCATTTCACTACACAATACTTAAATCTACTATAGTATGTTCCGTAGTTGGTTCCTCGACATACTGGTCTAAAAAAAAATTTTGTACGCTCTCCAGGAATTCACCTGCCACAGTATTATTGATCATTTGGTTTGATAATTTTGTTGATTAAAGTCACCCATGATTACTGTAGCACCCTTGGTACAGACATCTTTAATTTCCTGTTAATGCCATCCCCTACCTTACCACTACTGTTTGGAGGCCTATAGAGAACTCCCACGCATGTTTTCCATCCCAGAATGATTCTACATTTAGATTTTGTCAAGAAGCTTGGATAAAATACAGATTAAAAAATTGGATAAAAGGGAATTAAGAAGGGTTCATCTGATCTGAGGGGTTGAGAATTAGCTTAGCAACAGGGTAAATAGAGTGAAGTGGAGAACAATATAGAATTGTGAATGTTAAAACTACTGAAGGTTGGTGTTCAAGGTGGAGACATAAGAATTCATGTTGTATTTCCATGCTAAAAGCATGACTTCTTGAGTTGTTTAGATAAATTAAGATCAAAAGGAATAAACGGAAAGGTTAGTTCTGTACCGTAGAGAGAAAAATACAGCTAATGAGCAACTAGCATCATAGTCAGGCCCAGCTAGAAATAGAAATCTTCCAAAAGCAGGCTTCTACTGTAAGAAGTTAAACTTTATAGGATTTCAGGTAAAGTGACATTCTAGGAGTTTAGGAATGTAGATATATGTGGAATGGGGTTAATTCAAGTATACTGCGTGTGTGTGTGTGTGTGGCCATGACTGCAGTTAACTGTGTTTTGTATTGTGGCCTTTCTTGTGTGTTTTACAGTTTAATAAACATTCTTTTCTTGGTGCATTCCCCTGCAGTGCCCGAAACAGAAAATTGGTTAGAGAGAGAGAGATGGATTCAGGAGACTGCTGCACTACTTGCCTACTGATTTAACTCTGTCTGGTGTTCACCCATTTCCTATCTGCCTGTGCACTCTTTACCTGTGGTGTGACTACCTCACCTCACAGTCACCAGCACAGCTACAGACCCTAAATGCAAGTTTTGAGTAGCTACGCTGGAGACATCCTCTGCACACACAGTCCCTCTGTACACTGAAAAGGTTGTTAACTTCCCACATTGCACAAAAGGAGCATCCCACGTAGCCAAGCTGCCCTGCCATGACATACCCTTAAATTACTACTTCATCTAGTTTAGAGAATATTACGGACAGTAAAAATACTTACCAGCTCCTACTTGCCAAGGCCATTGCTCTTCTTTCTGAGGAAAGGTAGAATATGAAAGGATCACTTTGTTCCCTTATCATTGAACTCCCTCACCAAGCTTCACTCTAATGCAGTCTAAAGCAGAACTTCAGTGCCTTGAAGGTGATGGAAAGTTTTTGGCGAGTTAGGAAGTGATCCACTTGCTTCAGAAGACCCAGCCTCTGGCTTTTTCTAGCAGCCACAGTATTTATATAGCAGCAGAAGTTCTGAAGAAGGGTCATCAGCTTGAAACCTGTTTCTCACTGTAGATGCGCCTGACTGCAGAGTATTTCCAGCATTTCTTGTTTCGCTTATATATCAGGCTCAGTTGAGCTTCTGGTCAATATGTGTTGATGGCAGTGCTATTGAATGTGTTATGAAATGCAAAGTTCTCGCACTCTAGGATGTTTGCTGGGCAGAGGTACAAGTCCTGGTATATGCTGGGAGAACCAGTGTATGCATGGATCGGGATACACCATGCATGCTCAGCCAAGTGTTTCGGGAACCAGGGTGCTTGCATTAGCACAAAACAACAACTGCAGATTCAGTATAGCACCATAAAAAGGGAAAGTCTGTGACAGAAGAAGATGACCCAGATGGTGCGTGCAGTAACATAAAGGTGGGTGGGACCCAGAGGAGGACCATAGGAAGAAACTACCAGGAGAGGAGGATAGGAAGAGGCACCAGACAGCGAGTGAGGTGCTGGGCCCGTACAGGTAGTGCTCAGGTAAGCCACAAGGAGCTGAAAAGACAGCAGAAGATCATTGACTCTATGCTGTGGGTCACTGGGGTAAATGTAACCCTTTGGAGCTAGCTTTGGCAAAGAGTCACCCAGACTCGAAACGTTAGCTCTGTTCTCTCTCCGCTGTCAAACCTGCTGAGATTGTTTAGCAGTTTCTGTTCTTTTTAAATTCCAGCATCCGCAGTAATTTGCTTTTACCTTTGTAGCAGTGTTCTGCTCTGTGTGGCTGAAAGAGCTGGAGGTGTGCCTGTGTGCCAGTATTGGAATGCAGCCTTAGGAACCCAGTTGGACGGAGCTCGAGGAGAAGAGATTCAACCATCAGGAGGTGTGCAGCTATTGATACAGTCTGAGTTGGAGTGGCTTTTGAGGGAATGCAAAGGCTAGATCTTTGAAAGTGAAGAATAGAAATCCCTCATAAGGGAGATGGGTTTTAGCGAGGTTGTGTGACTCATAATCGGCACTGACATCTCAGTGGGTTGCTGGGTCAGTATTGTGCAGTATGGCATGTTTGACCACAATTTGCCTGGTTATTCATATTTACCTCTTGTTTTAAAATATATATATTTTTATTCAAATTTTTAACAAAATATAATTTTTTGCATAACCGTTAACAACATTTAACATAACAAAATGTTAACTTTATATACAGAAAAAAGAACAATAATATGTAACATTTCCTCCCCCCCCCCCCCCCCCCCCCCCGAGATGCTACTGACCCTCACTGCTCTAGAAAGTCGAGGAACGGCTGCCACCTCCGAGAGAACCCCGCCATGGACCCTCTCAAGGCAAACTTTATTTTCTCGAGGCTGAGAAACCCAGCCATGTCACCAATCCAGGTCTCCACACTCGGGGGCTTCGAGTCCCTCCACATTAAAAGGATCCGTCTCCGGGCTACCAGGGAGGCAAAGGCCAATACGTCGGCCTCCTTCGCTTCCTGAACTCCCGGATCATCTGACACACCAAAGATCGCTATCTCTGGACTCGGCACCACCCGCGTGTACAAGATCTTGGACATTGCCTTAGCAAATCCCTGCTAGAATCCCTTAAGAGCCGGGCATGCCCAGAACATATGGACATGATCTGCTGGGCTTCCCGCACACCTCGCACATTTATCCTCAATGCCAAAGAGCTTGCTCATCCTGGTTGCCGTCATGTGTGCCCGGTGGACCACCTTAAACTGGATTAAGCTAAACCTGGCACATGATGAAGAGGAATTGACCCTGTTTAGGGCGTCCGCCCACAGGCCCTCATCCAGCTCCCAGCCTAGCTCCTCCTCCCACTTGCCCTTACGTTCCCCCACTGGGGCTTCCTCTGCCTCCTGAAGTTCCTGGTAGATATCCGACATCTTCCCCTCCCCTACCCAGGTGCTGGAGACCACCCGATTTTGTATCCTGTGTGGGGGTAGCAACGGAAATGTCACCACCTGTTTTTTCAGAAAGGCGCGTACCTGAAGGTATCTGAAAGCGTTTCCATGGGGCAAACTGAATTTCTCCTCAAGCGCTTTCAGGCTGGGAAAGGTCCCGTCTATGAATAGGTCCCCCATTCTTTTAATGCCTGCCCTATGCCAGCTTTGAAACCCTCCGTCTATCTTGCCCGGGACAAATGTGTGATTGTTGCGTATCGGGGTCCAGACTGAGGCTCCCTCCACCCTCCTGTGTCTAATCCACTGACCCCAGATTTTTAATGCCGCCACCACCACTGGACTTGAGTAGTGGACCGGCGAGGATGACAGAGGTGCCATTACAAGTGCCCCTAAGCTGGCACCTTTACATGACGCCGCCTCTAACCGCTCCCACGTCGACCCCTCCTCCAATACCCATTTCCTAATCATGGCTATATTAGCCGGCCAGTAGTAGCTGCAAAAATACGGCAGGGCCAGCCCCACCCCCCCCCCCCCCCCTCCCCCCGGACTGCGCTCTAGGTACAGTCTCTTTACTCACGGGGTCTTATTTGCCCATACAGAGCCCGAGATGATCTTGTTCACCCGCTTAAAGAAGGACTTAGGGATGAAGATGGGAAGGCACTGGAAGACGAACAGAAATCTGGGGAGGACCGTCATCTTAACGGTCTGCACCCTCCCCGCTAGAGATAGCGGGAGCATGTCCCACTTTTTGAAGTCCCCCTCCATCTACTCTACTCTACTAGCCGGGATAAATTCAGCTTGCGGAGGACATCCCACTTTCGAGCCACCTGTATACCTAGGTACCGGAAACCTTTCTCCACTGTCTTCAGCGGAAGCTCTCCCAGTCTCTTTCCCTGCCCCTTAGCTTGGATCATGAACATCTCACTTTTCTTCTCGTTTAATTTGTACCCTGAAAAATTGCAAAAGTCCCTCAAAATCTGCATGACCTCCCCCATCCCCTCTAGTGGGTCCGAGATGTACAGGAGCAGATCATCCGCATGGAGCGAGACCCGATGCTCCTCCTCCCCGGATTAGCCCCTGCCAGTTCTTTGAAGCCCGCAGCGCTATGGCCAATGGCTCTATCGTAAGGGCGAATAGTAAAGGGGAGAGGGGGCACCCCTGCCTCATCCCCCGGTGGAGCCTAAAGTATTCCGACCTCACCCTGTTCGTGCACACACTTGCCATGGGGGCTGGTAGAGTAGCTGGACCCAACCTATGAACCCCTCACCAAATCCAAACCTCCTTAGCGTTTCCCACAGGTACTCCCATTCCACCCGGTCAAAGGCTTTCTCTGCGTCCATCGCCGCCACTACTTCTGCCTCCCCTCCCTCTGAGGGCATCATAATGATGTTTAGGAGCCTCTGTACATTGGAGTTCAATTGCCTGCCCTTAACGAAGCCTGTCTGATCCTCCCCTATCACCCCAGGGACACAGTCCTCAATTCTAGCAGCCAAGATCTTGGCCAGCAGTATGGCGTCTACATTCAAGAGCGATATCGGCATATTTACCTCTTGTTAATTATGAATGTTAGAGAATAAGATCAATATTGTAAATTGTTTCACTTTTCTGAATCTGTATAGTAAAGTTTATTTTGGAATCTTGTGGCTTTATTCTTTTATTATGTACCTAAGATTTGACCCAGAAAGGCACTGGTCCATAACTGGATTGTAACAATAGTCAAAGTGAAATGATTAGTTTCACTCCTGATTGAGATGGTTAAAACCTGGCACTTATATGGCATGAATATTACTTGCCACTTGCAGGCCTAAGTCTAGGTGATGTCCTGGTATTACTGCACACAGCTATGGACTGGTTAATTAATTGATGAACTGTCAAGAGAGTTGAATACTGTGATCATCGGCAAGCTGTTCCAAATTTGACTTTATGTTGGAGGCAATGTAATCAGTTGTGTAGTTGAAAATAATTACTTGTCAGTAATTACAGTAAGATGAAGAAATCAGCAATTCAGACATTGCAAGAATATTGATATTGGAGACAGGTTCAAACCAAAATTAATGAAAGCAAAATAACAGAGAAAATGAGAAAATAATTGCACTAAAGTGTGATAAATCCCCAGGACCAGGTGGTTCCCATCTAGGGCCTTAAAGAAAGAAATTCAAACATTTCAGCTGACAGAAACTTCCAAAGTTTCCTCAATTCAGGAATCATTATTATTTTTACTCTTTAATGGGATATGGGTATCTCTGACAAGGCCAGCATTTGTTGCCCATCCTGAATTACCCAAGTGGCTTGCCATACAATTTCAGAGTTGAGAGTTAACCACATTACTGCGGGTCTCCAGTCACATGCAGGTCAGACTGTGTAATGATAGCAGTTTATTTTCCTATAGAAATTTATATATTTTATTCATTTACAGGATGTGGACATTGCTGGCTAGGTCGGCATTTTTTGCCCATCGATAGTTGCCCTTCAGAAGGTGCTGGTGAACTACCTTCTTGAACTGCTGCAGTCTCCCAGGTGTAGGTACACCCACATTGCCGCTAGGGAGGGAATTCCAGGATTTTGACCCAACGACAGTGAAGGATCAGATATATTTCCAAGTCGGGGTGGTGAGTGACTTGGAGGGGAACCTCCAGGTGGTGGTGTTCCCAGGTACCTGCTGCTCTTGTCCTTCTAGATGATAGTGGTTGTGGAGTTTGGAAGGTGATGCCCAAGGAACCTTGGTGAGCTCCTGCAGTGCCTCTTGTAGATGATACACTAGGTTGTCAGTGGTGGAGGGATTGAATATTATGAATAATTGAAGGGGTAGCAATCAAGCAGGCTCCTTTGTCCTGGATGGTGTCAAGCTTCTTGAGTGTTGTTGGAGCTGTATTCATCTAGGCAAGTGGGTAGTATTCCATTACTCTTCCTACTTGTGCCTTGTAGATGATGGACAGGCTTTGTGGGGCCAGGAGGTGAGTTATTCACGGCAGGATTCCTACCTATGACCTATTCTGGCAGGCACAGTATTTATATGGTTAGTTCGGTTCAGTTTCTAGTCAATGGTAACTCCAGGATGTTGATAGTGAGGGATTCAGCAATGGTAATTCTATTGAATGTCAAGAGGCGGGGCTATGATTAGATCCTTTCTTGTTGGAGATGGTCATTCTCTGGCACCTGTGGGGCACGCATGTAACTTTCCACTTGTCAGTCCAAGCCTGGATATTGTCCAGGTCTTGCTGCATTTGGACATGGACTGCTTTAGTATTTGAAGAATTGTGAATAGTGCTGAACTTTGTGCAGTCATCAGCGAACACCCACACATCTGATCTTCGTGAACCAGATGGGTTTTCACAGCAATCAAAGATAGTATTTTGGTCACCATTACTGAGACTAACTTTCAGGTCCAGATTTATTAATTATTTAAATCCAACCAGCTGCCATTATGGGATTTGAACCCATGTCCCCAGAGCATTAGCCTAGGCCTCTGTAGTTCAGTGACTATGTCACAATCTCACCCATTGCTTTCGATGACAAACTGAAACATTTCTATTTTAACTTCAAAACTAATTTTGTTTAGACATCCCATGGACAGTTTAATGTTATTAACGCCAGAATGGAGGGAAAATCACTAGCCTGCGTGATTCATCTCGCTTCATAATGCTAAATAAAAGTGCGTGAGTGTATTTATCCCACCTAACTCACCGGTGCGTGGAAACCTATAACCACTGCCCCACCCCCCAATCATAATATCTGATGGGAATGATTGTCCTGCGTGTTTGAAAAGTATCTGAGAAGCAATGTTTAATAAGGATATGGGGAGTCTGCACCGAGTAAAATAAATAAACATTTTATTTACACTGCCCAGTAGATCACGACCGGGATCCTGTCCTGGTTGGTGTTCTTGCCAACCAAACTTTTATTCAAAGGTTTCTTTTTAAAAAAAAAAAATTTAGCATACCCAATTGTTTTTTTTCCAATTAAGGGGCAAATTAGCGTGGTGAATCCACCTACCCTGCACATCTTTGGGTTGTGGGGTGACACCCAAGCAAACAGGGGGAGAATGTGCAAACTCCACAAGGACAGTGAACCGGGGCCGGGATCAAACCTGGATCCTCAGTGTCGTGAGGCAGCAGTGCTACCCACTGCACCACCGTGCTGCCCCTTTATACAAAGGTTAATAGAGATACCCCACCCATTATTCCACAAGATAACCATTCCCACCCCGCAAGTTCCCTGAGGGCTATCACACAATGCTCCAGGGTTATGGCATGGAGTTTGTTTCCTTCTAGTACAGGTATATTATATACAACTGCATATCTGTGTATTTGTTAAATGTCTTATAATAATAATCTTTATTAGTGTCACAAGTAGGCTTACATTTACACTGCAATGAAGTTACTATGAAAATCCCCTAGTCGCCAATCTCCGGCGCCTGTTCAGGTACACTGACAGAGAATTCAGAATGTCCAATTCACCGAACAAGCACATCTTTCGGTACTTGTGGGAGGAAACCGGAGCACCCGGAGGAAACCCATACAGACACAGGGAGAACATGCAGACCCTGCACAGACAGTGACCCAAGCCAGGATTCGAACCCAGGTCCCTGACACTGTGAAGCAACAGTGCTAACCACTGTGCTACCGCACCGCCCTTTATAGCCAATTAATGCCGTCCATTATAGCCAATTAATGAAGGAAGAAACATAAGTCAATCTTTGGACAGTTTTAGATTTATTCACAAAATGAAACATGACAAATGTATTGTTCTACAATCCACCACCAGTGTCAATAAGTGTCCCTTTATATGTGCTCAGGTCATTATCCAAGGAGTGCCCCACCCCCATCTGTGGACAAATACTTAATTTATACAATCAAGATACCCTTTTTTCCTAAACTAAAGGAAGTCACAAACAATATTTCAAAACAAATTGAAGAAAAAATGATTTTCCATATTCTCTATAAAATAGTACATTACAAGACACCCCTTTTCTGTGAACCCCCAATAATCCTATGGTACATGTATTCCTTTGTGTGAAAAAAATCAGATCATCATCAATGTATTTGATCTTGGACATTTCTATTTTTTACCTAACATCTGTTTCATGCCAGCAGGTTGAATCTTTAATCTTTTTTCACTTTGATTTTTTTGTCAAATGAATGTTATCCCACAAGGAACGATTACTGATGTAACATTCAGTGGAGAAACTTGACAATACACCCCTTGTATTGAATTTCCCCCAAAATATTTTGTTAATGGAATTCCATATCCACTGCTTCTACAAGAGCCAGTGTTTCCGCAGCTAAAGTTATTTTAAAATTCTTAGCTTCCCAAACTAAAGTGCATCATTTCCCATTTTCTCCCACCAAAAATGTTATGAAACCCTGACACTTGAATACTCTTCAAGAAGATTGACATGAAAAGCACCACTAAAAATAACTAATTTCACATTCTTTGGATCACCCAAGGATGGAAACATAAGTATGTATTTCTCCATATTTAATATTTTAATGTTTTATTTGCCCTCACCACATCCTTGACTTGAAGGGTGCTTCATCATAGTTCTTAATTCCAATACATTAAAACTAGCATCAAGGGTCTTGCCTGAGTGCACAGCCAATTCAATGGATCAGCCAAACTTCACAACTTCTGTTTTTTTCTTTAGATGTGACATCTTTCTGTGATGACCGAGCACAATTAGCACGTATAGGAATTACACTCTAAACAGGATTGCTGATTTAAGGTTAATCCAGAGGTCTTCTGCTTAATGTCTGAACCAATATATTTATAAGCTCCAGAAGCTTGATTGCCAATCTTAAGTTCCACTTTAATCTTATTAGTAACATATGTCTGTTTCCACAGTATCATCATGAAGATGCCTGGGTGTCCTTGTAGACTTTCAATGAAAGTAGAGAGGCAGGTGCAAAGGCAAATGGTATATTGACCTTCATTGCAAGAGGATTTGAGTTCAGAAGTAGAGATGTCTAACTACAATTATACAAGACCTTCGTGAGTCCACACCTGGAGTATTGCGTGCAGTTTTAGTCTCCCTACCTCAGAAAGGATATACTTGCCATAGAGGGAGGTACAGCAGATGTTCACTTGGCTGATTCTGGGGTTGGCAGGACTGTCCCACGAGGAGAGAGTGGCTTGACTGGGCCTGTATTAACTAGAGTATAGAAGGATGAGAACAGATCGGATTGAAACGTATAAAATTCTATCAGGGTTGGACAGACTAGATGCAGGGAGAATGTTTTCCTTGGTTGGGGAATCTAGATTACGGTCTCAGAATACGGGGTAGACCATTTAGAACTGAGATGAGGAAAAATGTATTCACTCAAAGAGTAGTGAACCTGTGGAACTCTCTATTACAAAAGGCTGTGGAGGCCAAGTCACAGAATGTATTAAAGAAAGAGATAAGTATTTTTTTTAGATTTTAATGGCATCATGGTGTATGGGGAGAAAGCGGGAATACGACATTGAGATTAATGATCAACCATGAGCACACTGAATGACGGAGCAGGCTCGAAGGGCTGAACAGCCTTCTCCTGCTCCTAGTTTCTATGCCTGGCAGTTTCCATTTTTGATACCAATTACATATTATAGGATTTGCTTTCAGTTGAACAGAGTCTACTTTCAGCAAAATTGATCTCACCGAAAGATGTCACAACCTCAAGGTCAGCCTGTAGATGCACCTGTTTAGTTTCTCTCGTTTCCCTCTGATTCACTTGCCTCTTTAGGCCGATTCAGAGAAACCACTCTCTGAAATTTTCCACCCTGTGGAAACACAGCTTTTATGTCAATTGATCTATACTCCCACTGATGGTCTCTGGGGTGGGCCCAGCGGATTGGAAATTAGCAAATGTGACACCACTGTTTTAAAAAGGAGGTAGGCAGAAAGTAGGTAATTTATAGGCCAGTTAGCTTAACTTCGGTAGTAGGGAAGATGCTGGAATCTATCATCAAGGAAGAAATAGCGAAGCATCTGGATAGAAATTGTCCCATTGGACAGGCGCAGCATGGGTTCATAAAGGGCAGGTCGTGGCTAACTAATTTAGTGGAATTTTTTGAGGACAATACCAGTGCGGTAGACAATGGGAAGTCAATGGATGTGATATATCTGGATTTCAAGAAAGCTTTTGATAAGGTACCGCACAAAAGGTTGCTGCATAAGATAATGATGCATGGTGTTAAGGGTAAAGTAGTAACATGGATAGAGGACTGGTTAATTAATAGAAAGCAAAGAGTGGAGATTAATGGGTGTTTCTCCAGTTGGCAATCAGTAGCTAGTGGTGCCCTCAGGGATCAGTGTTGGGCCCACAATTGCTCACAATTTACATAGATGATTTGGAGTTGGGGACCAAGGGCAATGTGTCTACGTTTGCAGACGACACTAAGATGAGTGGTAAAGCAAAAAGTGCAGAGGATACTGGGGGCGCAATTCTCCCATCGGGAGACTAAGTCCCGATGCCGGAGTGAAAACCGGAGTGTTTCACTCCGGCGTCGGAGGCCGTTCCCAGCCCCCTATTCTGCCCCCGGGGAGCTAGGAGCGACGCCGGGCGCGGCGCCACATAACTGACGCGACAGGCGCTGCGTAAATGACGTCACCCGCGCATGCGCGGTTGCCGTCCTCCCCACGGCCGCCCTGCAAGAAGATGGCGGATCGACCTTGCGGGGCAGCGGAGGAAAGGAGGTCCTCCTTCAGAGAGGCCGGCCCGCCGATCGGTGGACACTGATCGTGGGCCAGACCCCTTTTGAGCCCCCCCCTGTGCAGGAACCCCCCTCGCCCTCCCACAGGCCACTCCCCCCAGCGTTCCCACGCTGTTCCCGCCGGCAGCGACCAGGTGTGGATGGCGCCGGCGGGAACCTGTCGCGTCGGGCAGGCCGCTCGGCCCATCCGGGCCGGAGAATCGCCGCTCGCCCATTACCAACGGCAAGCGGCAATTCTCCCAGCGGCCAGCCGTGATTCGCGCCGCGCCGGTTTGGGGGGGTAGGAGAATTGCGTTGGGACAGCGTGGCGGGACTCGCGCGCCGCCCGGGCGATTCTCCCACCCGGCGTTGGGGGGGGGGGGGGGGAGAGAATTCCGCCCTGGAAGTCTACAGAGTGATTTGGATAGTTTAAGTGAATGGGCTAGGGTCTGGCAGATGGAATACAATGTTGACAAATGTGAGATTATCCATTTTGGTAGGAATAACAGCAAAAGGGCTTATTATTTAAATGATGAAATTTTAAAACAGCCTGCTGTGCCGAGGAACCTGGGTGTCCTAGTGCATGAGTCGCAATAAGTTGGTTTACAGGTGCAACAGGTGATTAAGAAGGTGAATGGAGTTTTGTCCTTCATTGCTCGAGAGATGGAATTTAAGACAAGAGAGGTTATGCTGCAACTATAGTGTTAGTGAGGCCACACCAGGAGTATTGTGTTCAGTTTTGATCTCCTTACCTGAGAAAGGACGTGCTGGTGCTGAAGGGTGTGCAAAGGAGATTCATTAGGTTAATCCCAGAGTTGAGGGGGTTGGATTATGAGGAGAGGTTGAGTAGACTGCGACATTACTCGTTGGAATTTAGAAGGATGCGGGGGGGGATCTTATAGAAACATGTAAAATTATGAAGGGAATAGATAGGATAGATGCGGGCAGGTTGTTTCCACTGGCGGGTGAAAGCAGAACTAGGGGGCATAGTTTCAAAATAAGGGGAGGTAGATTGAGGACTGAGTTTAGGAAGAACTTCTTCACTTAAAGGGTTGTGAATCTATGGAATTCCCTGCCCAGTGAAGCAGTAGAGGCTCCTTCATTAAATGTTCTCAAGATAAAGATAGATAATTTTTTGAAGAATAAAGGAATAAAGGGTTATGTTGTTCAGGTGGGAAGGTGGAGCTGAGTCCATAAAAGATCAGCCGTGATCTTATTGAATGGAGGAGCAGGCTCGATGGGCCAGATGGCCTACTCCTGCTCCTGGTTCTTATGTTCTTCTGATATGTGGCCAAAGGAGCTAAAAAGAGACTTTCAGGATTACCTTTCCTACTGCGGGAGAGTCCACACTAACATTTGCGTCACTCAGTCACCCTTCAAACCCTGAGCAGCTAGCCTCGCTTTAACTTTGAGTTCCACCTACACAGACCTTTTCTGTATGTATCCATCTCTGTGACAAAGCTGGCCTTGTATCTGGTACTTCAGAATAAACTTTAAATTCCTTCCAACCATCTAATTCCTTTGGTTTTACCTCTCAAATTATTTTATCCTCTAGTTTATTGGCAGCCACCAAATTCATGGCCATGAGGACTTCTGTCGCTAGCCCTATCTTAAGACAGTCCTGTAGCCCTCCTTTCATTGTATAACTTATTCAACCTGCATTTCAGTATCTTTACGGACCACTAATGTAAGATCTCTCTCACATGGTGGATACTCTTTCTCCGGCACTTTATTGTTTTCCAGCACTAGAATCATTCTCAGGCACACTATTAGAGCTTGCAACACATGTTCTTTCTTCGCCTTATTTCACCTGTTCTGACAGTCCACGGAGACTTCTTGGCTATCATCTTGAAAACATAACTAACATTTAAACTTGCTAATCGTTTTTCCCGTGTGTCGCACCAAAGTCGTTTCCCTCCATTCACTGAAACATACTTCACCCAAATATTCACTTTGGGCCTTTGGATGTGACAGCCCTGCCTTGTGCTTCATGATCACTGAGCCCACCACCATCCAGCTCTTAACCTATTGTATTCTGTCTCCGAACCTTTGATAAGTTGCTCCAATGTCTTCTTATGATGCAATTTGTAATTTTGTTTGGTTGTATTCCTGTGAAGTACTACAAAGGTTCTATATGCACACTAATTGTTGTTGTTACCCCAATGATGGTATTTCTCACAGTATAATTGTTGGGGTCATTTGAGTGGATGGAAGTTTCATCCCAATGTACTTCCATTGGCTCATCAAGAATTTCGAGGCTACTGTTTTAACATGTAACCCTATATTCTGTGTTTATTCAGGGAAGTCCATAAAACATATTTCCTACATTTAGTAAATTATGTAACAATTCATTTTTTTTCACACATCAAAACTGTTTGATATAAATATAAAATGCCACCTTCTCCCATTCCCTCAAATACATCAAACCTAACGTTTAACTGTATGGTGATCTGAAATCAGTAGAATATGGATGTGTATTACAGATAAGCAAACATGTTTGGGTATTTTGATTGTACACAGTATACTCCAACAGCAATCACAATTAAAGACAGTTGCCTTATTGATAAAACAGCAATACAATAATTATCACACAAGGAATCTGAATCACCTGCTAAAAACAAAACAGAGGTACGATTAAGTAAATCACATTTTCTTGCATTGAGAAATAACTTATAATTGTATATTAAAAGCATAGTCACGTGACATCTCAAGTGTCCCATTCCCTGATAAAAAGAAAAAGAGGGAAATAGATGGGTATTGCCGTTAGTCCCCTTTTTAACTTGTCTCATTCAAAGTCATTCCACTGGATATAATGGGGCCGGTCAGCACACTTAGGATAGGACATCGCTTTAGTGTTGTTGCCTGCCGGGCTAATGTAGAGTTGCATGATCCGATTGCCGACATTTTAGAGCAGCCTCTCCTGCTCCCTCACCTTCCTGCTCACTGCATCCCTCCCCAACACTCACACTGCATCCCTCCCCAACACTCACACTGCATCCCTCCCCAACACTCACACTGCATCCCTCCCCAACACTCACACTGCATCCCTCCCCAACACTCACACTGCATCCCTCCCCAACACTCACACTGCATCCCTCCCCAACACTCACACTGCATCCCTCCCCAACACTCACACTGCATCCCTCCCCAACACTCACACTGCATCCCTCCCCAACACTCACACTGCATCCCTCCCCAACACTCACACTGCATCCCTCCCCAACACTCACACTGCATCCCTCCCCAACACACACTGCATCCCTCCCCAACACTCACACTGCATCCCTCCCCAACACTCACACTGCATCCCTCCCCAACACAGACTGCATCCCTCCCCAACACTCACACTGCATCCCTCCCCAACACTCACACTGCATCCCTCCCCAACACTCACACTGCATCCCTCCCCAACACTCACACTGCATCCCTCCCCAACACTCACACTGCATCCCTCCCAACACTCACACTGCATCCCTCCCCAACACTCACACTGCATCCCTCCCCAACACTCACACTGCATCCCTCCCCAACACTCACACTGCATCCCTCCCCAACACTCACACTGCATCCCTCCCCAACACTCACACTGCATCCCTCCCCAACACTCACACTGCATCCCTCCCCAACACTCACACTGCATCCCTCCCCAACACTCACACTGCATCCCTCCCCAACACACACTGCATCCCTCCCCAACACACACTGCATCCCTCCCCAACACTCACACTGCATCCCTCC
This sequence comes from Scyliorhinus torazame, assembly GCF_047496885.1. Taxonomy (NCBI): domain Eukaryota; kingdom Metazoa; phylum Chordata; class Chondrichthyes; order Carcharhiniformes; family Scyliorhinidae; genus Scyliorhinus; species Scyliorhinus torazame. The sequence goes on from NC_092725.1 coordinate 100,271,502, forward strand.
CCAACACTCACACTGCATCCCTCCCCAACACACACACTGCATCCCTCCCCAACACTCACACTGCATCCCTCCCCAACACTCACACTGCATCCCTCCCCAACACTCACACTGCATCCCTCCCCAACACACACTGCATCCCTCCCCAACACTCACACTGCATCCCTCCCCAACACTCACACTGCATCCCTCCCCAACACTCACACTGCATCCCTCCCCAACACTCACACTGCATCCCTCCCCAACACTCACACTGCATCCCTCCCCAACACACACTGCATCCCTCCCCAACACTCACACTGCATCCCTCCCCAACACTCACACTGCATCCCTCCCCAACACTCACACTGCATCCCTCCCCAACACTCACACTGCATCCCTCCCCAACACTCACACTGCATCCCTCCCCAACACACACTGCATCCCTCCCCAACACTCACACTGCATCCCTCCCCAACACTCACACTGCATCCCTCCCCAACACTCATACTAGCCGCCGCTCCCCCCCCAACTCCGGCTCATCACTTCCTTCCCCGAATCTTCCACTTGATGTTTCCTTCCCCAACCCTGGCGCTTTCTGCTTGCCTCCCCAACCCCCCACTCACCGCCTTCCCCTCCCGCCACCCTCCTGATCACCACTTTCAACCCTCTCGCTCGCAGCATCTCTCTCTCCCAGACTCACTATTTCTCTCGACACCCCTTTCCTGAGCCCTTTCACAGTAGCAAGGGTGAGGGTGAGGGAATTGGCGAGCGGGAGAGGTGACAAGCTGGGGGTGGGAGTAAGTCAGGGAGCGAGACAATCGGGAGGAGGAGTAAAGTAGAAGGAGTTAGCATATTTTATATTTTTTTAATTTATTTTAATTGGGAAATTATTTTATTTGTGAATGTAAGAATTTAAGAACATAAATATTTCAATTTATAGGGGTTTAAAAAAAAATTTCTGACGAGGAAGATCCTGGGCGCGATTCTCCGCTCCTGTGACGAAGTGCCCACGCCGTCGTGAACGCCGTCGAGGTTCACGACGGCGCGAAAAGGCCCCGATCCCGACCGATTCAGGGCCCGAAAATGGGCTAGGATCGGGGCCACGAGAAACTTGGGGGGGGGCGTGTCGCGAAAGCCACGTCGTCACCGCGCGACGCCCGAATGACGCGGCGGTGCGTCATAAATGGCCCGATCTACGCACAGAGGACCCGGAGGAGAAGGGAGAGGAAGAGATGGCTGAGCCCCGACGAGCCGCACCGAGGTTCCGGGACACGGACCTGGACACCCTGCTGGATGAGGTTGAGCAGAGAAGGGACACCCTCTGCCCAAGACGTGGGCATCGTCAGCCATCCAGCGCGGTGAGGCGCGGTTGGCGTGAGGTTGGCACCTCTGTGAGTGCTGTGGGGCAGACCCCCGGACGGGGGAGCAGTGTCGGAAGAAGCTGCACGACCTCACTCGGGCTGCCAGGGTAAGTGCCATGAGGGTGTCCCCAGCCCCCCCCCCCCCCCCCCCGGCACGAGGGGGGGAAGTGGGGTGCAGGGGGGGGGGGGGGTTGGGGCATCAGGGGGAGGTTGGGGCATCAGGAGGGGTTTGGGCATTTGGTAGGGTCAGGGTGCCCAACGATTTACTCGACCCACATGAGCCCCGGGACCCCCCCCCTGGAGCGATGCCATGGCGTGCTGTCTCCTGAACCAGCAAAAATGTAGTTTATATCTGCATGCCCTGATGATACCCGCCTAATTGTGATGCTTTATCCAATCCCCCCTCCCCCAGGACAAGACAGCTCACAACCAGCGTGAGCGTATGAGAACCGGAGGGGGTTCTTCGGTGCTGCACCCCCTAAACATTCACGAGCAGAGGGCCCTGGACCTCGCTGGGGGATCCGCCAGCCGGGAGGTTGCAACGTGCCAGCTCGGAGGCGCAGAAGCAAGTGAGACAACCCTGCATGTCCTCACCCCCCCCCCCCCCCCCCCCCCCAACCTGTCATCGTCTCCCTCACACATTGCCCACTGCAGCCTCGATCCCCTCCCCCCTCACACTCATGCCACTGCACCCTCGCTCCCCTCCCCCCCTCACACTGTGCACCCACCACCACCATACACCCGGGCCACCGTGTCTAACAAACCCTGAATCTTTATGTTCCCCAGGGCCAGCCGCCGAACGTCCAGGGACGTCTCGGCCAAGAGACAGCGGAACATCACCAACCACAAGTGCACCCAGGGACGCACGCCAGAGCTTGGCAGTCGGTCGTTCAGGAGGGCAAACCTCTCAGTCTGGGACGCAGGACCGGGACGCTCACACCACCGAGAGAGACAATAGTGAGGGGCACAGGGCAGACATTGAAGATGAATCGCACATCACGGCCACACACTCGGTGGAATCACCTGGAGGTCAGCACGACATGGCCGGCATGGAGCTTGCGCCGGGCCATGAGTGGGAGAACAGACCAGAATTCCTAACGGACGATGACCTCGAGCTTGCGGCACTGCTGTCTCCCACACCATACACCATCGCAGAGACACTCACCTCGGTTGGGCATATAAGTGATGAGGCTCCCGGGTCACGGTCTGGTGCGCACCCCACAACCGAGCCGGTACAGCAGGTGGAGTTTGGAGCAGCCGAGGTGCTGGATGGTCGGAGGGCAGCCCAGGCCCAGCAAACAGCTGCCACCCAGATGGTTCCCGGGTTCCTGGATGTACTTGACCCACCCGGACAACCGATGCGTGTGGACACCCAGGGACTGAATAACGGGATGAGGGCCATCTTCCAGGACCTGCACACGCAGTTGGAGGAGTCTATCCGCGTCCAGGAGCAGGGAGTGGTGCCGCTCATCGCAGCCACCCAGGCCGACACCGCACGGTTGGCGTCCGCGGTGGAGGCAATGGGTGAAAGGGTTTCGGCCATGGGTCAGGTTCTGCAAGGCGTTGGGCTTAACGTGCACGTGTCATCCATGGCCCAGGAGAGGGCTGCCCTCTCACAGGTAGCCATGGGCCAGAGCCAACACGACATTGCCGCCGCTCTCCGGGCCCTGGCCGAGTCTCACCATGCCATGGCCCGGTCCCAGCAGGCGATGGCACCCAGCAGTCAGTCGCGGAGAGCATAGACCGCCTGGCGCACGTGATGGGTGGCTTGGCGCACTCACAGGTTGAGATCGCTCAGTCCTTGGCAGGAATGTCGCACTCCCTGGGCTCCGTCTCGGCGAACATTCGGACCGGGGTCGATCCCGCTGCAGGCCTCCAGGACTGGCAGCGCCAGGTGTCGGTGGTGCGACGGGCCATGTCTCCGATCGCATCTCCGTCCCACAGTGAGGCCCGGGGGCCACCGGGCTCCCCGAGGGAGGAGGAGGTTCTGGGGCGCGTCCCGGTAGCTCCATCAAGGGACGTCCCGGTACACTCGGCCTCCTCCCGTTCCGTCCCTGGCGCATCTGGTGGGCAGCGGGCAGGTCAGGGTGGCACAACGCCATCCAGCATGCCCGCCGAGCAGCCTGGCCCATCGAAGCCGGGCCGCCACAGGAAACGCGTGCCGACGGGGAGCCATGTCGCAGGGCGTGATTCTCAGCAGTCCGCCTCCACTCCTGCTGTACCATCTGGGAACACACCTAGACGTAGTGGTAGGGCCCGTAAGGCAAAGAAGTTAGGCACGTAAGAAGTTGGCACAGGTGCAGCACACAGTTTAGTTGTAGGGGGTAGGACACCTATGTTAATCACACAAATAAACTCACTGTTGAATTTGACTTGTAAGACTCTGTGCTATGTCCAGTGCCAGGGGGCTCGTGAGGGAGCCCGATTGGCGTAGTGGTATACGAGCGGTTCAAGGTCTGTTCCGGATGTGCTGACCGCTTCCCTCCTGCCTCCCATAATTGGACACCATTGTCCTCGGCACACCGACGCCAGCCACCCCACACGGGCATGTGGTGAAATATCCGTCACGACGGCTCTGACCACCGGAGTGCATGGTTCAGCTATAGCCATGAGTCAGACCTCGGCTGGCGAATCTGGGCACACAGCTCATCGCAGAGCGGGCTGTGATCATTCAACATGGCACTGATCACACCCGCTTACCCAATCATCGCTGTTGTGCAATCCCGTAGTGCCGCAGTGGTAAGGTGATGTGGAATTGTTGCCGTGAACGGGGGGGGGGGGGGGGGGGGGGCGCTGTGTGGTGCCAGTGTACAGGAGTGACGGTGCAAGTGGCAGTGTTCAGCGAATCCCACCCCCACAGTGCGTGAACCGTACGGCCACCAACGCGTCACGTGCCCGCTGTCCGCGGCGGTGCCGTCATGCAGCCTCCTGGACGTAACCAGTGACTGTGTCCTGCGCCCCTTCCCCCACCCTGATGCGCCCCTTCATCCTCATCCTCCGCATCCTCTTCTTCCCCATCCCCCTCGTTTGCGTTAGCTCCGTTGCCGTCGGGTCCTCCCTCTGACTCCTCCACCAGGTCATCTCCCCTCTGCATGGCAATGTTGTGCATTGCACAGCAGACCACAACCATGCAACCGACCCTGTCGGGCCGGTACTGCAGGGCCCCTCCGGAGCAGTCCAGGCATCTGAATCGCATCTTCAGCAGCCCGAAGCACCGCTCCACTACACCCCTGGTTGCTGCATAGGCCTCGTTGTATAGGCTCTCCGTGTTGGTGTGAGGCCTCCGTATTGGCGTCATCAGCCATGACCTCAACGGATAGCCCTTGTCGCCCAGCAACGAGCCCCTCAGCCGGGGGGGCGGGGGGCATCCATCGAACATTGCGGGGATGAACGACTGTGCCAGAATGTAGGCGTCATGCACACTCCTGGGGAACCTTGCACACATGTGCATGATCTTCATGTGGGGGTCGCACACCACCTGAATGTTCATGGAGTATGCGCCCTTTCTGTTCATGAATACTTCCCTGTTGACTGCAGGCGAGCGCATGGGGACGCGCACACCATCGATGACACCCTGGACCATCGGTATCCCGGCCACCTTGGCAAATCCAAGTGCCCGTGCTTCCTGCTGTGCTCGGTCCTCGGGGAATTTTATGTACCTGTCCACGATGGCGTACAAGGCGTCGGTGACAGCCCTGATGCACCTGTGGACCGATGCCCGTGATATCCCGGAGAGATCCCTGCTCGGCGCCTGGAAGGAACCGGTCGCATAAATGTTTAGGGCCACCGTCACCTAGACAGAGACTGGTATCGCGTGTCCTCCTCCCATTCCACGTGGTGCGAGGTGCGCCACGAGGTGGCATATATGTGCGACCGTCTCCCTGCTGAACCGTAGTCTCCTCCTGCATGTGATGTCCGGTAGGGTCTCGAGCGAAATTCTGTCACGGTACACCCTCAGCCTTGCTGGACGCCTGTGGCGCCCTGGCACCACCATCAGTGGATCCTCCTGCTCCTCCTCCTGCTCCCCCCCAAGCACTTCCTCTGCATTCCTCGCCGTCAGGGGGTCAATGTTCCCCTCGGCATCCCCCTGTACATTCGGGTCCTGAGCCCCTGCGGCCTGCGTGTCGGCGACGGGCCACTCCGCAGCCATCCCCTCTGCTGCACCGGCAACCGCTGCATGTGCAGCCACTGTGGGCCGTCCGACTGTATGCTGCCGGATGGCAAACTCCAGAACTGCGGCTCCAACCACGGCAGTGAACATCGCTGTCTGGTTGGCATACATGGTGACCTGCAGGAGGGTGGTGGGGGGCAGAGAAACGACATGTTACACGGAGGTTCTTCCACACCTCGCCAGCCAGGTATCATGGGATACCTGTGTGCCCCGGTGGGATGGTCGCGTTGCAGATACGCAGCCAGCCTAACATCTGGTCACTGTCTGCGTCCAATGGTCAGTTCACACCGTACTGCTCACCAGTGTGCCAGTCGCCTGTGCCCATCAGCCACATGCACCCTGCGGCCGTGTCCTCGTCACCGTCCTGCCATATCAGGGCGTCTGACATGTGGCATTCGCGGATGGATACCATCCACACTCTCCCTCATCCCCCCTCCCACCTGCACACTCTCCCTCATCCCCCTCCCACCTGCACACTCTCCCGCACCCCCCTGCCACCTGCACACTCTCCCTCACCCCCCTCCCACCTGCACACTCTCCCTCATCCCACCTGCACACTCTCCCTCATCCCCTCTCCCACCTGCACACTCTCCCTCATCCCCCCTCCCACCTGCACACTCTCCCTCATCCCCCCTCCCACCTGCACACTCTCCCTCATCCCCCCTCCCACCTGCACACTCTCCCTCATCCCCCCTCCCACCTGCGCACTCTCCCCCATCCCCCCTCCCACCTGCACACTCTCCCTCATCCCCCCTCCCACCTGCGCACTCTCCCTCATCCCCCCTCCCACCTGCGCACTCTCCCTCATCCCCCCTCCCACCTGCGCACTCTCCCTCATCCCCCCTCCCACCTGCACACTCTCCCTCATCCCCCCTCCCACCTGCACACTCTCCCTCATCCCCCCTCCCACCTGCACACTCTCCCTCATCCCCCCTCCCACCTGCACACTCTCCCTCATCCCCCCTCCCACCTGCACACTCTCCCTCATCCCCCCTCCCACCTGCACACTCTCCCTCATCCCCCCTCCCACCTGCACACTCTCCCTCATCCCCCCCTCCCACCTGCACATTCTCCCTCTTCCCCCCTCCCACCTGCGCACTCTCCCTCATCCCCCCTCCCACCTGCACACTCTCCCTCATCCCCCCTCCCACCTGCGCACTCTCCCTCATTCCCCCCCTCCCACCTGCACACTCTCCCTCATCCCCCCTCCCACCTGCGCACTCTCCCTCATCCCCCCTCCCACCTGCACACTCTCTCTCATCCCCCCCGTTGGCCGCAGCCTTCTCGGGGAAGCCGACCCGGTCTCCAGGAGCTGCGGAACAGTCCGCTCACCTCTTCACTGCTCAGCGTCAGCCAGCACGACTGGCTGACGGCTTTACATAGCAGGTGTCTTGTTAAGAGGAAAAAGGTGACTTATGTAAGGCTGAGGAAACAAGGTTCAGACAGGGCATTGGAGGGATACAAGATAGCCAGGAGGGAACTGAAGAAAGGGATTAGGAGAGCTAAGAGAGGGCATGAACAATCTTTGGCGGGTAGGATCAAGGAAAACCCCAAGGCCTTTTACACATATGTGAGAAATATGAGAATGACTAGAGCGAGGGTAGGTCCGATCAAGGACGGTAGCGGGAGATTGTGTATTGAGTCTGAAGAGATAGGAGAGGTCTTGAATGAATACTTTTCTTCTGTATTTACAAATGAGAGGGGCGATATTGTTGGAGAGGACAGTGTGAAACAGATTGGTAAGCTCGAGGAAATACTTGTTAGGAAGGAAGATGTGTTGGGCATTTTGAAAAACTTGAGGATAGACAAGTCCCCCGGGCCTGACGGGATATATCCAAGGATTCTATGGGAAGCAAGAGATGAAATTGCAGAGCCGTTGGCAATTATCTTTTCGTCCTCACTGTCAACAGGGGTGGTACCAGGGGATTGGAGAGTGGCGAATGTCGTGCCCCTGTTCAAAAAAGGAACTAGGGATAACCCTGGGAATTACAGGCCAGTTAGTCTTACTTCGGTGGTAGGCAAAGTAATGGAAAGGGTACTGAAGGATAGGATTTCTGAGCATCTGGAAAGACACTGCTTGATTAGGGATAGTCAGCACGGATTTGTGAGGGGTAGGTCTTGCCTTACAAATCTTATTGAATTCTTTGAGGAGGTGACCAAGCATGTGGATGAAGGTAAAGCAGTGGATGTAGTGTACATGGATTTTAGTAAGGCATTTGATAAAGTTCCCCATGGTAGGCTTCTGCACAAAGTAAGGAGGCATGGGATAGTGGGAAATTTGGCCAGTTGGATAACGAACTGGCTAACCGATAGAAGTCAGAGAGTGGTGGTGGATGGCAAATATTCAGCCTGGATCCCAGTTACCAGTGGTGTACCGCAGGGATCAGTTCTGGGTCCTCTGCTGTTTGTGATTTTCATTAATGACTTGGATGAGGGAGTTGAAGGGTGGGTCAGTAAATTTGCAGACGATACGAAGATTGGTGGAGTTGTGGATAGTAAGGAGGGCTGTTGTCGGCTGCAAAGAGACATAGATAGGATGCAGAGCTGGGCTGAGAAGTGGCAGATGGAGTTTAACCCTGAAAAGTGTGAGGTTGTCCATTTTGGAAGGACAAATATGAATGCGGAATACAGGGTTAACGGTAGAGTTCTTGGCATTGTGGAGGAGCAGAGAGACCTTGGGGTCTATGTTCATACATCTTTGAAAGTTGCCACTCAAGTGGATAGAGCTGTGAAGAAGGCCTATGGTGTGCTCGCGTTCATTAACAGAGGTATTGAATTTAAGAGCCATGAGGTAATGATGCAGCTGTACAAAACCTTGGTAAGGCCACATTTGGAGTACTGTGTACAGTTCTGGTCGCCTCATTTTAGGAAGGATGTGGAAGCTCTGGAAAAGGTGCAAAGAAGATTTACCAGGATGTTGCCTGGAATGGAGAGTAGGTCTTACGAGGAAAGGTTGAGGGTGCTAGGCCTTTTCTCATTAGAGCGGAGAAGGATGAGGGGCGACTTGATAGAGGTTTATAAGATGATCAGGGGAATAGATAGAGTAGACAGTCAGAGACTTTTTCCCCAGGTGGAACACACCATTACAAGGGGACATAAATTTAAGGTGAAAGGTGGAAGATATAGGAGGGATATCAGAGGTAGGTTCTTTACCCAGAGAGTAGTGGGGGCATGGAATGCACTGCCTGTGGAAGTAGTTGAGTCGGAAACATTAGGGACCTTCAAGCAGCTGTTGGATAGGTACATGGATTACGGGAAAATGATATAGTGTAGATTTATTTGTTCTTAAGGGCAGCACGGTAGCATTGTGGATAGCACAATTGCTTCACAGATCCATGGTCCCAGGTTCGATTCCAGCTTGGGTCATTGTCTGTGCGGAGTCTGCACGTCCTCCCCGTGTCTGCGTGGGTTTCCTCCGGGTGCTCCGGTTTCCTCCCACAGTCCAAAGATGTGCGGGTTAGGTGAATTGGCCAATGATAAATTGCCCTTAATGTCCAAATTGCTCTTGGTGGTGGGTGGAGGTGTTGAGTTTGGGTAGGGTGCTCTTTCCAAGAGCTGGTGCAGACTCAAGGGGCCTAATGGCCTCCTTCTGCACTGTAAATTCAATGATAATCTATGATTAATCTAGGACAAAGGTTCGGCACAACATCGTGGGCCGAAGGGCCTGTTCTGTGCTGTATTTTCTATGTTCTATGTTCTATGTTCTATGTGTGAACGGCGGCGGCGCGAACTGGGGTCACGCCGTCGGTACTTCGGCCCATCCGGGCCTGAGAATAGCGGGGGTGCCGGAGAATCGCCATTTTGGGTGTCTCGGGCGATTCTCCGGCCTGCGCCAACCGGAACTCGACGGGGCCGTTCTCGCCACTTGGGAGAATTGAGGGAGAGCGTCGGACCGGCGTCGCGGGAAAATTTCGCGACCCAGGCGATTCTCCCAACCGGCGCTGGAGCAGAGAATCGCGCCCCCTATGTTTTTAAATTGATTGCAATCAAAAAATCTGATTTGTGTTAAGTTTTTTCAGGAGCACAACTGCAACATTAACCGAGGAATTACTCTTTAGTGGCAGAATTATTGAGTTGTCTTTTGCCAGTATTGTGGGTGTGACATACCACATACACAAAGAGAAAAATAATGACTCAAACTTACTGCACAAATTATTCTCACAACGATCTTTAAAGCATTTACTGCATGCCTTTCCTGTTAAGTAAGGGTGCGTTGGAAAATTTCCACTGCAAGGAAAAGAATTATATGTAAATATTTAGATTATGAATATTAAAGCCATCAAAAATAAATCCAATATTAAAAGAGACTTACCCTGGTCCATAATCACAAACAAAATTGACTGAAGTGTGACCCGAAAAGCCAGCAATTCCTGATGGGCAGATATGAAATGCACAGCCAACTTTGTAACTTGAAGCCCAGACAAGCTTGGAATAAAATAGGGAAGATAAATCATGAATTGGGAATAAAAGCAAAACCTGATAATCACCTAAAGTACTAAACTGAGTTGAGCACCTCACAATTGTCTCTTGCATAATTGATAGTTTACTCTGATCTATACTATATAGACAACCCCTGTTCATTCTTCTAGTGAGGTAAAACATGGTTTAGTGTCAGCTAAGCTTGTTATTACCAACAGTGGATACAGAGGATATTAAAGAATAACCAACAAACTGAAAGTTTGTTTTAGACATTTTGGCGGTATGAATTCTAATTTAATAGGCACGATTTTAACTCTGCCCCATTAAAATTCCCCTCCTATTTACCTACTGGAAAACCACTGGTAATTGATTGACCATTCTAAATTTTAACGGGTCCTTCTTTAAATATGCATGTTGGGTCCCAATTTCATAATTGAGACCTGACTGAAATTTTAGCTGGTGGCTAGAGCCAAGTTATCTTTGTTTTCCCACCAGATGAAGACAACAGGAAGAGGTTCGGAACCAGGAGAGTCCAAAACAAGTTCCTTTTTTTGCCAGTGGGCCGGAGCACTAATGCAAGACTCCTGTGAAACGTAATGGTCCTCACTGCAAATCAGGTCACCAACCTGGTGTCACCAGGCAACCACTAGGCTGTACAATTTACTACTGTCTCCAACCAGTTGGACAACAGGATTTGAATGAAGTCCAGTAGTTAAAATGCTTATATTAATTTTATATTTCCAAATAATATCTGGTAGTAGATTGCCAGGATGGATTATTTATTTACCTAAGGAAAAATCTTATTTTGTAATTTATCTCCTAAAGATGAGGCTGGTTAACTTTCCTTTACATCTCCACAGCATAACTTAACAGGCCAGTCATTATATATCATGACACAATTCCCAATGGCTCCTCATGCTTTAAATGGAGCATTTAATTGTGAAGCCAATGATATTTGACAGTTGACTGTTAGAGTAATAGTGTTATGGTCAGTAGCTGCTGAAGGTTCATTTTCTTTATTACTTCAGATTTATTTTAAAATATCTATTGTTCTTCTGATTTAAATTAAAGACAGGGTAGATAACGATAAAGGGCAGTCTTCTTCGTTTGGGAGACTATGGACTGGATTCTCTGAATTTGAGGCTATGTCCGGAGCATGTGTCTAGTATTACGATGCTCCGCCCAGTGCGGGGCTAGCAGCCGTGCCACGTAAAACCCACATGTTTTATCTGCAGATATGGACGGAGAATTGCCGGGTCCGTGGCGCTGTCGCGACATCCAACATTGTCGCGCCGTACAACATGGCGCCTGCCGCGCGAGGACCCGGCCTGCCAGATCCCCCCCCCGTGGCAGCTCTAGACACAGCCCACAGCCGCCACGCGAGTTTGACGAAACCTCAGACCACAAGTGATCCACGCCATCGGGAAGTCAACCCATCTGGGGCGTAGCATCGAGGGAGGGCCTTCAGGTGACGACCTGAGGCCGTCCCAACAGCGTGCGCGTATTCACCGATGACGCCGTTTTGAAGGGGGTGGTACAGCCGAAAACAGGCGCCGCCCCCCCCCCCCCCCCGATTTTGGCGTCAAGAAAGGGGATTCTCTGGCCAATCGCCGAATGCAATTTTGGCGATGTCAATCGGAGAATCCAGCCCTATATTCTCCCGCTGGAATTAAATCGTATTAGCTTTACGATCCCCTTGCGGTTGTAAAGCAGGATGCAATTCCGTGTTCCACGCCATGAAAATTTATGCATGGCATGGAATACCCAATTCATTTTTTCCAATTAAGGGGCAATTTAGCGTGGTCACTCCACCTACCCTGCACATCTTTGGGTTGTTGGGGCAAAACCCAAGCAAACAATGGGAGAATGTGCAAACTCCACATGGACAGTGACCCAGAGCCAGGATTGAACCTGGGACCTTGGCGTTGTGAGGCAGCAGTGCTAACCACTGCACCACCGTGCTGCCCAAGTACCAGATACTTAACCGATGGTTAACATGATAGAGATAAGACCTGAATGAACAGTAATTATAACCTAGCTTACTGGATGTACATATAGGGCTAATGGGCAGAGATTGTTAGAGCTCTTGTGACTGTCAGAAGTAGCATAGCTTAGTGCCGGAGGTGATGTTTAATCATTTTGAAGTATGTGGGGAAACTAGGTTGCCTTTTCTTCTCATTTGGTGCACTACTATATTTATTTGTAAAAGAATAAAATCAGTAAAGACCTTTTCACTAAAGCAGTAATGGAAATGCTATTTTGGGGTATCATCTTGACCTATGAAATTATTTGTACAAAATACATTACCTGGGTGTAATGGCCACATACATTTGTGCAACGTCGTGAAACATAATCATAATATTTAACTTCGTTGTGCCAATTTTCTATTGCCATGGTGACATTTAAAGAGGAGCCTTCTGTAACGTAGATGTTTTCTCCGACAACGGGGAATACTGGATGAAGTTTTCCTCGCACTTTCAGGTCTTTGTTATGTTCAAATCTGCAGTTCTTACTCCATCCTAAGGCTACGTTAGCAAGGATCCGATCCCAAGACTAAAATTCAAAAAAGGTGAAATAAATAAAAGAGATGTGTCTCAGATTTTAAAAATGTAACTTCTTTATTGAATATTTGCTGCAAACAATGTTAAAACCTTCTCCGCCTGCACATTCAACAAATGTGGAGATTCCCCCCCCCCCCCTTCTGTTTGCTCTGGTTTTAGAGCTCTTGGGTATAGTGCTGAGGTGCTCGGATAAATGGAGGGAGATAATGAAGGGGGATGGGGGGTGGAGGTGTAGCATAGGGTATCTCTGTTTGCTGATGATTTGTTGCTGTATATCTCTAACGCGGGCTCTTCAGTGGGGGATATAATGGAATTGCTTAGGAGATTTGGGGCGTTTTTAGGCTATAAATTAAATTTGGGAAAAATTGAGTGTTTTGTGAAAAGTGTCTTCTCCATGGGCAGGAGTCGGGGTGGGGAGGTTGCCATTTCGGGTGGCAACAACTCACTTTAGGTATTTTGGAATGCAGGTGGCTCGGGATTGGGCCCGGCTCTGTAAGTTTAACTTTGAGTCTGGTGGACATGGTCTGTCGAGGTGGGGCAGTCTTTCCCTATCATTGGCAAGTTGGGTGGAGGCGGTTAAGATGGATATTTTGCCATGTTTTTTATTCATATTTCTGTGCTTGCCAGTGTTTTTGCCGAAATCTTCTTTTATGGGGTGGATAGGTTGATTTTGTCGTTTATGTGTGCATGTAAGGTGGCAAGGAATAGGAGGTTGGTACTTCAGAGAGGGCGACAGTCAGGGGGTTTGACCCTTCTCAACCTGTTGTACTATTCTTGGGCATCGAACGCGGAGAAAGTGCAGGTTGGAACAGGGAGAAGGCGGCTTTGTAGGTGAGGATGGAGGCAGGCTCTTACAAGGGGTTGGGTGTGCAGGCGCTGGCAATGGCACCGCTCCCCTTTGCCCCACGAAATGTTCTTGGGAGTCCTGTGGTGGTGGCCACGCTGAAAATATACAGGCAATTTCGGCAGCACTTTAGGTTGGGGGCGGGGTCGAAGTTGATTCTGATCGGAGGGAACCACGGGTTTGAACCAGGGAGGATTAATATGAGGTTTCGGGGATGGGAGGAGCGAGGGGTGATGGAGATGAAGAACTTATTTTTGGAAGGGCGGTTTGCAAGTTTGGAGGAGTTGGGGGAGATGTTTGAGGTCCCACGTGGGGAGAGTATCAGATACATGCAGGTGCGGGATTTTTCGAATAAGGTTTTTCCGACCTTTCTGGTGACACCCCCCTCCTCGTTGCTGGAGGGTGTTTTGTTGGCGATGGGGCTGGAGAGGGAGTCATTTCGGCGATCTATGGGAGATTTTGGAGGAGGATAAGGCATCTCTGGAGGGGGTCAAGGCTAAGTGGGAGGAGGAGCTGTGGATGGCGTTGGAGAAGGGGTTGTGTGAGGTGCTGCGAAGGGTGAATGCCTCAACCTCGTGTGCGAGGCTGGGGTTGATACAGCTAAAGACAGTACAGAGCACACCTGACAAAGTCGAGGATGAGCGGGCTGTTTGAGGGGGTGGAGGATGTTTGTGAGCGGCGTGGGAGGGGCCCAGCCAATCACGTACACATGTTCTCGTCCTGCCCGAAGCTGGAGAAATTTTGGAGATGGTTCTTCAGCACCATGTCAGCAATTCTGCATGTGGACTTAAGAGTCCAGTCCCCTAGGGGCCATATTCGGGGTGTCAGAGTTGCCGGAGTTGCAGGTGGGAGCGGGGGCAGATGTTTTAGCCTTCGCCTCGCTGATCGCTCGCAGGCCGGTTCTGTTGGGGTGGAGGTCAGCTTCTCCACTCGGTGTGGCTGGGAGATGTAATTGAGTTCTTGCACTTAGAAAAGGTGATGTTCACTTTAAGAGGGATGTGTGAGGGGTTCCATAAAAGATGAGGCTTGTTCTACTACATTTCAGGGAGCTGGTTACCATCTTCTGCTAAGGGGGTAGGGGAGCTGGGTTCAGGGTTGATGTTGCATTTATTTTGCTTTGTAATATTATGCATGTTAAATGTATATATGTTAAAATTTGAATAAAAATACTTGAAAAAAACACACAAATGTGGAGAGATCATGGTCTTCTTTGCGAGTAAGACTGAGATCCTCTGCTCAGCTTGCCTCCCACTTCCATTGGGCCAAACCTCCTCGAAAGCTCTCCACTGCCCTAATCCTGAACTTGCATTGTTTTCTCATGTCTCATCCCCCCTCGCATCCTCTCCAAGCTCATTTTGTGCATCAGATTTACCTTTTACTCCCTTGACAACTGCTGACCAGATGTTACTTTTTAGTTTCCAAGTTAGCTGATATTGTTTAACAGTTCCCTTTCTTCAGGTATTGTCCCACTCCTTATAATCTGCCACCATCATTCCTTTACAAAACAAAAAACCTTTATCCCAACATTTTGACAAATCTCCACGCCATCGGCCATCTCCTTTTCTCTACAAAGTTATTAAGCATTCTATTACATCCCAAATCCATTCCCATCATTGCTGAAACTTCATGCTTGAATTTCTCCACTGCGGTTTATACCCATGCCATAATACTGAAATGGCTCGCATCTTAAAGTTATATTATGCACTCTAAGTCACTGGGGAGGCTTTTCATTGTTAGAGAGAATGGCGATGTGGAGAAAAACCCAGAGAGAATTGGGAAATGCGAGAACCTCATTTCAATGGATTTCAATAAATTTTAATATCATTAACCAGCACCCACCCCACATCACCCCATTCACTGAATATTCAAACCTTGCCGACGTCATACCATGTCGGCGAGGTTTACAACAGGTTTTGAAAGTCGAAATTCAGGCAAAAGGATCCCCGGTGGGGCAAAGGTAATTATAGCCCCCAGGCCGGGTGGGGGGGGGGGGGGATAAACATGTCCAGACACTGCCCCGGCACAAGTTGGAGCTGCCAGGTTGGCACCGTCAACCTGTGTGGGGCAGTGCCAGGGGAGAGCCCCAGGAGTGGGAGGGGGTTCCAGTTATATGTGGGGGGAGAGCGGATAGTGAGGGGGGAAACCTGCAGCCACGGGAGAGGGAGCAGTGAGGGGGGGAACACTGGCAATACTTACGCAGCGGTGGGGAGGGGGTGGATCCCCTCAATGATTGTGCGGCAGGTGGGGGGTGGGGGGGGGGGGGGGGGGAGCCGCTGATGATTGTCTGGGATTGGGGGGGGGGAAGCCGATTTTGACTTCAGTGCTTTAAAGATGGTGCCCCGATGTCTGCGGAGTATGTTGAAGTAAGTGAACTGAGTATGTGCAGCTGGCCTGGCCAGGTCACCCCACCAGAGTGATGGGGTAAATCACGCCCACTTTTTTTTCTTACCCAGAGAGGCTCAAGATCTGGAGAGAAAACTGGTCTGTGCAGCTGGAGAACTACACACCGGTTGAGTCTGAGCCAGACACTTTGAAAAAATATGGTAAGATTCTGCCCACTGTGAGAGGTAAGATTCTGCCCACCGTGAGAAAGATTAGCTATCCTTTCACATCCTCCTCAACCTGTTTGCTGCCTTTGATGCACGTAACTATCTCCTCCTCTTCCTATGCTTCTCCATCATCATCCAACTGGGTGGAACTGCAATTG
Organism: Scyliorhinus torazame; assembly: GCF_047496885.1. NCBI lineage: Eukaryota > Metazoa > Chordata > Chondrichthyes > Carcharhiniformes > Scyliorhinidae > Scyliorhinus > Scyliorhinus torazame. The sequence goes on from NC_092725.1 coordinate 100,287,544, forward strand.
CCAGGTTCTAGGTTTATCTATCCTATCGTAGAAGAAGGTGAATTTTCAATCAGCTTTAAACAGGCTTCTACTTGTAGGCACTTGCAGCTGGAGCTTGTTAATTAGTTAATTGGATTAGGCCAGTTTTTCAGAGGCTAGATTCACAGTATAAAAGTGATCCCCTACAGTGCAGACTTTGTTTGCACTGATTGCTGAATTTGGTGCATTTGAGTGCGATAGTGAGAGTTTGGTGACCGAAGGAGTTAGGTGAGGAGGGAGTAAGGTGCTCCTCTCATTTTGTTTCCGAGATTTCCGCAAAGAGTGCGAAGAGAGCCAGGAGTTTACAGAAAGTGTAGCTGACTGGGAGCAGAGTCGGAGGGTGGAGATCTAGTTAGTCCACACGGCAGCTATATTCTGTAAGGTAAGAGGGGATGGAGGCTAGGCCAGTTACATGCTCCTCCTGTAGGATGTGGGTGGTGAGGGATACCACCGGTGTCCCCACTGACTATACCTGCGGGAAGTGCACCCAACTTCAGCTCCTCAAAGACCGTGTTAGGGAACTGGAGCTGAAGCTGGATGAACTTCGGATCATCCGGGAGGCAGAGGGGGTGATTGAGAAGAGTTACAGGGAGGTAACCACACCCAAGGTACAGGACAAGAATAGCTGGGTTACAGTCAGGGGGAAAAAAACAAACAGGCAGACAGTGCAGGGATCCCTCGTGGCCGTTCCCCTTCAAAACAAGTATTCCGTTTTGGATGCTGTTGGGGGGGATGACCAACCGGGGGAAGGCCCTAGCGGCCAGGTCTCTGGCACTGAGTCTGGCTCTGGGGCTCAGAAGGGAAGGGGGGAGAATAGAAAAGCAATAGTTGTAGGAGATTCCATGGTTAGGGGAATAGATAGGAGATTCTGTGGTCGCGAGCGAGACTCCCGGAAGGTATGTTGCCTCCCGGGTGCCAGGGCCAGGGATGTCTCGGATCGTGTCTTCAGGATCCTTAAGGGGGAGGGTGAGCAGCCAGAAGTCGTGGTGCACATTGGCACCAACGACATAGGTAGGAAAAGGGGTGTGGAGGTAATAAACAAGTTTAGGGAGTTAGGCTGGAAGTTAAAAGCCAGGACAGACAGAGTTGTCATCTCTGGTTTGTTGCCGGTGCCACGTGATAGCGAGGCTAGGAATAGGGAGAGAGTGCAGTTGAACACGTGGCTGCAGGAGTGGTGTAGGAGGGAGGGCTTCAGGTATTTGGATAATTGGAGCGCATTCTGGGGAAGGTGGGACCTGTACAAGCAGGACGGGTTGCATCTGAACCAGAGGGGCACCAATATCCTGGGAGGGAGGTTTTCTAGTACTCTTCGGGAGGGTTTAAACTAATTTGGCAGGGGAATGGGAACCAGATTTGTAGTCCAGCAACTAAGGTAGCTGATATTCAGGACTCCAAAGCGTGTAATGGGGCAGTGGGGAAGGGAACACTGACAAAGGAGAATACTTGCAGGCACGGAGATGGGTTGAAGTGTGTATACTTCAACGCAAGAAGCATCAGGAATAAGGTGGGTGAACTTAAGGCATGGATCGGTACTTGGGACTACGATGTGGTGGCCATCACGGAAACTTGGATAGAAGAGGGGCAGAAATGGTTGTTGGAGGTCCCTGGTTATAGATGTTTCAATAAGATTAGGGAGGGTGGTAAAAGAGGTGGGGGGGTGGCATTATTAATTAGAGATAGTATAACAGCTGCAGAAAGGCAGTTCGAGGAGTATCACCCTATTGAGGTAGTATGGGTTGAAGTCAGAAATAGGAAAGGAGCAGTCACCTTGTTAGGAGTTTTCTATAGGCCCCCCAATAGTAGCAGAGATGTGGAGGAACAGATTGGGAAACAGATTTTGGAAAGGTGCAGAAGTCATAGGGTAGTAGTCATGGGCGACTTTAACTTCCCAAATATTGAGTGGAAACTCTTTAGATCAAATAGTTTGGATGGGGTGGTGTTTGTGCAGTATGTCCAGGAAGCTTTTCTAACACAGTATGTAGATTGTCCGACCAGAGGAGGGGCAATATTGGATTTAGTACTGGGTAATGAACCAGGGCAAGTGATAGATTTGTTAGTGGGGGAGCATTTTGGAGATAGTGACCACAATTCTGTGATTTTCACTTTAGTAATGGAGAGGGATAGGTACATGCAACAGGGCAAGGTTTACAATTGGGGGAAGGGTAAATATGATGTTGTCAGACAAGAATTGAAGTGCATAAGTTGGGAACATAGGCTGGCAGGGAAGGACACAAGTGAAATGTGGAACTTGTTCAAGGAACAGGTGCTACGTGTCCTTGATATGTATGTCCCTGTCAGGCAGGGAAGAGATGGTCGAGTGAGGGAACCATGGTTGACAAGAGAGGTTGACTGTCTTGTTAAGAGGAAAAAGGTGACTTATGTAAGGCTGAGGAAACAAGGTTCAGACAGGGCATTGGAGGGATACAAGATAGCCAGGAGGGAACTGAAGAAAGGGATTAGGAGAGCTAAGAGAGGGCATGAACAATCTTTGGCGGGTAGGATCAAGGAAAACCCCAAGGCCTTTTACACATATGTGAGAAATATGAGAATGACTAGAGCGAGGGTAGGTCCGATCAAGGACAGTAGCGGGCGATTGTGTATTGAGTCTGAAGAGATAGGAGAGGTCTTGAACGAGTACTTTTCTTCTGTATTTACAAATGAGAGGGGCGATATTGTTGGAGAGGACAGTGTGAAACAGATTGGTAAGCTCGAGGAAATACTTGTTAGGAAGGAAGATGTGTTGGGCATTTTGAAAAACTTGAGGATAGACAAGTCCCCCGGGCTTGACGGGATATATCCAAGGATTCTATGGGAAGCAAGAGATGAAATTGCAGAGCCGTTGGCAATGATCTTTTCGTCCTCACTGTCAACAGGGGTGGTACCAGGGGATTGGAGAGTGGCGAATGTCGTGCCCCTGTTCAAAAAAGGAACTAGGGATAACCCTGGGAATTACAGGCCAGTTAGTCTTACTTCGGTGGTAGGCAAAGTAATGGAAAGGGTACTGAAGGATAGGATTTCTGAGCATCTGGAAAGACACTGCTTGATTAGGGATAGTCAGCATGGATTTGTGAGGGGTAGGTCTTGCCTTACAAGTCTTATTGAATTCTTTGAGGAGGTGACCAAGCATGTGGATGAAGGTAAAGCAGTGGATGTAGTGTACATGGATTTTAGTAAGGCATTTGATAAAGTTCCCCGCGGTAGGCTTATGCAGAAAGTAAGGAGGCGACTTCCGGGTGCGGCGATGACCAGCTGAGTCGCACGTTTCGGCAGCTCCCTGTGAAACGGACTTTTGGGCTCTTCATAGGAGCCCCAACGGCAATTTTGACGGCTAAAACACTGTGCGGTAAACCAGAAGGGAATCCCCCCTGGATACGGATGGAAAAAGGAGGAGAGAGTGGCCAGATTGCAGTGGATCCTTTAGAACAGCGGCAAGGAAGGCAAGCAAAAACCAAGATGGCGTCCGAAGGTGGCAGTTTAACATGGGGCCCTGAACAACAAGAGTTCTTGAAATGCTGTGTGGAAGAGATCAAAAAGGAAATGAAGAAAGAGCTGTTGGCCCCGATACTACAGGCGATCGAAGGGCTAAAGGAGGAACAAAAGACCCAGGAGCGGGAGCTTCGGGTCGTGAAGGCAAAGGCAGCCGAGAATGAGGACTATATACAGGGCCTGGTGGTGAAGACGGAGACGCAGGAGGCACATCAGAAACGATGTGTGGAAAGGTTGGAGGCACTGGAAAACAACGCAAGGAGGAACAACCTGAGGATTCTTGGTCTTCCTGAAGGTGTGGAGGGAGCGGACGTCGGGGCATATGTGAGCACGATGCTGCACTCGTTAATGGGAGCGGAGGCCCCGGCGGGTCCGTTGGAGGTGGAGGGAGCATACCGAGTGATGGCGCGAGGACCGAGAGCAGGAGAAATTCCCAGAGCCATAGTGGTGAGATTCCTCCGTTTTAAGGATAGAGAAATGGTCCTTAGATGGGCGGAGAAAACTCGGAGCAGTAAATGGGAGAACGCGGTGATCCGCGTTTATCAATACTGGAGTGCGGAGGTGGCGAGAAGGAGGGCGAGCTTTAATCGGGCCAAGGCGGTGCTTCATAAAAAGAAGATAAAATTTGGAATGCTGCAACCGGCAAGACTGTGGGTCACATATCGAGGGAGGCACCACTACTTTGAGACGGCGGATGAAGCGTGGACTTTTATTGTGGAAGAAAAACTGGAATGAGCGGGTTATTAAAAAGAACGTTCGAACAAAGTGGTGGGGCGAATGTGGGGGGCAAAGAGGGGTTTTATGTACTAATCCTGCGATGTGGTAACTTTTCTCTCTCCCACAGGTGGTGATGGGGGGAGGAGGGGAGGTGGAGGAGATGGGGCGTTGGCCATTGGGGGCGGGGCCAAGGGAGAAACGCGGGCTTGGTTCCCGCGCTATGATAATCATGGCGGGAATAGAGAAGCAGGAAGGAGGGGGCGTCGCACGGTGCGAGCCGAGGTCACGGGGGGAAGCCGAGGTCAGCCAGAGTTTGCTGACTTCTGGGAGCAACATGGGGGGAGTAATTACGCTAGCGGGGGATCTAGCGGGGGGGGTGGGAGGGGGGAATTACTGGGTTGCTGCTGCTGGGGAGAGGGGGGAGCTGATATGGGAGAGGATGGGCGGGGGGGCACCGCCTGGGGGAGATACAGCTGCGTGGGAACCGGGTGAGGAGCTGGAAAAAGGGGATGGCTAATCGACAAGGGGGGGGGTTAGGAAGCCCCCCAACTCGGCTGATCACGTGGAACGTGAGAGGGCTGAACGGGCCGATAAAGAGGGCACGGGTACTCGCACACCTTAAGAAACTTAAGGCAGATGTGGTTATGTTACAGGAAACGCACCTGAAACTGATAGACCAGGTTAGGCTACGCAAAGGATGGGTGGGGCAGGTGTTCCATTCGGGGCTAGATGCGAAAAACAGGGGGGTGGCTATATTAGTGGGGAAGCGGGTAATGTTCGAGGCAAAGGCTATAGTGGCGGATAACGGGGGCAGATACGTGATGGTGAGTGGTAAACTACAGGGGGAGACGGTGGTTTTGGTAAACGTATATGCCCCGAACTGGGATGATGCCAATTTTATGAGGCGGATGCTAGGACGCATTCTGGACCTAGAGATGGGAAAGCTGATAATGGGGGGAGATTTTAATACGGTGTTGGAACCAGGGCTGGGTAGGTCGAAGTCCAGGACTGGAAGGAGGCTGGCAGCAGCCAAGGTACTTAAAGATTTTATGGAGCAGATGGGAGGTGTAGACCCGTGGAGATTTAGCAGACCTAGGAGTAAGGAGTTCTCGTTTTTCTCCTATGTCCATAAAGTCTACTCGCGAATAGACTTTTTTGTGCTGGGTAGGGCATTGATCCCGAAGGTGAGGGGAACGGAGTATACGGCTATAGCCATTTCGGATCACGCTCCACACTGGGTGGACTTGGAGATAGGGGAGGAAACAGGAGGGCGCCCACCCTGGAGAATGGACATGGGACTAATGGCAGATGAGGGGGTGTGTCTAAGGGTGAGGGGGTGCATTGAAAAGTACTTGGAACTCAATGATAATGGGGAGGTCCAGGTGGGAGTGGTCTGGGAGGCGTTGAAGGCGGTGGTTAGAGGGGAGCTGATATCAATAAGGGCACATAAAGGGAAGCAGGAGAGTAAGGAACGGGAGCGGTTGCTGCAAGAACTTTTGAGGGTGGACAGACAATATGCGGAAGCACCGGAGGAGGGACTGTACAGGGAAAGGCAAAGGCTACATGTAGAATTTGACTTGCTGACTACAGGCACTGCAGAGGCACAATGGAGGAAGGCACAGGGTGTACAGTACGAATATGGGGAGAAGGCGAGCAGGTTGCTGGCACACCAATTGAGGAAAAGGGGAGCAGCGAGGGAAATAGGGGGAGTGAGGGATGAGGAAGGAGAGATGGAGCGGGGAGCGGAGAGAGTGAATGGAGTGTTCAAGACATTTTATAAAAAATTATATGAAGCTCAACCCCCGGATGGGAGGGAGAGAATGATGGGCTTTTTGGATCGGCTGGAATTTCCCAAGGTGGAAGAGCAGGAAAGGGTGGGACTGGGAGCACAGATCGAGGTAGAAGAAGTGGTGAAAGGAATTAGGAGCATGCAGGCGGGAAAGGCCCTGGGACCGGATGGATTCCCAGTCGAATTCTATAGAAAATATGTGGACTTGCTCGCCCCGGTACTGACGAGGACCTTTAATGAGGCAAAGGAAAGGGGACAACTGCCCCTGACTATGTCTGAAGCAACGATATCGCTTCTCTTAAAGAAGGAAAAGGACCCGCTACAATGCGGGTCCTATAGACCTATTTCCCTCCTAAATGTAGATGCCAAGGTCCTGGCCAAGGTAATGGCAATGAGAATAGAGGAATGTGTCCCGGGGGTGGTCCACGAGGACCAAACTGGGTTTGTGAAGGGGAGACAGCTGAACACGAATATACGGAGGTTGTTAGGGGTAATGATGATGGCCCCACCAGAGGGAGAAACGGAGATAGTAGTGGCGATGGATGCCGAGAAAGCATTTGATAGAGTGGAGTGGGATTATTTGTGGGAGGTGTTGAGGAGATTTGGTTTTGGAGAGGGGTATGTTAGATGGGTGCAGCTGTTGTATAGGGCCCCAGTGGCGAGCGTGGTCACGAATGGACGGGGATCTGCATATTTTCGGCTCCATAGAGGGACAAGGCAGGGATGCCCTCTGTCCCCATTATTGTTTGCACTGGCGATTGAGCCCCTGGCGATAGCGTTGAGGGGTTCCAAGAAGTGGAGGGGAGTACTTAGGGGAGGAGAAGAGCACCGGGTATCTTTGTATGCGGACGATTTGCTACTATACATGGCGGACCCGGCGGAGGGGATGCCAGAAATAATGCGGATACTTGGGGAGTTTGGGGATTTTTCAGGGTATAAATTGAACATGGGGAAAAGTGAGTTGTTTGTGGTGCATCCAGGGGAGCAGAGTAGAGAAATAGAGGACCTACCGTTGAGGAAGGTAACAAGGGACTTTCGTTACCTGGGGATCCAGATAGCTAAGAATTGGGGCACATTGCATAGGTTAAATTTAACGCGGTTGGTGGAACAGATGGAGGAGGATTTCAAGAGATGGGATATGGTATCCCTGTCAATGGCAGGGAGGGTGCAGGCGGTTAAGATGGTGGTCCTCCCGAGATTCCTCTTTGTGTTTCAGTGCCTCCCGGTGGTGATCACGAAGGCTTTTTTTAAAAGGATTGAAAAGAGCATCATGGGTTTTGTGTGGGCCGGGAAGACCCCGAGAGTGAGGAAGGGATTCTTACAGCGTAGCAGGGATAGGGGGGGGCTGGCACTACCGAGCCTAAGTGAGTATTATTGGGCCGCTAATATTTCAATGGTGAGTAAGTGGATGGGAGAGGAGGAGGGAGCGGCGTGGAAGAGATTAGAGAGGGCGTCCTGTAGGGGGACTAGCCTACAGGCTATGGTGACAGCCCCATTGCCGTTCTCACCGAGGAACTACACCACAAGCCCGGTGGTGGTGGCTACACTGAAGATTTGGGGACAGTGGAGACGGCATAGGGGAAAGACTGGAGCCTTGGGGGGGGTCCCCGATAAGAAACAACCATAGGTTTGCCCCGGGGGGAATGGATGGGGGATATGGAATGTGGCAAAGAGCAGGAATAACGCAACTGAAAGATCTGTTTGTGGATGGGAAGTTCGCGAGTCTGGGAGCGCTGACCGAGAAATATGGGTTGCCCCAAGGGAATGCATTCAGGTATATGCAACTGAGGGCATTTGCGAGGCAACAGGTGAGGGAATTCCCGCAGCTCCCGACACAAGAGGTGCAGGACAGAGTGATCTCAAAGACATGGGTGGGGGATGGTAAGGTGTCAGATATATATAGGGAAATGAGGGACGAAGGGGAGACTATGGTAGATAAACTAAAAGGGAAATGGGAAGAAGAGCTGGGGGAGGAGATCGAGGAGGGGCTGTGGGCAGATGCCCTAAGCAGGGTAAACTCGTCGTCCTCGTGTGCCAGGCTAAGCCTGATTCAGTTTAAGGTATTACACAGGGCACATATGACTGGAGCACGGCTCAGTAAATTTTTTGGGGTGGAGGATAGGTGTGCGAGGTGCTCGAGAAGCCCAGCGAATCATACCCATATGTTTTGGTCATGCCCGGCACTACAGGGGTTTTGGATGGGGGTGACAAAGGTGCTTTCAAAAGTAGTGGGAGTCCGGGTCGAACCAAGCTGGGGGTTGGCTATATTTGGGGTTGCACAAGAGCCGGGAGTGCAGGAGGCGAGAGAGGCCGATGTTTTGGCCTTTGCGTCCCTAGTAGCCCGGCGCAGGATATTGCTAATGTGGAAAGAAGCCAAGCCCCCGGGGGTGGAGACCTGGATAAATGACATGGCGGGGTTTATAAAGCTAGAGCGGATTAAGTTCATCCTAAGGGGGTCGGCTCAAGGGTTCACCAGGCGGTGGCAACCGTTCGTCGAATACCTCGCAGAAAGATAGACGGAATGGGAAAAAGAAGGCAGCAGCAGCCCAGGATCGCGGGGGGGGGGGGGGGGGGGGGGAGGAGGAACCAGAAGGACTCTCAGGGTTGTTAATATATACTGTATAGTATGTATAGGTCGTTGCTACAGATAATTATATAGTGGACTGTTAAATTATATTTTTGGAGAGTGTTACTTGTGACAAGGCAGTTGCCAATTAGGGCTAGTTTTCATTTTTGTTATTTATTATTTATTCATTTTTTGTTTATAAAATAGGTCATTGTTATTTGTGTTGTTATAATATTGTGTGAAGGATGCACAATGTACTGTGTTGGTTGACCAAAAATTTTCAATAAAATATTTAATAAAAAAAAAAGAAAGTAAGGAGGCATGGGATAGTGGGAAATTTGGCCAGTTGGATAACGAACTGGCTAACCGATAGAAGTCAGAGAGTGGTGGTGGATGGCAAATATTCAGCCTGGATCCCAGTTACCAGTGGCATACCGCAGGGATCAGTTCTGGGTCCTCTGCTGTTTGTGATTTTCATTAATGACTTGGATGAGGGAGTTGAAGGGTGGGTCAGTAAATTTGCAGACGATACGAAGATTGGTGGAGTTGTGGATAGTAAGGAGGGCTGTTGTCGGCTGCAAAGAGACATAGATAGGATGCAGAGCTGGGCTGAGAAGTGGCAGATGGAGTTTAATCCTGAAAAGTGTGAGGTTGTCCATTTTGGAAGGACAAATATGAATGCGGAATACAGGGTTAACGGTAGAGTTCTTGGCAATGTGGAGGAACAGAGAGATCTTGGGGTCTATGTTCATACATCTTTGAAAGTTGCCACTCAAGTGGATAGAGTTGTGAAGAAGGCCTATGGTGTGCTCGCGTTCATTAACAGAGGGATTGAATTTAAGAGCCGTGAGGTGATGATGCAGCTGTACAAAACTTTGGTAAGGCCACATTTGGAGTACTGTGTACAGTTCTGGTCGCCTCATTTTAGGAAGGATGTGGAAGCTTTGGAAAAGGTGCAAAGAAGATTTACCAGGATGTTGCCTGGAATGGAGAGTAGGTCTTACGAGGAAAGGTTGAGGGTGCTAGGCCTTTTCTCATTAGAACGGAGAAGGATGAGGGGCGACTTGATAGAGGTTTATAAGATGATCAGGGGAATAGATAGACAGTCAGAGACTTTTTCCCCGGGTGGAACAAACCATTACAAGGGGACATAAATTTAAGGTGAAAGGTGGAAGATATAGGAGGGATATCAGAGGTAGGTTCTTTACCCAGAGAGTAGTGGGGGCATGGAATGCACTGCCTGTGGAAGTAGTTGAGTCGGAAACATTAGGGACCTTCAAGCAGCTATTGGATAGGTACATGGATTACGGTAAAATGATATAGTGTAGATTTATTTGTTCTTAAGGGCAGCACGGTAGCATTGTGGATAGCACAATTGCTTCACAGCTCCAGGGTCCCAGGTTCGATTCCGGCTTGGGTCACTGTCTGTGCGGAGTCTGCACGTCCTCCCCGTGTCTGCGTGGGTTTCCTCTGGGTGCTCCGGTTTCCTCCCACAGTCCAAAGATGTGCAGGTTAGGTGAATTGGCCAATGATAAATTGCCCTTAATGTCCAAATTGCCCTTGGTGTTGGGTGGAGGTGTTGAGTTTGGGTGGGGTGCTCTTTCCGGGGGCCGGTGCGGACTCGGGGGGCAGAGTGGCCTCCTTCTGCACTGTAGATTCAATGATAATCTATGATTAATCTAGGACAAAGGTTCGGCACAACATCGTGGGCTGAAGGGCCTGTTCTGTGCTGTATTTTCTATTTTCTATGTTCTATGTTCTTGCCCATTCTGTATCTGTGTAATATCCTGCTGCCCTAGAACCCTCATTCTCTATTCTCCTTTTAATCCACTAGTTAAAACCAACTTGTTGGCCATCTTCCCTAATATCTCCTTTTGTGGCTTGTGTAAAATTCTCTTTTGAAGAGACTTGGGATATTTTGTTACATTAAAGTTACTATACAAACACAAGTTATTATTGAAGCCATTTAATTTGAAAATTTAAAAACAGATTGATAGAAGTTGAACACGGGTATTAAGAGTTATAGAACTAAGGTGGTTATAATAATCTTTATTAGTGTCACAAGTAGGCTTACATTAACACGGCAATAATGTTACTGTGAAAATCCATAGTTGCCACACTCGGGTGCCTGTTTGGGTACACTGAGGGAGAATTCAGAATGTCCAATTCACCTAACAAGCATATCTCTTGGGACTTGTGGGAGGAAACCGGAGCACCTGGAGGAAACCCACAGAGACACGGGGAGAACGTGCAGACTCCGCACAAGCCGGGAATCGAACTTGGGTCCCTGGCGCTGTAAAGCAACAGTGTTACCACTGTGCTACCGTGCCACAGTGGAGGGAGCTAAGATACAGACAAGCCTAACTGAATAGCAGAACTGGCTCGGGACATGAAATGATTAACTTTGGTTTCTATGTTCCTGAACAGAATGAAATATGACTTGAAACAAAAATTTGATAGAGGATCTGTAATTTGTGCTCTCTTGTTCTCAATCCTTTCACAAGTGGGAACTCTCGTATGTTCATGCATTTCAAGTTGCCCTGAGAAGATGGGAACTGCCTATAATTTAAGTTTTAATACTAAATGATGTTACTAATATCAGTGAACAAGTACATGAATAAGAAAAATGTAGCCTTAGAATAAACTGCAAGTCTGGAAATTAGTATTGGCATTATAAAGAAATCCTGCACTATCCATGGGTTGTTAAGACAGCAGCAATTTTGTGAGTATAGAGTGGCGTCTACCTGGTTGTTGTTACCACATTACCAAATTATTATTGATAAGTAGCACATTGGCACAATGGCACTGAGACCTAAGTTTGACTTGTTAAAGTTCCATCAAGGTCACAGATGCATCCAGCAGGACCAACAATACCCTGTGTCAGGAAAACAGGTAATTTTAAGTTTGCATTGTTAAATATTAGCAATAAGGTATACATTTAAGTGGGTTTAATTTAGTGGTTCTGTGTAAGAGGAGTAAAACTCTGGTTAGATTCTTGCTAGACATAGGTGTTTGTCTGTGTGGGGGTTTGGTCTGTTCAAATTGTGCTTATACTGAGCTTAGAGGAGGTTACGGCGTGAAAAGTAAACAAGCTGGGAGAAGTAAAATATCATTGCTTTGCAACCAGGGGCACCTTTCGAGTATGAATGCTTTCTGTATGTAGTTATAGCTGAATTCATAGCAGTTGAGGCTAGGAAGTGAGAGGGTGAACAACTTTTAACTCTGCTAGTAGCAGAAAAGCCATACAATGGAGTGCAATGCACAAAAGCAAGCAATTAAAGGACATTTAGTTCTGGAAACCAGGGAATGGAAAAGGAGTTCCAGGAATATTGGACTCAGATGGAACAAAGAGGTTCTGCCTTTGGAACAGGATACTGTTCATGAAAGTTAAGGCAGACATGAGACGAGCTGATGAGGTTGACTACAAACAGAGGTAATGTTAAGTTTGTATTGTTAAATATTAGAAATAAGGTATACATTTAAGTGGGTTTAATTTAGTGGTTCTGTGTGAGAGGAGTAAAACACTGGTTAGATTCTTGCTAGACAAAGGTGTTTGTATGTGTGGGGGTTTAGTCTGTTCAAACTGCTTCTACCGAGCTTAGAGGAGGTTACAGCATGAAAAGTAAACAAGCTGGGAGAAGTAAAATATGCTTCACATATCTGAAGCAATCATAGGGTTTGGTGTCCTTATTTCCTGTTTTTGAAGAAATAGGATTTTGTTGGGGACTGAGTACCTGCGTTTGTCTTAAATTTTGGATGCATGTTACAATTCAAGACACAGGAAGCCTGGTAGAGGGATTGAGTTTCGGAGCTATGAGGTCATGTTGCAGCTGTACAAAACTCTGGTGCGGCAGCATTTGGAGTATTGCGTGCAATTCTGGTCGCCGCATTATAGGAAGGATGTGGAAGCATTGGAAAGGGTGCAGAGGAGATTTACCAGAATGTTGTCTGGTATGGAGGGAAGATCTTATGAGGAAATGCTGAGGGACTTGAGGCTGTTTTCGTTAGAGAGAAGAAGGTTAAGAGGTGACTTAATTGAGGTATACAAGATGATCAGAGGATTGGATAGGGTGGAAAGTGAGAGCCTTTTTCCTCGGATGGTGCTGTCTAGCACGAGGGGACATAGCTTTAAGTTGAGAGGAGATAGATATAAGACAGATATCAGAGGTAGATTCTTTACTCAGAGAGTAGTACGGGCATGGAATGCCCTGCCTGCAACAGTAGTGGACTCGCCAACATCAAGGGCATTCAAATGGTCATTGGATAGACATATGGACGATAAGGGAATAGTGTAGATGGGCTTTCGAGTAGTTTCACAGGTCGGCGCAACATTGAGGGCCGAAGGGCCTGTACTGCGCTGTAATGTTCTATGTTCTATGAAAGGAGAGGTGGAAAACCTGTTACTGGATTCCTTGGCAAAATAGTGGAGCGGAAGCTTTGTTTGAAAGGATAGTTGGCTCTCTGAATGAGCAACTCACCCAGTGCCAATCCCTTGTTACCCTGAACATTCTTTTTCAATTAACATTCTGGTTCCCTTTAGAATGATTCCATTGAACCTGACCCCAGCACACTCAGGCAGCGCATTGCAAGCCCTAGCCACTGCCTGCATACAAACATTTTTCCACGTATCACTTTTGCTTCTTTAAATAATTTGTTTAAATCTGTGCCCTTTCTTTCTCAATCCTTTCACATCTGGGAACAGTTTTCCCCCTAGCTAATCTGTGCAGACCCCTCATGATTTTGAATACCTCTATAAAATCTCTTCTTCACTTCCTTTTCGCTAAGGAAAACAGTCCTAATTTCTGCAATCTATGTTCATAACTGATCCATGGAACCATTCTGGCGAACCTCTTCTGCATGCTCTCTAATGCCTTAAAATGTGACACTGATGGACAATTGACTAAGTGATCCCAGAAACAGTCTCTCACGAAGGAACAATTACTTCAGATAGGAAAGAGCTTCTTGTGGTGGAGTAAAGCTAGCTTTGACCTAACACTTTGGTTAATTCATGAAGTCAGAGAACAAAAGAGACTGTCACCTCCAGCCATGGAGATCAGCCTCATCCATAGAATCCCTACAGTGCGGAAGGAGGCCATTTAGCCCATCGAGTCTGCACTGACCCTCCGAAAGACCACCCTACCTGAGCCAGTCTATCCCTGTAACCCTATATCCCCACCTAACTGTTGGACACTAAGGGGCAATCCACGTTCACATCTTTGGACTGTAGAAGGAAACCAGAGCACCCGGAGGAAACCCACGCAGATGTAGGGAGAAAGTGCAAACTTCACACAATCACCCAAGGTTTGAATTGAACCCAGGTCCCTGGGGCTGTAAGACAGCAGGACTAACCACTGTGCCACCCGTCCATTCAACCTGGGGACAGAAAACCATTTTCATCTGTTATGGGTCTTGTGTCTCTCTTGTCTATTTAGCTCGCGTGTCATATCCAAAACATTGCTTCTTAATGAGCTGCTTTAAAATCACCTATGATTTGACATCCTTTTTGGGTCACCTGTGGATCTTTGGAATTTAAACATTGCAAGATAAAAGGATGAACTAGGAAATCCAGGGGAGAAAGGAAGCCAGGTAATAATTACTTCCTTTCCCATACTTGCTTTAACTAATGCCACTCGCATCTGGTTCTGGTAATTGGGACAGTATTTGAGCACTGAAGAAAAATAGAATGTTGCAGTCCAGATGGAGCTCCTTCAATCCATTGTACTGATGCTGGCTCCTTGTTAAGAGCTGTTCAATTAATACCCGCCTCTCCCCCAAGACCTGCAATTTTTTAACCACTTCCCTCTGGAGTGTTCCGACTGAATTTGCTTCCATGATCTTTTCAGGCATTCCACATCACATCATATGGGTGGCACAGTGGTTAGCACTGCTGACTCACAGCGCCAGGGAACCGGGTTCAATTCTGTCCTTGGGTGACTGTGTGGAGTTTGCATGTTTAACCCATGTCTGCGTGGGTTTGCTCTGGTTTCCTCCCACAGTCCAAAGATGAGCGGGTTAGGTGGATTGGCCATGGTAAATTGCCCCTTAGTGTCCAAAGGTTAGGTGGGGTTAAGGGGGAGTGGGCCTCAGCAGTGTGCTCTTTCGGAGGATTGGTGCAGGCCTGATGGGCCGAATGGCCTCCTGCATTGTAGGGATTCTATGAACTCTATTCTATAACACCTGATTCTGAACAGGTTGCACTCTCGCCGAGTGCTAGTAATTGGATTCAGTCAGAACCCGGAAATACCTGGCCATGATTTTGCCTTACAGTCAAGAGTTTTACAGTAGAGAGAGAGTCCCTTCAACCCATCGAGTCTGCGCCGGCCATCAAACACCTATCTATTCTAATCCCAGTTTCCAGCACATTGTCCATAGCTTTGTGTGCTATGACATTTCAAGTGCTCATCCAAACGCTTCTCAAATGTTGTGAGGGTTCTTCTCTATACCACCCTTTCAGGCAGTGAGTTTCAGATTCCCACTACCCTCTGGGTGAAAAGGTTTTCCTCAAATTGCCTCTAAATCTCTTGCTCCTTACCTTAAATTTATGCCCCCTGTTTATTGACTCCTCTACCGAGGTGAAATGTTTCTTCCCATCTACCCTATCTATACCCCTCATAATTTTATACACCTCCAATGAGGTTTCCCCCCCACCCTTCTCTGCTCCAAGGAAAAAAAAAACCCTCTCTTCATGTTTGAAACGCTCCAGCCCAGGCAATGTTTTGATCAATTTCCTCCACACCACCTCTTGTAAAACCACAGCCTTCCTGGAATGTGGTGACTGTCCTCGAGCTGTGGCCTAACAAGCATTTTATACAGCTCCATCAGAGCCTCCCTGCTCTTATTATATTCTGTGCCTCACCTAATAAAGGGAAGTATCCCATATATGCAAAGATATCCAAAGTCCAAAGCTGTGAAGGTTAGGTGGATTGCTATGCTAAATTACCTCTTAGTGTCCAAACGGTTAGCTGGGATTACAGGGGTGGGGCACGGGTCTGGGTAACGTGCTCGTTCAGAGGGTCAGTGCAGACATGATGGGCTGAATGGCCTCTGATGCACGATCAATGACCACTAAAGCGAGGTTGTAGTCTAACTGAAGGCTTTAATAAGCTAGATGTTTCCCCCAGCAGCTCAGGTACAGAATGAAGGCTGCTGGGGGTGGCATGGGTTCTTATACCCCGCCTAGCAGGGCGGAGCTACCATACATCCTAACCAATAGAAAGCATACAGTTTCCACCAATGGTGCTCCAGCCTATCAGGTACCGTAATACCTATAATACCTCAGCCTCCTTCTGCACTGTAGGGAATCTATACACCTGTAACCACCCTGTCTACCTGTCCTGCTGCCTATGGGATTATTTGGACATGCACCCCAAGGTCCCTCTGTTCCTCAGTACTTCCTAGGGTCCAACCATTCATTGCGCCCCCTGTGTCTTGTTAATGTCCCCACAATGTATCACCTCACACTTTTCAGAGTTACATTCCATTTGCCACAGTTCTGCCCATCTGATCAGCCCCTCTACATCAACCTGTAATCGCTATTCCCACACCATCAATGTTTGGGTCATCTGCGAATCATTGAGTTGACAACTCTTCTGACAAATCGGCTTGCGGCTCTCTCTGAAATGTGCACAATTTTACGGAACTATTTCAACAGACTTCCTCTAAGAAACCACAGCAGAACGAAACGAGAACAGACTTGTTTCACAGGAAATATCACGCCTACCCTGTCCCTGCAGCAATCATTTCGTCTGCATTATAACATTGTAAAAACACTTTAAAGGTTAACTGGGCAATGTTTCCATACCATATACAGCATGTTGCTTGCAGGAGGATTGACTTTCGAACGATAGAAGTTATGAACACGGATGGTCTCCCTGATGAAATCTTCATTATTAATGTCATTGGAAAATACGACACCAAGAACAGCAAAGTCAAAAATCAAATAAAGCGAAACGTCGCAGAACCACGATCTCCACATTCTGGCTAACTTGTTCAGAATACATTGAACTTCCGTAACTCCGAAAACGTTTCTTAACGGAAGCTTTGGATTTCACGCCTCAAGCTGGTGCAAGGTCTATGGCGAAATTTGAACGTTTAAGACCATAAGTAGGAAGGGGGGAGGGGTTGAGGATGGGGGAGGGAAGGAGGAGAGTCGGGGAGGCAGTGTGGGGGAGGGGTGAGGAGGGGAGGCGGTGTGGGGGGAGTCGGGGAGTGGAGATAGGGGAGGGGGGAAGGAAAATGGAGGAAGTGGGAGGGGGAAGAGTGTTGTGGGAGGGATGAGAGAAGGGATGAAGGGTTGGAGAGAAGGGTAGGGGGGATGGGGAGGGGGAATCGGAAAGGGGTTGGAGGGAGGGGAGGGGGTAGTCAGGTTGAAGGGGAGGGGGAATCGGAAGGGGGTTGGAGGGAGGGGAGGGGTAGTCAGGTTGAAGGGGAGGGGATCATCAGGTTGAAGGGGAGGAGGATGAAGGTGTCAGAGTGGATGGGTTGTCGGAGGGAAGGGGGGTCGGACTGGAGGGGAGGGAGTGGTCACACTGGAGGGGGAGGGAGTTCGGAGGGGAGGGTAGTCGGAGGGGTTGGGGCGGTGCCGGAAGAAAGGGGCGCTCAGACTGGGGGAGGGGTTCGGAGATGAGGGGGTCTCGGACTGGAGAGGAAGGGGTGTCGGAGGGGGCCGGGGGGGTCCAAAGTGGGGGGTTGTTTGCAGTGGGGGGTTGTTTGCAGCGGGGGGGAGGGGGGGGGCGGCAGTGCGGGAAGTCTGACGGGTGTGAGGATCCTCCTGTTTGAACCCTGCTTTTCCTGGTTTATTCCCTTTATTTCTTTTGTTTTGCCATTGATAACATTTGTACCTGAACAAAAATTTGCCTATGCCTTTAACACGGACTTCACCTTTAATTAAAAAACAACAGCCTCCAGCAGTTGGGCTGTTGTTCTGACTCAATCACGACACATTTTGATGGACTTGGCTGTCGGCCAATAGACAGTTTCAGATTGCCTTTCCTTATCAATGGATCATGCTGATTGGTCAGGTTTTTTCTGGAATGTTCATTACTCTGTGAGGCAGTTGGCACTATCTACCGGCCGCGTTATGCTCGAAAGGCAGCATGACGCAACGCATCCGGTAGATGCCGGGATATCCCTCTTCCGGGATCTTTCCAGCGCTTATTTTTACCCCTCCCCCTTCCTCTGTGTGTGCGTCTAGTGTGTTTGGGTAGAGAGTAGGATGGTAAAGTTGGGGGGGTGGGGGGAGTGTAGTAGATTAGCTGGCTGCTCTTCTAAGTATTGTATGTCTTATCTCTATTTTTGTTTTAAATAGGCAGTAGTTGGTTTCACTTAAAAAGCTGGTGCCTGTAAGTCATTGGAGCAGTCAAAGGTCAATATCTCAGAAACCTTTTAAGAATTATTGGTTAATTCACTTGTGTTGGGACTGCGGGGCCTGTGGGCTGGAACTGACCGCACACTCGGCCAGGGTGTCGTAATACTGGAGGGGTGGGCTAGTCTGGCCAAATACTGGTCACTAGCCAATCAATCAAACTGAATCCCACCCCATCTCTCACTCTGGTGCTTCTCTTTAAGTCTGCACCTTCTGTTTAAACCAGCATAGACTTGCAAAGTGATCTCTCCTGTATTTCTATGCTTGCCTGAAAGACATATGTCCATTAATCATCCATGGATCAAAATAACAGCAAAATAAAAGAAAGGGGAAATAAGGGAATAAACAGTAAGTATCCTTGCATACCTCCCTCCCGAAAAGAATGAAACTTCAGGGCACAGACTGGAAAGAGTAAGACTATCTGGGTTGGATGGATTGGGTGGGTGGCACAGTAGCACAGTGGTTAGCATGGTTGCTTCACAGCTTCACAGCTCCAGTGTCCCAGGTTCGATTCTCGGCTTGGGTCACTGTCAGTGCGGAGTCTGCACGTTCTCCCCTTGTCTGCGTGGGTTTCCTCCGGGTACTCCAGTTCCTCTCACAGTCCAAAGATTTGCTTGTTAGGTGGATTGGCCATGCTAAATTGCCCTTGGTGTCCAAAAAGGGTAGGTGGGGATGCTGAGTTACGGGGATAGGGTGGAGGTGTGGGCTTAAGTGGGATGCCCTTTCTAAGGGCTGGTGCAGACTTGATGGGCCGAATGGCCTCCTCCTGCCCTGTAAATGTTTTATGTGAACTCTGTTTCTCTCTGCACAAATGCTGCCAGACCTGCAAGGGGGGGACGGTAAGGGTCAAAAAAAGGTGTGAATGGCTACCATGACATTGCAGGAGTGGAGGGGCCTTGGTAAATCTGGAACATCAAAACAAAATTGGAGCAGGAGTAGACCATTTGGTCCCTCGTGTCTGTTTTGCCATTCAATAAGATCACAGCTGATCTAATTGTAGCTTTAAATCCATTTTCCTGCCTCTCCCCCCATTACCTATGACTGCCATTAACTCAGCCATTCTGTTGAAGATAAAAGGTTCCAATAGCTTGGAAATGTGATGGAAGATGAACCCCAGGAACGTAGACCGCCTCACCGCTCATGGACTGATTGAGAGACCCCAAACCAGGCACCTATCTGCATCCTCTGCATTCCCAGAGAATCCCGCAGTTTCAGCTATTCTCCATTACCAGCATGTAGGATGTCCATGCCAGACATCCTGGTTTTGCTGGGACAGTTCAATTTTTAAATTAAACTTTCCAGTGCCCTGCCAATTTCCTCAAAATGGTTCAGTTGTCCTGCTTTTCAGCTTTCCTATTTATTCTACAGGAGCGGAATGAGTTAAAATTGAATTTAGGTCTGTGTCTGCGTCCTAAACCTGCCAGTTTGTCCCACAGTCAGCGCAGTCTGTGTCCGCTTTGCCCCGAAGCATGGTATCACATTTGCAGATAACGCATGGAAAGCACTTCTGGGTGAGGTGGGCAGAACATGTGCGGGAGGTACTTGTCCAAGTTGTTTACTTTCTCAGCGTGTGAGTTCCTCGGGACTAGGCAAAGAATCAAAGAAGAAAAGACCATAATTTGTGACCATTCCGCTTCTACAATGATAAAAACCGAGAAGGTGCTGAACCTGAGGAGCTGCACAGGGAAATCTGTTCCTGTTTTTAACAATTCATTCTTGGAATGTGGGCATCACTGTTAGACCAGCACTTATTGCCCATTCGTAATTGCCCTTTGCAAGGTGGTGGTGAGCTGCCTTCTTGCAGTCCATCTATTGTAGCATACTCACAGTGCTGTTAGGAAGGGAGTTTCAGGATTGTGATCCAGTGACAGTGAAGGAACGGTGATATTTTTCCAAGTCAGGATGCTGATAAACCCTTCCAAATTAAAAATTCTAAGGTTCAAATTCTTAACTTCTAACACTAGGGTCCTCTGTTGTGCTTGACCAAACAAGGTACAAATAACTAGTATGCACAAATCAAGCACAATTTATTAAGCAAGATGTAACATAATACTTAAAGCAGTGAAGACAACATAGAAATTCATTATCCCTTACGTTCCTAGGAGTCCTTGAGCATTTCCAACACAGGCAATGTCTTTTCTTTCTCTGTCTTTGAAGTGCCGGTGAACTGTATCCAGAAGTATCATACCCCAGAAGCCATGGTGATACTGTGCCAACAAAGACTATGATTTTTCGACTGTTATGCCCACTTCTCAATATTCCTCCCCATTTACTTGGAAATTTGGAAGTTCCACAAATACTAAAACCATCAAGAACAAATGTTAAAACCACTTCCTATCATAAAAATAGAAAATAAATGTTTCCTTCAGCAGATCAATCAAAGTAATGTATGGTTTATTTGCACATAATGTGTCATTCTAGGAACAAACTATTTTTAGCCAGTTTTTGAACCTAATTGCAATTAAGACAACTGCTCCAACTCAAGACTCTCAGGAATTTAAAGTTGTAAAACAATTCAACATAGTTTCTCACAAATACAACAGCCTTCCTGTAAAGAATCCTAACTATCTTGACTACCCATAGTCTTGCTGACAGAAATTCACAACTAATCCATTTAAAAAATGGTTGGAATAAAATCCATAGATGTTACAAGCCAACAGAAAACCTTAATAATTAGTAGAATTATCAAAATCTTACAGCTTGAATGGGACATTCCAGGTCGTGGTGTTCCCATGTGTCTGCTGTGCTTGCCCTTCCAGAGGGTAGTGGTTGTGGTTTAGGAAGGTGCTGTTAAGGAGCCTTGGTGAGTTCTGCAGTGCATTTGTAGATGGTACATACTGCTGCCACTGGGTGTTGATGATGGAGGGAGTGAATGTTTGTGAATGGGGTGCCAATCAATCAGGCTGCTTTGTCCTTGATGGTGTGAAGCTTCTTGAGTGTTGTTGGAGCCACACTCATCCAGGTAAGGATGAGTTTGAAAATCTGGTCACCTCACCTGCCCAAGGTTCTTGAGGGATGGGTATCACTTACAGGCTATGGGACCAGTACGAAGTCTTACAACACCAGGTTAAAGTCCAACAGGTTTGTTTCGATGTCACTAGCTTTCGGAGCGCTGCTCCTTCCTCAGGTGAATGAAGAGGTCTGTTCTAGAAACACATATATAGACAAATTCAAAGATGCCAAACAATGCTAGGAATGCGAGCATTAGCAGGTGATTCTGCTTTCTTGCATCTTTGTAGAAACTTAATGTCAGTGTCTATATGCGCGATCTTCCTGGAGATCCTCTCCACTTTGAGCCGGCAGTTTGCGGTGTCGATGGTAGCCATGATGTGGAGATGCCGGCGTTGGACTGGGGTGAGCACAGTACGAAGTCTTACAACACCAGGTTAAAGTCCAACAGGTTTGTTTCGATGTCACTAGCTTTCGGAGCGCTGCTCCTTCCTCAGGTGAATGAAGAGGTCTGTTCCAGAAACACATATATAGACAAATTCAAAGATGCCAAACAATGCTAGGAATGCGAGCATTAGCAGGTGATTCTGCTTTCTTGCATCTTTGTAGAAACTTAATGTCAGTGTCTATATGCGCGATCTTCCTGGAGATCCTCTCCACTTTGAGCCGGCAGTTTGCGGTGTCGATGGTAGCCATGATGTGGAGATGCCGGCGTTGGACTGGGGTGAGCACAGTACGAAGTCTTACAACACCAGGTTAAAGTCCAACAGGTTTGTTTCGATGTCACCAGCTTTCGGAGCGCTGCTCCTTCCTCAGGTGAATGAAGAGGTCTGTTCCAGAAACACATATATAGACAAATTCAAAGATGCCAAACAATGCTAGGAATGCGAGCATTAGCAGGTGATTCTGCTTTCTTGCACCTTTGTAGAAACTTAATGTCAGTGTCTATATGCGCGATCTTCCTGGAGATCCTCTCCACTTTGAGCCGGCAGTTTGCGGTGTCGATGGTAGCCATGGTGTGGAGATGCCGGCGTTGGACTGGGGTGAGCACAGTACGAAGTCTTACAACACCAGGTTAAAGTCCAACAGGTTTGTTTCGATGTCACCAGCTTTCGGAGCGCTGCTCCTTCCTCAGGTGAATTAAGAGGTCTGTTCCTCCCGGCCGGCCTGTCCAACGCCGGCATCTCCACATCATGGCTACCATCGACACCGCAAACTGCCGGCTCAAAGTGGAGAGGATCTCCAGGAAGATCGCGCATATAGACACTGACATTAAGTTTCTACAAAGATGCAAGAAAGCAGAATCACCTGCTAATGCTCGCATTCCTAGCATTGTTTGGCATCTTTGAATTTGTCTATATATGTGTTTCTGGAACAGACCTCTTCATTCACCTGAGGAAGGAGCAGCGCTCCGAAAGCTAGTGACATCGAAACAAACCTGTTGGACTTTAACCTGGTGTTGTAAGACTTCGTACTGTGCTCACCCCAGTCCAACGCCGGCATCTCCACATCAAGGCTATGGGAAGTCAGGAGGTCAGTTGCCTGCCACAGGATTTCTAGCCTCTGACGTGCTCATGTAGCGGCTACTGCAGTACAGCTTCTGTTCAAGGTAACCCTCAGGATGTTGATAGTGGGATATTCGGCTATAGCAATGCCATTGAATGTTATTGCCTGGTACTTGTGTGGTGCGAATGTTACTTGTCACCTGTCAGCCCACGCCTGGATATTTTACAGGTCATTCTGAATTTGGACATGAACTGTTTCAGTATCTGAGGAGTCATGAATGGTGCTGCACTTTGGCCAATCATCAGCCGACATCCCCATTCCTGACATTCTGGTGGGAGGAAGATCATTGATGAAACAGGTAAAGATGGTTGGGTCTAGGACCCTGTTCTGAGGAACTCCTGCAGTAATGTCCTGGAGCAGGGATCATTGACCTCCAACTACCACAACCATCTTCCTTTGTGCCAAGTATCACTCCAACGAGCGGAGCCACCCCTCCTCCCCCTCCGATTCCCATTGACTCCAGTTTTGCTAGGGTTCCTGTTGTGAGGGAGCCTTACCTCAGGGAATCCTGGTTTACCATTTTGAAAATCTGGTCACCTCACCTGTCCAAGGTTCTTGAGGTTTGGGTACCACTAAAAGGCTGTCACTTATTTACCATCCTTAGTGTGTTCTTGAGAAGATGGTTGGTCCTTTTCTCCAATCTCTGTATACCATGCAGAGAAGGTGCTCCCGTTTGTGCTGTAATGTTGTCAACTGACGTTTTAAGATTTTTGACCAAGTTAAGATCTCCGTGATTTAGCTGGCACGTACAATTTAAGGAGAAGCGAGCCTGTCCCAAAGTCTGAACTACATTTCGAGGCAGAACCAGAATGATAGGGAAAAAAAATAAACCTATCAACTTAAATAGCATCAATCATCTGCATCGACCATGCACTGCAAACGTAGATGTTAATTAATGCCTTTCGCACTGCCGCAGATTGTGAAGAAACTGAGACACTCTGGATACACTCTCGGTTGTGGTGGGAAAGCGATTGAGTTTCGAAACAGTTGGTGCGGCGGCCGCGGGTCGTGATCCGTAGGAGGGGGAGTGGCTGCGGGAGCGGGGACACTGAGTATGTCGCTGGGTCAGCAGACAGCGTTGGCCCTTGGCCTCTTCCTCTGTGTCTTTGTGCTCGTTCCAAAGCTCTTCCCAGGGGGAGCAGGTGGCGAGAGGGAGGCCACGGCACGGTCAGCGGCTCACCGCCCGGCAGGTAGGAAGGGGATCACGGATACTCTGGGGCTGTGGCGCGGACCTGACTGGCCACTCGATAGACACTGACTGACCAAAGGGTACATGCACTGATCGGCAAGTTGGGCGGGGGCACCCAGTGAGGTACCAGACACTGGGTGTCAGGCAGGGGGAGGCATGGACTGACCAGCTGCGAGGCCAGAGGGGACACGAGAGAACTTCCTTGCTCTTCTTCGAATTGGGCCTGGGAATGTTTTACATCCACCTGAGAGATTACTAGATGGGGCCGTTTCTCATTGGAAAGACAGCCGTTGTAGCTTTCCCTTCGCACTGCACTTGTTGAGTAGGTCATTTGGTCCAGTGAGTCTGCTTCACCATTCAATGAGATCATGACTGATCTGATATGATAATCCTAAACTCCACTTCCCTGCCTTATCCCCTTACTGATTAAAAATCTGTCCATCTCAGCCTTGAACACACTTAACGACCCAGCCTCTACAGCCTCTGCAGTAAAGAATTCCACAGATTTACTACCCACTGAGAGAGAAAATTCCTCCTCATCGCTCTCTGTCTTAATTGTGTGACCCCTTATACTCTGAGATTATGCTCTGGTCCTAGACTCTCCCTCAAGGGGAAACAACCTGTCAAGCTCCCTGAGAATGTCACAATAAGGTCGACTCTCTTCCAAACTCGAATGAGTACAGACCCAACCTACTCAACCTCAAGAGAGTAGTAGAGGCAGGGTTGTTGAATATTTATAAGGCAAAGGTAGATAGATTCATGACTAACAAGGCAGTCAAAGACTATCAGGGGTAGGCAAGAATGTGGTGTTGAGGTTACAATCAGATCAGACATGATCTTGTTCAATGATGGAGAAGATCCGAGGGTTCAAAATGGCCTACTCCTGCTCTTATTAATTTGTATGTTTGCAAGAAATTCCAGGCTTGGACGGTACAGGAAGGCTATTTTCCACTCATGACAACCAGGAATTTGGGGTTCTGCCAGGCTTGCATCCAGTTTAGACTGGTCCTTTAAATTCAGATAGAGTGGACCTTGGACAGTTCTTAACAAAAGTGTATTGGACATTCTGAATTATCCTTCAGTGTAATCGAACAGGCGCCAGAGTGTGGTGACTAGGGGATTTTCACATTAACTTCATTGCAGTGTTAATGTAAGCCTATTTGTGACACTAATAAAGATTATTGTTATCTGAGGGGGCACCAGGTTTCTCTTTGAAATTTTACTCATGATGTCCCCTGTAGGCTACAGAGGAACAGGAGTAGGCCATTCAGCCCTTCGAGCCTGCTCCATCATTCAATGAGATCGTGACTGATCTGGTTGGGGTTTCACCTCCACTTTCCTGTCATCCCCCCATCCCCCACCACCACCATCACGCTTGTCAATCAGTAATCTGTCTAACTCTGCCTGGAATAAATTCAATGACTCAGGCTGAACTACTTTCTTGGCCTAATGAGAAGTGCTGAGAGCTGGCATAAATTCCATTAAGACATCTGAATAGATGCTGAAGGGTGCCACTGATGTATACTGGTAATGTGACATGCCTGCTTTGAAATGCAAATAATGCCCTCCCCAGGATTTGGGATTATTGGGTACACTTTGATTAGTGCTCGGCTTCTCAAAACGTTGATTCCGCTATCAGCCCTGTTTTTGCATTTTGTTTTCCATAAAAACCTTCTGAATTTAGAAAAATGTTCCCAGCTTCCCCACTTTCCGTGTGGCGATTGTTGTAAATTTTAAGCCTTCTGGTAACTAACTAGCCATCCAGTGGAAATAGTTCTCCCAATTTACTCTTACAAAACGTTCCATAATTTTGAACACCCACATTGGGGTAGCACGGTGGCACAGTGGTTAGCACTGCTGCCTCACAGCTCCAGGGACCTGGGTTCAATTCTGGCCTTGGGTGACTGTGTGGAGTTTGCACTTTCTCTCCATGTCTGCGTGGGTTTCCTCTGGGTGCTCCAGCTTTCTCCCACTGTCCAAAGATGTGCTGGTTAGGTGAATTGGCCATGATAAAATTGCCCTTGGTGTCCAGGAATCATGTGGCGTTACAGGGATAGGGCGGGGGGGAGTGGGTCTAGGTAGGGTGCTCTTTCAGAGGGTTGGTGCAGACTCGATAGGCCGAATGGCCTCCTTCTGCATTGTAGAGATTCTATGATTCTATTCTATGATTAGATGATCTCGTATACTGCCTAATGAAAAGAGCTTCAACTTCTTTAGTTTCTTTTTACAGTAAAGTTTTAGAAGCCTACTTTTGATTTATTGTCATTTTCGCAGTGTCTGAAATTCTGCTTTATTAATATTTGTATGGTTATATATTTATTGCATAATGTTAATAGGTTTAATGACAGTAAATTGTGAGTTCTTTTTACCCCGTTTATGCCTGAGTAGCAGTCAGAATTAATTATATGTAATTGTTCCCTCTGGCTCATTCTCTGGGATACTCCTGAATGACATTTGAAGTGTTCACACTTCCCGTTTAAACATCTTCTTCTACCCTTTTCTATAATTCAGAACTACTGAACTTGACTAAATCAGTCATTGGCTTACACTGCTCATCTTATTTTTCAAATTGAAGAAATGCCTTGTACACAGGTGCCCTGTTTTCTTAAGTTTTGACCTTCTCCCTTCCTGACATCAGTTATGTTGTGGGTTTTACCTCCTGGTCTGGAGTCCTGTATATACCTTTTGGCCTGAGTGGAGCATAAACACTGGCATGGACTGGTTGGGCCTAATGGCCTGTTTCTGTGCTGTATACTGTATCATCCTATGTGCTTCATGCAGCTGTTGTAACATGCCTCCACACTGAAGAGATTTGGTGTCCTTGATAAATTTCCAGTTGATAAGGTTGCCCATTTATGCTTGGTTCCCCTGGGAACATGGCTGCCTTTGATTGCTGTCCTAGTTTACTACTGCTTTTAACATAAATTTAGCCAGGTAACTTATTACTGCTCTTTAAATTGTCTTGTTTCTCCTTTTACCCTTTGTCAACTTTCACCACTTCGTAACTGTCATCTACTGGAGCCAATAGGCCTCTAAGATGACAGAAAAAGTGAAATGTAGCAATAGTGAAAGGCACCAGCACTCTTTAACAGATATGCATTTTGATGAAACATTTATTCTGAGCATTTACTAGACATTGGACCATTCTCATCTAATGCATCATTTTGTATGGCTGAATTTGACTCTGTCAGTGCATGTTATCGCTGGATAAATCAGATATATGGAGCAGCATGCCATGTTGAATGGCTTTTTAAAAAATCTTTTCATTTGATATATTACAGTTCCTGGAAGAGGCCAGCCTTTGCTTAGACACACCCAATCAAATAGTCCCAAAGGTCCACCCAACCTCAGGATGAGAAGTATAAATCAAAAAGAAATGCCTGGCGAGAAGACTCAAGACAGAAACAAAGGATTTGCTTTCCAGTTAATGCCACTTTATGCTATAGGAATAAGTATATATGCAGTTTACAAACTTGTGCAGGTAAGCACTTCACTGTAGTACACTTTATAAATAAAATAATACTATAAGAATGCTTGTGAATGCTGCTCACCTTTGACACTGATAAAGTGTTGACATTTTCCCTCTTTCTAATTTTTGTTTGCCAATATGATAATATATTTGCTACTTGTAGAATATCGATCTGTGTGTATAGGGCATTTTTTTGCTTTTCAGTCTGTAATATTTTTTTCCCAGTATAACAAAATGTATTAGTGATTCGACAATTTAATATTTACAATTACACAGGGTGTAGGCACATAGGCTGGACCAGCATTTGTTGCCCATCCCTAATTTCTTGAGAAGGTGGTGATGAGCTGCCACCTTGAACTGTTGCAGTCCATGTGGTGTACGGGCATCCACAGTGCTGTTAGGAAGGGAATTCCAAGATTTTGTCTCAGCGATGAAGAAGGTACACTAATAAAGTTCCAAGTCAGGTTGATGAATGGCTTGGAGGGGAATTTGCAGGTGATGGTGTTTCCCATGCATCTGCTGCTCTTGTTCTTCTAGGTGGTAGAGGTCACAAGTTTGGAAGATGCTGTCAAAGGAGCCTTTCCAGCAACTTGTCGATGGTACGCACCCTTTCTTTCCACTGTTCCTCAGTTGTGGAGGGAGTGACTAATGAAAGTGGGGTTTGAGGTACCAATCAAACAGGTTGCTTTGTCCTGGATGGTGTCAAGATTCTTAAATATTGTTACTTAAGTAAGGCAACCCACATCACACTAGAATGAAAAGGTCCTACATTTATACATTTATCTTTCCAAAGTCTTTTATAGCCAGTAAATTATTTCCTGAAGTTGTAAGCAACGCAAGGATGTCAATTTGTGCACAGCAAGGTCCCAATGACACGAATGACCAATTTATTAATTGAGGGCTGTCTTCAAATAATGCCATGGGCGCTTTTACACCCACCTGAGCAAGTACCTCATTCAGCAGAGGTTTGCACTGAATCATCAGTCTAGAAAATGAGCTCTTGTGGATAGCTTGCTTCCATTTTAGAAAGCAGTCTAGAATTTACTGCTTCCAAAAATCAATGATCTAGGCAACCTATAGGAGAGAAAAATAGCTTACCCCTTATTATGAGGGTTATATGGAGCTCACTGTGATATCAATAATTGTTTTAATTTCTTTTCTGGCTTTTCAGGTAAAATTTAATGAAAATGAAAGAAGAAGCAATGAGAAAGATAAGGAGGTTGACAAAAAAAGGAAAAATACAGGTATACATTTAACAAAGGTAATTGTGTGGAAAATGCAATATTTCTACATTGACAGTTGATGACGTTCGTGGTACAATTTTGATTTTGCAGAAAGCAGTACCAAGGTTAGGTGGATTGGCCATGCTAAATTGTCCCTTAGTGTCCAAGGGTTAGGTGGGGTTATGGGAATTGGGCCTGGGTGGAGTGCTCTTTCAGAGGGTCGGTGTGCACTCGATGGGTTGAACGGCCTCCTGCACTGTAGGGATTCTGTGATTTCATTGCCATCTGTGTTAGTGACAGTGGCCCGCAACCTCTGAGCTCCATGGCAGTGTATCAGGGCTACCCCAAAGATATCCTGGGGAATCCCCCTCCCAGTAGATTCCAGATAAGGATTGCACAAAAATTACCTGGGAAATCCAAATTTCTTTTGGGCAATTGTGCTGCCCTGGGAGCCACTTGATAATGTGACTTAAATCGTCATGTTCCGATGGTCCTGACTGTCATCCAGCAATAACTATCCAGAAAATGTTAAAGAATTAAAACCGCTTCCAGCTTATGGGTAACAGTAGCACTGATCCATCCCACACGCACCCCTTCCTGCCAGCCACACCCCACAGAACTCCCCACTTAACCATATCTCAGCCTGCCAAGGGACTCTTACCAGTTCCCCACTATCCACCCCAACTCTGCCCCGACCCCCCCATGGAACATCTATGACCTCTAGAATGAGATTCCCTGCATGCCCCAACTCTCCCCTGCACCCCACCTACCACCCCAATATGTTACGGAACTTTCCTCACACTCCAGTTATTCCGCCCCACCCCCAGGACTCTCACCTCCCCACAGGACCCAACCTCCCACAGGCCCCCCCCCCCCCCTCCCACAGGACTCCCCAACTGCCCCCAAACGGCCCCCAACTGCCCCCAAACGGCCACAGGATTCCCCACCACCCCCAAACCCCCACAGGACTCCCCACCTCCCACTCTCGACTATTAATTCCCAACCCAACCCATTTGGACTGAACATCCCAGGCATGTTCAATCAAGGCATTCCAGAGGGCTTTGGATGATTGTTCCTATTCAAACAATGTGCAAAGGCTCGGGTTGACACTAAACCATAAAGCTCATATGGAGAGTCGGTGCAGGTACAATGGGTCTAATGTTTCCTAATAATTCTGTGATTCTGCACTGAAATGTCACCCAACATAAAGTCTCCAACTGAGCCACGAGTAATATTATGACTTGGACTGCAAGAGGCTCCAGGTAACCTTTTAGTAATTTTAGAAACTTTTGTACTAGAAACTCAGCTATCTGAACTGGAGACACGTTTGGCACAGACAGAGAGAATGCTGGACTCATTAGTAAAAGAATTAGATCCACTCGCCAGCTGGTAAGTGATTATTGCTCTTCTGCTGAGATTAGTTTGTTTTGTATTAAACATCCTTATTGGCCAAATAGCACGTTATCCCTCTCCAGCCTCTCGGTGACTTTAATTCGACTGACCGTTCCTCTTCTCTTCTGTGATTCATCACCGTGGCATCTTCTTCCATGGTTCCCTTTTAGTTTCTATTCCTATCTTCCTGACTTCCCACACAGATGGTGGCATAGTGTTATTGTCACTGGACTAGTGATCCAGAGACCCAGAGTAATGCTTTGGGGACCAGTGTTCAAATCCCACCATGGCAGATGGTGAAATTTGAATTAAATTAAAATCTGGAACTAAAGTCTAGACCATGAAACTATTGTTGATTGTAATAAAAACCCATCTGGTTCACGAATGTCCAGCAATGTGGTTGACTCCTAAATGCTCTCTGAAATAACCTAGCAAGCCACACGGTTCAGTTCAAGGGCAAATAGAGATGGGCAAATAAATGCTGATCCAGCTAGCGATGCACAAATCCCATGAATGAATAAAAAAAATGCCCTCTTCATGTGTTCACAAGTTATCACCAGTGTGCCATAACGTTAATTTGTTGGCTCCCCTCCTTATCAGTTTATACACACTGAAGCCATTCCATATGTGTTCATTGATGAGCAGCTTTGTTTCTCTGCCATCGTGATTGTTGCTATGTGGCGACAATTGTTGATGAGTTAGTGACTAAATTTTGACAAGACAATCTTGTTTGGTTCTCCCCATAACCTCCACATTTCAGGCCCTATTTTGAACCAACTTCCTAATTGCTTGTTCAGTCTACCCTTTTTTTAAAAAAAGAAATATTTTTATTCAACTTTTTACATATTTTCAACAAACCCCCCCCCCCTTACAGAAAAAAGAAAAACAAAGAACACATAAATAAACATCTTACAACTACCTCACGAATTCCCCCAATATACAAACCCCCCATTAAGCAATAATAAACACAGTAGAAAACACAAAGTACACCCCCCCCCCCCCCCCCCCCAGGGTTGTTGCTGCTGCTGACCACCTCCTAACGCTCCGCTAGAAAGTCTAGGAATGGTCGCCACCGCCTGAAGAACACGTGCACAGACCCTCTCAAGGCAAATTTTACCCTCTCCAATTTAATGAACCCTGCCATGTCACTGATCCAGGCTTCCACGCTTGAGGGCCTCGCATCCTTTCACTGTAGCAGAATCCTCCGCCGGGCTACCAGGGATGCAAAGGCCAGAATACCGGCCTCTTTCGCCTCCTGCACTCCCGGCTCGTCCGATACCCCAAATAGTGCTAACCCCCAGCTTGGCTTAGCCTGGGTGTCCACCACCTTAGAAATCATCCTCGCAATACCACTCCAGAACCCATCCAGCACCGGGCATGCCCAGAACATGTGGGTGTGATTTGCTGGGCTCCCCGAGCACCTCCCACACCTGTCTTCCACCCCAAAGAACCGGCTCAGCCTCGCCCCTGTCATATGCGCTCTGTGAAGAACCTTACATTGTATCAGGCTAAGTCTGGCACAAGAGGAGGAAGAATTAACCCTACCCAGGGCGTCTGCCCACGCACCCTCGTCTATCTCCTCCCCGAGCTCCTCCTCCCATTTACCCTTTAGCTCCTCCACCTGCATCTCCTGGTAGATCGCCGAGACTCTACCCCCTCCAACCCACACCCCCGAGAGCACTCTATTATGGATCCTGAGTGCTGGAAGCAGCGGGAACGCCCTTACCTGCATGTACCTGAAGTCATTTCCGGGGGGAAGCCCGAATTTTTCCTCCAGCGCCCCAAGGCTCAGAAACATCCCATCTAAAAACAGGCCCCCCATCCTTCTAATTCCTGCCCTGTGCCAGCTCAGGAACCCTCTATCCATTCTCCCCGGGACGAACCGGGTGTACCACGAAGAGCTCACTCTTCCCCACGATGAGCTTATACCCGGAAAAGTCCCCAAACCCCCTGAGGATCCGCATCACCTCCGGCATCCCCCCCACTGGGTCCACCACATACAGTAACAGGTCATCGGCATACAATGATACCCGGTGTTCCTCTCCCCCCCGGAACAGCCCCCTCCAGTTCCTGGACTCCCTTACAGCCATAGCCAAAGGCTCAATTGCCAATGCAAATAGCAGGGGGGTAGGGGGCACCCCTGCCTCGTCCCCCGGTACAGCCGAAAGTATTCCGACCTCCTCCGATTCATGGCCACGCTCACCACCGGGGCTTCGTAAAGTAGCCTAACCCAACTAATGAACCCCTCCTCGGACCCAAACCTCCTCAACACTTCCCACAGGTACCCCCACTCCACCCTATTGAAGGCCTTCTCAGCGTCCATCGCCACCACTATCTCCGCTTCCCCCTCCACTGCAGGCATCATGATTACGTTAAGGAGCCTCCGCACATTGGTATTCAGCTGCCTTCCCTTCACAAAACCCGTCTGGTCCTCGTGAATCACCCCCGGGACACAGTCCTCAATTCTGGTAGCCAACACCGGGAACCCATCTGGCCCCGGTGCCTTCCCTGCCTGCATACTCCCCAGCCCCTTAGTCAGCTCCTCCAGCCCTACCGGTCCCCCAAATCCAGCCACCTGCTCCTCCTCCACCCTCGGGTGATCAGCCGATCCAAAAATCGAGGCATCCCCCCTCATCCGTTGGCGGCTCAGACCTATACAGCCCCTCATAAACGTCTCTAAATAACCCATTTATTCCCACCGCACTCCGCACCATGTTCCCCCCCTTTATCCCTAACTCCCCCAATCTCCCTCGCTGCCTCCCGCTTCCGAAGCTGGTGTGCCAACATCCGGCTAGCCTTCTCCCCATACTCATACACCGTCCCTTGCGCTTTCCTCCACTGCACCTCTGCCTTCTTGGTGGTCAACAGGTCGAACTCGGCCTGGAGGCTTCGTCGCTCCTTGAGTAGTCCCTCCTCGGGGACCTCTGCATACCTCCTATCCACCCTTAAAATCTCCCCCACCAATCTCTCTCTCCCTCTCCTCTCCTTCCCTTTGTGGGCCCTAGTGGAGATTAGCTCTCCCCTAATCACCACCTTCAGCGCCTCCCAGACCACCCCACCTGCATCTCCACATTATCGTAAGCCTCTAGATAGCTTTAAATGCACCGCCGGATCCGCCCGCTCACCACCTGATCCGCCAGCAAGCCCACATCAAGGTGCCACAGCGGGTGCTGGTCCCTCTCCTCCCCTAGCTCCAGCTCCACCCAATGCGGGGCATGGTCTGAGATGGCAATGGCCGAATACTCCGTGCCCTCCACCCTCGGGATTAGTGCCCTGCTCATAATGAAGAAGTCTATCCGGGAGTAGGCTTTATGGACGTGGGGAAAAAAAGAAAATTCCCTGGCCCCCGACCTGACAAACCTCCATGGGGCCACTCCTCCCATCTGGTCCATAAACCCCCCCCCCCCCCCAACCCCATTATCAAGCTCTCTGCCTCCAGGTCCAGAATCCGGCCCAACATGCGCCACATAAATCCGGCATCGTCCCAATTCGGGACATATACATTCACTAATACCACCCGCAACCCCTGCAGCTTACCACTCGCCATCACATACCTACCTCCATTGTCTGCCACGATGTTCAGCGCCTCAAACGACACCCGCTTTCCCCACCAAAATCGTCACCCCTCGATTCTTTGCGTCCAACCCCGAGTGGAAAACCTGCCCTACCCACCCCTTTCTCAGCCTAACCTGATCTGCCACCCTCAAATGCGTCTCCTGGAGCATAACCACATCTGCCTTCAGTCCCTTCAGGTGCACGAACACACGGGCCCTCTTGACCGGCCCGTTCAGGCCTCTCACATTCCAAGTTATCAGCCGGATCAGGGGGCTCCCCCCTCCCCCTTCCCCCTCACCTCCCCTTCTCCCCCTCACCTCCCCTTCCCCCCCCCCACCTCCCCTTCCCCCCCCACCTCCCCTTCCCCCCCCACCTCCCCTTCCCCCCCCACCTCCCCTTCCCCCCCCACCTCCCCTTTCCCCCCCCCCACCTCCCCTCCCCCCCCCCACCTCCCCTTCCCCCCCCACCTCCCCTTCCCCCCCCACCTCCCCTTCCCCCCCCACCTCCCCTTCCCCCCCCACCTCCCCTTCCCCCCCCACCTCCCCTTCCCCCCCCACCTCCCCTTCCCCCCCCACCTCCCCTTCCCCCCACCTCCCCTTCTCTTCAGTCTACCCTTGACAGTACGTAATTTTAGTACTGTCCTAAACCTAAACTAAAAATCTCATACTCAGTCAATCGCCAAGATTGCCTTGTTTATCTTTGCAACGTTTCCTGCCTGACCAATGGCCCATTCACTGGCTCCAAGCTTTCCCTGGAGATATCCCAACTCATCCAAAACTGTATGCAAACCTCCTGGTCCCAGTTGCCATCACACTTGTCCTCAGCAACATCTATTGGCTCCCACATCTCTCAATGGATTTAAATGAAAATCTTTGTTCTTACTTACAATTCCATTCATATATTTACTGTACTCTTATCAATATTGCAGCTGTTCATCTCTGCTCGCATGTCCTGCTGTTCTGAATTCGGACAACATGTTTCTTTCTTTCCCATGTCGCCCCCCCACCCATTTCATTGGTGCAAACCCTACAGCTCTCAGGGTTTCATCTCTTTCCATTATTA
The DNA here is from genome assembly GCF_047496885.1 of Scyliorhinus torazame. Classification (NCBI taxonomy): domain Eukaryota; kingdom Metazoa; phylum Chordata; class Chondrichthyes; order Carcharhiniformes; family Scyliorhinidae; genus Scyliorhinus; species Scyliorhinus torazame. Next base: position 100,321,889 of record NC_092725.1, read on the forward strand.
AAAGTCCTCCAAACATACCTCCTTAACTTTGCATTTGGTTGCCTCTCCTAACTCTTGAATCATTGCCTGGTTTCTGTATTCTACATCTATAACCTCCCCATGAAGTTAAAAGGGCTATAGCTTGCCACATCAGTAGTTTAAATGGAATTTGTTCAGTGTGGCGAATGTTAAGAGGTCCTCTACCATTTGCTCAGTCCAGTTCATTAACCATCTGATTAATTCAAGCCTAATTGAGTCCACTGTTGCTCTTCAAGTCCTAACCCCTGCCATTTTCCTAAATCTCAATACTTAACAAGTTGTGTGTTTAGTAAAGATTGCTCTGGTTATTTAATAAAGTTACATTTTATACTCTGTGCATTGTGCCCTAGTTATTGGAAACATAGGACTGTACAGGATCGGAAAATACTCTACAGTCCACCTGGCAGGTCCCACAGATAGTTATTAGGTAGGAAAATCTTAGTACAAAAACTATTGTAAGTGAGCAAATGGTAAGCTATCCACCTCCGGTTGATGTGAAGCTATAATTCCATGCATGGATATCCTTTTTATGGCAGCTCCTGCTGTCTGCTATCAATAACCGCTTAGCATGAACAGCGAGGATCATAGCTTTAACCTATCCAACAAAGAAAATATCTGAACATATAACGTAACTTCCAATGCCAGAACACTGAGATACATGTAAAGGTTACCTCCTGAATGGATTAGTACTTGTTAGCTCAAACTTAATTGCTGTTGCAACTCAATGCTATGAGCTCAAACGAGGTGAACCAAGAGAGTGTGGCAGGTGAGAGCAAGTGGGAGTTGTAGGCTTTCACTGTGAATGGAAATTGGCATAACAGAATTGTAGGGCTGGGGGGAAAAGGGAGGGAAGTGGCACTGGGGGAAAAGGGAGGGAAGTGGCGCTAGGTGAATTGTACCTTCTGATGATCAGCACAGGCACCACAGGCTGAATGTGCTATAACCATTCTATGAATTTGAGTAACTTTTACTCTATGAACTGAAGTCAGTGTATGAATCTGTGTATGAATGTATTCTGTGTCAGTGGAATGTAAACAGTGCCCAGGATATGGAGTGAACAGACATTTGCAATATTGTAACAAATGCAAATCAGGCTGATCCTTCCTTTGTTTAATACACAGCTGATGCAGGAACTGATTTGTAGCACAGTGGTTAGCACAGTTGCTTCGCAGCTCCAGGGTCCCAGGTTTGATTCACGGATTGGGTCACTGTATGTGCGGAGTCTGCACATTCTCGTCATGCCTGCGTGGGTTTCCTCCGGGTGCTCTGGTTTCCTCCCACAGTCCAAAGATGTGCAGGTTAGGTTGATTGGCCATGCTAAATTGCCCTTAGTGTCCAAGAAGGGGTTGGGTGGAGATGTCGACTTAGGTAGGGTTCTTTTTCCATGGGCCGGTGCAGACTCGATGGGCCGAATGGCCTCCTGCATTGTAGATTCTATCATTCTATGTACATTAAATTATTTACTTTCCCCTGTACATTATTCAGAGAGTAAGGTTTGGTTGGGCAGGTTGAGAAGCACAAGTGTTGGAGCAGGTGGGGAGAAAAGCATGTTGGGGCATGCAGAGGAAGAAACTCGAGTTGGGATGAATAGGTGGGGGACAGAGACTGGCTGAACAGAAGGAGAGAGAGAAAGCTACAAGAGTTGCACAGAACGGGAGAAAAGCAATAGTTTGACTGTTGAGTGGAGGTGAGAGGTAACACATTTCAGCTTGCGTAGAATTACGTCCTGAAAAGTTACTGTTGTAGGGAAAAATCCCTTGTACCAGTGCAGTCAAGAGGCCGAGTCTCAAGGCAAGGTTCAAAGCGTTGTTCTTTATTGTACAATTACTGAAGCCTTCAGGGAGACCCACGCAGCCAGCTCAAACAGTGGCTTGGCCCACGTTGATCTCAACAATTACACATTTGCTCTGGATTTTTATAGGAATCCAAATTCGAGCGGGAACATTTGCTCATACATAATAGTTAACGGGTAGTTTTGATTTAGATCTCTCAGACAGGTTTAAACTGAGAATATGCATCTTTGTCAATTTGCATCTGTATGTGTGTGTCCGTGTTGATGAGATTATCTGTGCTTGCTCCGAGTGCCCTCCCTTGTCAATTTGCATCTGTATGGAGTGTGTTCGTGTTGATGAGATTATCTGTGCTTGCTCCGAGTGTCCTTCCCTTGTCAATTTGCATCTGTATGGAGTGTGTCCGTGTTGATGAGATTATCTGTGCTTGCTCCAAGTGTCCTTCCCTTCTTTAATGTGTTTCCCATTATCCCCCTGATGTGTCTCCTTAACTAAATCGACTTCCGATGTCTGTGGCTGTGCTATGCGTTTATTTCTGCGTTTGCTAGATGAGGTGTTAATGTCATCTTTGTCCTGCTGTGTGTGTGTGGGACGCTAATCTAATTTATACATTTCTTTTATACCTCCTATTCTGGTTTCTTTGCCTGCCTTGGCCATTTTATTAATATATTATTTCATTCTTTCATAAGTCTTTGCAATACAGTTGTGCCATATATCCCACTGCCAGGGTCTTGACTCGCAGATATCCCGATCTCCTGGCCAGGGGGCTGTTTTAAGATGCAGCCTCGTGCTGTTGCTGAGCAGAACAAGGGTCTTCCATCAATTTCGAATTAAAGGTCTCTCAGCTGTGCAGAAGGGGATTTAAACGAATGTCCATCCGGGTGTCCCCTTCTGCATTGTGGGCACATTATAAATGGTGCCAATCGGTCCAATAAAACAGTCAAATGAATGAAGAATGTTTGATGAGATGAGATAAAAATATGATCTTGGAAAATGGCCTACTTCATTACTATTGACCAGGACTGTCTTTCACCATAGCTTGGCAGCACGATAGCACAGTGGTTAGCATTGTTGCTTCACAGGACCCGGGTTCGATTCCCGGCTTGGGTTATTGTCTGTGAGGAGTCTGCCCGTTCTTCCCGTATTTCCTCCGGGTGCTCCGATTTCCTCCCACAAGTCCCGAAAGACCTGCTTGTTAGGTGAATTGGGCATTCTGAATTCTCCCTCCGTGTACCCGAACAGGCGTGTGGCGACTAGGGGTTTTTCACAGTAACTTCATTGCAGTGTAATGCAAGTCTACTTGTGACACTAATAAAGATTATTATTCTAGGCCCTTTGAGATAAGATGGGTAACATTTCACAGTTAAGCCGTGAGTTGTTAAAAATTGATGCTGGAGTACAAAACTTTTTCTGTTTCCACCCAGGACCAGGTTCAGTGGAATTCGAAATTAGGATATATTCTGTTTATTTGTGATGCCCACACAGTAGTATTAAGCTAGCAGCTAGCCCTCAATTATCTTGAACTATTTGTGGCTACTTGATGTATTTATCTTCCACTAAGTTGTTTTGTAGGAGTAATCAACGAATGCCTTTTTTAAACAATTAACTGCAGAAAGAATTTGTTAAATTGGACAAGATATAACATAGTTACATAATTTTGTTTGAACCAAAAAAGAAGCACCGGAAACAAAAATTAATAACTGCCTGGAGTGAAACTTGTTCACAGTTAAGTATTAATTTGTGCCAATTAAGTATCCAACTGTTCTGTTTTCAAAAAGATAAAAAGATTAGAATATTTAAAGTAACACCCAATTCCTAGCAGCCTTGAGTTTGCTAATAGTTGCAAATGATATAATATGATGTTTAGTTTGCAAGCCAAAATTTTCTAGGCAGCACGGTAGCATACTGTTTAGCACAATTGCTTCACAGCTCCAGGTCCCTAGTTCAATTCTCGGCTTGGGTCACTGTCTGCGTGGAGTCTGCACGTTCTCCCCGTGTGTGCGTGGGTTTCCTCCGGGTGCTCCGGTTTCCTCCCACAGTCCAAAGATGTGCAGGTTAGGTGGATTGGCCATGCTAAATTGCCCTTAGTGTCCAAAATTGCCCTTAGTGTTGGGTGGGGTTACTGGGTTATGGGAATAGGGTGGAGGGGTGGGCTTGGGTAGGGTGCTCTTTCCAAGCGCCAGTGCAGACTCGATGGGCTGAATGGCCTCCTTCTGCACTGTAAATTCCATGATTCTAAACAGCTGTACCACACAATATCTTGAACCTTGCTTAATTTTAACATCTCTGTCTTGTTGCTTTTCATTCACTGTAGTGTTGATGCCGTCGCTTCTGAACAGAAGAATGAAATTATGACACAGCTTCTGCAATTAAGACAGCTGGTGAAAGAGAGACAGGCCCCTACTATTGATGGTAAACTGATTGGTGATAATGCAGTAAAGCATCGAGGTTTTATAATTAAAATTAATTTAAAGTACATCTTAGCAGTTCCTGTCAGAGAGCTCCACATATGTTTATAGCTTTTCTTTTTAAAGTTCTTCTTAAGCACACCTCTTTGACCAAATATATGGCCACAAGTCCTATCTCTGTTACTCAGTGTCACCTTTTGTCTGATATTGCACCTGTGAAGCACCTTGGGACATTTTACTATGTTCAAGGCCCTATATAAATTCAGGTTGTTGTTCCCAGAACAACCTGTATATTTTTTAATGTTCATATATGCAAAAGCTTAAAATATTCTTTTAAAAAAGATAGTATTGTAGGAATTAAAGTGGACATGTGGAGAGAATATTATTTGAAAAATATATTAATTTTTCTTATGACAGTGCTGTTTTCATCCCAGTGAAATATATTTTAATATAATTTAAAGAACATAGAATTGTGATCTAATTGTATTTTTTCCCCAAATCCAGAAGAATTGACTCTTGTCTCTGAGAATCTCAAAGAATGTGTCCAGGGCATTGAGATAAAGGCACAGGTGTCTGAAGACCAGGCCTCCACAGATAGTGAGCAAGACTCGGTAGAGTATATTGATCCAATAACTGGCAACTCGCTTGCACCATCATTTTTTGATGAGATTGAATCTGGGAGCAGCATTTCCACAGAAGACACTGAAGGGGATTCGGAAACTGTTGCAGTTTTGCCAGAAACCCAGGAACCCATGAAGTTGAGAAGACGAATAAAGTAATTGAGCTTGGGAAATGAATTGGTGAAGGACTTTGTATAGTTGTACTTTGTGCATCACATTGATCCATTTTGCTTATTGTTTGGTTATGCAGAATAATTAATCTGTTGCTGGTGATTTATTATTTAAAAGCACAGTCCAGTAGCAGATAATTTAATGCTGTAGTTAACATCATTATTTATTTGTTCTATGGTAGTGATATTGATCTTGATTGTTTTTATATTAAAAACTCTGAAGAAAATATGTAGCATTGCATTATTTGGGGTCAGTTAGTAAACTGAACACTTTAAATTACTATATATGCACAGAATTTTCCTTTTTATCAAATGCTAGACTCAAAACCCAGGGATATTGTCTTGCTTTTTCAGTGAGGCATGTATGGTGTATTAGGTATTCATTTACTTCAGAACGTAACATTTCCTGCATAATATTTGAGTAAAGCATACCCAAATTAACAGTCACCAGAAAGAAATTGCACAGACCACAAAATTATTTATTTCAGTGGTGATCTTACAGGCTTCTGGACGCAGTCCTAATCTGCCCACCTTCCAGACTCATGCAGTCTAGCTTCATATTCCATTTGGATAATTGGTGGAAGTACACAGGAGATTGATGATTACCTGCAAAGAGGAAGGACAGATTAGTGATTTGAATTTGATTCTTCATCAGAGCAGAGAACAAGTCAAAAAAATAATAGAATCTAAAAGAATGGGAGTGTAAGAAATAGTTGGAGTAGGAGCCTCTTATCATAGAATCACTACAGTCCAGAACGAGGCAATACGGCTCATCATGTCTGCACCGACTCTCTGAAAGAGCACCCTAACCTAGACCCAATAACCCCACTAGGGACAATTTAGCATATTCAGTCCACCTAACCTTCACATCTTTGGACTATGGAAGGAAACCGGAGCACCCGAAGAAAACCCATGCAGACACCAAAAGAATGTGCAAACTCCACACAGTCGCCCAAGGTCGGAATCGAACCCGGATCCCTGGCACTGTGAGGCAACAGTGCTAACCACTGGGCCACCCAGCAAAATCATGACTAATCATCTATTTCACCTCTGCCTTCCTGCACTATCATATATTCTTTAATTCCCTTAGTATGCAAAAATCTATTGACCAATGTCTTGAATATACTGATGACTGAGCAACCATAACTGTCTGGAGGAGCCACTTCCTTTGAAGAAAATTTTCCTCGTCTTGGTCCAAAATGGATCACCCTCTGCTTCCTGTCGATTGTCAGGACTGACAAAAGTTGAACATTTTACTGTGATCAGACAAATTTCTAGTGTAATTTTTTCCAAATTTGAGGCCAACAACAACTTGCATTTATTTAATGCTTTTAACATCGTAAGGCAGGTTTTAGGGACTTTAATCAAACAAATCTGGCACCAATACAAGCAGATATTCAGACAGGTGGTCAAAATCAAAGTTCCTTTTTAAGGAGCTTCTTAAAAGAAGGGATGCAGAGTCTGCACAGGAATTCTAAAGCTTATGATCTAGAGAGCTGAGGGTATAGCTGCCAATGGTCAAGTAAAATACTGAGGCCTGATTGGTGGACCATCTTGGAGGGTGAGGGGGTTGGAGGAAGTATACATAGATCAGTAGGGATGGGGTGGGAGGCCATGGAGATATTTAATAACAAGGATGGGAATTTTAGATTTGAAGCATTGCAAATCTGGGAACCACTTTATTTAAAGCCTGTGTTACTCCAGTCTAACCAGAGCTTGCTCTCTATATAATGTGCAAGGGATCAATGCCTGCCTCAACTGTGCATTAGGAACAGCAAATCCAACACCATTGAATGTGATTTTTATTTGTTGTAAATGTGATTCTGTGAAATCCTGAGTCCAGTGGTCCAGCTATTGTCACGCCCTAGATTCGCTGCAGACACTGGTGCGCATGCGCCCGCTGGTCCCGGAAGTGCAGACTGACGCGCGCGAGCGGTGGTCATGACAACGCGGGGTGATTGACGGGGAACAGTCGCAAGGTGAGCGCTTGGTCGGCAACAGGTGAGTGACACCAGGCCCGGCCTGGTCCCAGGAGCCTTTCTAGGCTTAAGCAAGGTGTCGCATCACCTCTACAGTAACGCCCACTCACTTCCCTATTAAGCCAAGAGTTCTCTGGTCTACGATTGAACTTTTAAAAAATATTCTCTTTTTAAAAATTCCTGTTGATCTTTGTTTGACTTAATTTTACAGCTTTAAATGGATCTGGAAGTTAAAGGCTTTGGCACAGCATCAAAGAATTTAAAACGGCAGAAATCTGCACAGGTAAAAGTTCAACAGACAAGGATGCCTCTTTCTGGCTTGTTCATTTTAGCAGGAAGAATGGAACGACAGTATACTTTTAAGTAGAGATTAATAAATGGAGATGGCCGAACTTGGTAGTACAGAGGGATGTTATGCCCAGCCCCAGGTGAAATTGTTAATCTGGGTGAGACCCTCTAATTTGTCACCATCCAACTGGGATTCCCCAAATTGTTACAAACCCCTGTGAGGAGGGGTGATTGGTTCTGTCTTTATTTAGCACACCTTCTGCTGGTAGCAACAAAGGTTTAACCAGGTTCCCTTTCTATTGGATACCTTTTCCAGACCCAATAGTTATGTTTAAGAAGGAGCCAATTTAACCAAGCTTTCTTGAGTTAAGATAAAGTAAGTTTATTTATCACCCAAAAGGTAAGGAGAAATGTAAAACCCATGCATCTACATTCATATGGATTAAAAGTAAGAATTTACAGTAAGTAAATATAAATAAAAAGTTATACAGAACAGTCTTTGACTTGCGAGCAGTGGGTGATTGTTATAACCTGCCTGCTTACCATTGGTCGGGGACTAATGACAATCCCACAATCCTGTGGGAGTATGAGCTTCCCCAATGAGGGAGGGGGGCGGAGAAATCATTAGCAGACTCCCTGTATAAATAAAGCTGGCCAGTTTGGAACTAGCAGGAAGGAGTAAGCAGCAAGTGAGGTTGCTGCTGTTATGTGTATATATGTTATTGTAAATAAATGTTATTTCTTATATCCTTGAAACTCATGCGGGATTCTTCGTATATTCCAACCTGAAATCTACAAGCCGGTCTGGGGAGGCAATTGCACCCAGAGTCTTTTTGATGAGTTAGCCATTACGTTCCTTTGACTTTACAGGGGATGCTAATCAGTCTTTGGATGTTTTTAGACGCATCTTGTCTGGAAACACAGCGAGGGATTCCATTGTTCCTTAGCGAAACACTTTGCAGCCATTCCTGTCAGTGGCACATTCTCAGCCATCTTTGGGGTTTGTGTCCATTTTAAAATATTAAATTTGGGACCTTTTTAAAGTCCAATATCTCAGTGTATATATTCCATGTATTTTTTCTGCCAACATCATAACAGAAACCTGGGTGTGGGTGTCTTGGTACGTGAATCACAAATATTTAGTATACAGGTGCAGCAAGGGAAGACAATAGGAATGTTGTAATTTATTGTGAGGGGAATGAAATATAAAAGTGGGTAAGTTTTGTTGCAGCTGTACAGGGCCTTAGCGAGACTACATCTCGAATTGCAGTTCAGAGAATATTCACTTAACTCATTCCTGGGATGGAGGGTTTATCTTACAAAGAAAGATTGAACAGATTGGGCCGATATCCATTGGGATTTAGACAAATGGGAGGTAAACTTATTTAAACATATAAGATCCTGAGGAGACTTAATAGGATGGATATTGGAAGGATATTTCCTCTTGTGGGAGCAACTAAAATTAGCAGAACACATTTTAAGAATAAGAGGTCTCTCTTTTAAGACGGAGATTGGGCAATATATTTTCTCTGATGGTCATGAGTGTGTGGAATTCCATTCCCCAAAGAGCAGGGGAGACCGGGTCATTGAATGTATTCAAGGCCGAGTTAGACAGATTTTTGATAGACAAGGGGGTCAAGGCTTATGGGGGGCAGGCAGGAAAGTGGAGTTGAAAGCACAGTCCGATCAGCCATGATCTTATCCAATGGAGGGACAGGCTCAAAGGGCCGAATGGCCTACACCTCCTAATTCCTATGTTCCTATGACTTCTTTCCAAATAAAATATTTTCACATTCAAATTGCAACCCCGCAAGAGTTTTTTTTTAGAGATTTATTTAAATCAAGCTGACACTATTTCTTACCCCACTTTTAAACATCAGTGACTGCAGTTGTTAAATGAGTACAGAAGCTGCTGGAAAACACTCAGCAGGTCGAGCAGCATCTGCAGAGAGAGAATGTGGGTGGTAAATAAACTTACTTTATCTTAACTCGAGAAAGCCTGGTTAAATTGGCTCCTTCTACATAACTTGCATTTACCTAAGCAAAGCACCCCAGGATTTCCGCAGAAGGATTATCAGGCATCGTGTGACTGACAAACCACAAGGTGACAATAGGACAGGTGACCAAAAACCTGGTCAAAAAAGTAGATTTTAAGGATTGCCTGAAAGGAGAGAGAGTTAGATTTCGGAAGGGAATTCAAGAATTTAGAGTCGCAGCATGGTCATTCATGATGGAGTAAGAGAAATCAGGATTATACCATCAGTTATCTCTAAACTAATGATAAAAACAGATTCTCTGGTAATTATCTTGTTGCTATTTGTGGGAGCTCACTGTGCAAATTGGCGTTATGTTTCCCCACGTTAGAATAGTGACTACAGTGTAAATCGGCTGTAAAATTAGATTGTGAAAAGTTATATAGTTATTTTTAGAAATCTGTGCCAGTAGGCCAAGGATTCAAAGAAAACTTGAGGTTAAAAAGGGAGATAGATAATTTGGATTTTCATAGAATTTACAGTGCAGAAGGAGGCCATTTGGCCCATTGGGTCTGCACCGGCTCTTGGAAAGAGCACCCTACCCAAGCCCACACCTCCACCCTATCCCCATAACCCAGTAACCCCACCCAACACTAAGGGCAATTTTGGACACTAAGGACAATTTAGCATGGCCAATCCACCTAACCTGCACATCTTTGGGCTGTGGGAGGAAACCGGAGCACCCGGAGGAAACCCACACACACTGGGAGAATGTGCAGACTCCGCACAGACAGTGACCCAAGCCGGGAATCGAACTAGGGACCCTGGAGCTGTGAAGCAATTGTGCTAACCACTATGCTACCATGCTGCCCATGTTCAGGGGTATGGAGAAGAGCAAGAGATTTATGAATAAAAAGATAGAATCACAAAGGACCAACTTCGAGTTAGAAACTTCATGTTTCTATACTTCTGCAACCCAAAATAAACGTAACAATTAATTAATTAATAACGGCGATTAACTGATAACAAAACCTCACAGTGCAATTTTCTGTCGCTAGCCTTGAAGTAGCAGTCTGAACTTTGATCTTTTAATAGAGTCTTAAAACTCCAAATGCAATTTGTCTTACCATTGGCAAGAATGCAGAAAGCTGAAATGTGGATTTTTAAAAAATAAATTATTAATATTTTGATTATCTTTTTAATCATTGTGCCTACAGCTAATTCATTAGACTGCTGATGCTTTAATTTTGTTCTCATCGCTGGTACAAACTGCCAATTATTAAGTTCACGTACAGTTCATCTGCTTGCGGTGTTTGTAAGGCTATTACACTCACTGCTAGCTAATTAATCTGACTGTTAATTTGTCGCGCTCGCTGTTAGTTTATTTTGCTAACTGCTATCACCAACAGCTCTGTAAAATGGAGACCTTATTTTATGAGGAAATGTTGAGCAGATTAGGTCTATACTCATTGGAATTTAGAAGAATGAGAAGGTGACCTTATTGAAACATCTAGGATCCTGAGGGGACTTGATAGGGTGGATACTGGGATACTTCCTTGTTACTGGTTAATTTATACAATCACTGCAGCTTAATTTAAGGCTTAGTAATAATAGTTTTATAAATTATATTTTGTAAACAGGGGTGGAGAATATTTTCCAGTGATGCATATGGTCCTCGCCCTGTTGAGTAAGTATCTATTATCAAAATTAATTTATTAATATACTTCCATTTTAACTGATGTTGTGCGCAAGCCTTTTCATCTTCACTTGCCTTTAGGTGGGATGGTAATCCTGCTACATGTAGTTTTTCTCCACGATCATGTCCTCAAGCAGTCTTCCTCTAATCAGTTGACAAGAAGTGGTGCTCTGGTATGTACAGAAAGGCAGTATTATCTGCTCATTAAAGACAGTTGTTGGTGTCACATTCTTATTGTGTTCACCCAGGCTTTAGAGACTGATTGCATTTGCTCTGAATCATTCCTGAGGTTCATCAGATCCTTTGGCACTTAGGGTATTTGTTCCAGTTATTTTTTTATCCACATTAAATATTCTCGTTATTTCTTTTCTTCTTCCACCTTGTCTCCTCTCCATGGCTGTTCTTTGCGTTCTTACATTCTATGATGTGGAGTATGGGGTTTCTCTGAGAGCTGTGAGGTTTCGGCAGCACTTTGGAGGACAGGGGTCTATTGACTAAGAGTTCTGAATGTTTGGGGCTGCAAATAAAACAGTCAAATCAGGGGAAATGTTCAGAATGGAGGTTGGAAACAATAGTGTGCGGTGCACAAGGGGATCGGCCAAGACCGGAACTGGTGCATTGGACCAATGGTGGGTGTGGGAGATTAACCTGCAGTAGAACTTAGAATCTTGGAAGGGGTGGAGTACGAGCACTGAGGTGGGAATCAGGAGACTCCTGGGTGTCAGGTTGGAAATACTTGAAATCATAGAATTTACAGTGCAGAGGGAGGCCATCTGGCCCATCAAATCTGCTCCAGCCCTTGGAAAGAGCACTCCACTTAAACCCACGCATCCCTATCCCAGTAACCCCACCTAACCCTTTTGGACACTAAGGGCAATTTATCATGGCCAATCCACTAAGCTGCACATCTTTGGACTGGGAGGAAACCGTAGCACCCGGACGAAACCCATGCAGACACGGGGAGAACGTGCAGACTCCGCACAGACAGTGACCCAAGCGGGAATCAAACCTGGGACCCTGGAGCTGTGAAGCAACTGTGCTAACCACTGTGCTATTGTGCTGCCCCAAAGCATAGGCCTGGTGAGATGTCAAGAACATGGCATGTGTGCACACACATGCACACACACAGGGGGAAGCAGATCAGAGCTGCCGCTCAGATGTAATGACAGGAGGATGGCCAGGAGTGGAAGCCATGCACAGTCATTGGAATTAGTAGTGTCTTGTCCTTCATGGTGACTGTGGTTATGAAGCACGATTAAACTGTGGTCATTGTACCTTGAGCAAAGTTAATGGAGCAGAGTTAGTATTTTGCAGAATAGTCAAAATATGAGGAAGCATTGAGACCTATCTTTGACATTGCTTTTCAGAGGTGTAAACTGTAGAGTAAAATTTTATTTCTGTAACTTGTGAGGTTTTAAGATCTGGCTGCCAATGTGATGAACAGATTTTGATATATCAAGGCAGGGTTCTCATTCATGTAAAAGACCATCATTGCCACCTGTTCATACCTTTTTATAAGTTAATTCACAGGTCACTGGCAAAGCTGACATTTATGGCCTATAGCTACTGCCTTTGACATCATGGTTGGCCTTCATCTTGACTCACTGAAGGTTGTGGTGAAGGCACTCCCACAATGTTTTAGGGGCAGGGAGTTTCAGGATTCTGACTCAGCGACAGTGAAGATATTTGTCCAAGTTGGAACTGTGTGAGACTTGGAAGGGACATTGGAGGTGCTGGTGTTCCCATGCATTTGTACTTTGAGGTGGAGGGGGACCGGGATTGGGAGGTGCTGTGGAAGAAGCCTTGGCGAGTTGCTGCAGTGCTTCCTGTATATATTGCATACTGGTGTGCCGGAGATGGAGGGTTAAATGTTTTTCTAAGGTGGTTTAAGGGGCATTGTAACACCCCCTCACTGGAATTACAGTAAATGTTCTTCATTTCAGTGTGCCTGCATTGGACTTGAGGCGACTCGGAGATTCAGATGGTGAGGTAAGCAATGATTGGCTCTCTGATAAAGATTTTTTTAAATGCCATTGGGATTAGCAGTCCAGAACTGAAGCTGTTTTTGTTTTAAAGATTTGCCTAATATGGATTGATGTTACAGCTGCAGTCCCAGAGTCTGATTCAGATTTTGCTCGATATTTAAAGAATGCTAGCTTTATGAAGTGCACGCTTTCCTATTATTCTGACTACAAAGTAGAAAAGTCTGAATACTAAACTAAAGAATGAGAATATATTGTTTCTACAGGAATTTTGATTTAACTTATTTAATTTATTTTTTGTTGCACATTACTGCAATTTGCATGCATTTCTTCTAACCCAAACATTGCAGTTTTACATTGAAATAAAAGCAAAATATTGCAGATGCTGGAAATGTTACAGATTCGAAATGTTAACTCTGTTTCTCGTTCCACAGATGCTGCCAGACCCGCTGAGCTTTACCAGCATTTTCTGTTTTTAGTGTGGTTTGTACAGTTGGCGCACACGCTTAGATTGCCGCAACGTAAAATGGGCTACTCAACCCAGAAAGTATGCGCTGGACCTCTTACTCCAATAGTGCCATCTGATCAGACCTCATTCTTTTCCCCCCTGGCGTTTTAATGCTACCCTTTCGAAAAGAAAATCAATTACTTGCAAGGTGCATCTGAACCATCCTTCAACAATACTTTGTGGTGCAGAATTTTGCATGGCAGTGTCGTGGTACCGTCACTGGACTAGTAATCAAGAGACCCAGGATAATGCTCTGGGGACCCGGGTTCAAAACCAACCATGACAGATCATGGAACTTGAATGCAGTAAAAATCTGGACTTAAAAGTCTGATGGTGACCATGAAACCATTGTCGATTGTCATAAAAGCCCACCTGGTTCACTAGAGAGGAAATCTGCCGTCCTTACCTAGTCTGGCCGACATGTGACTCCAGATCCACACGGATGACCTTGAAAATCTTACTACTTGTCACTGGCATATGTTGGAAAGAATTCAAAGTTGCTACTCTATCTGTTTGGCCACATCAAAAATGCACCTTCCTTAGCCATCAAGGATGGGACTTGAATTTGGAGCTTCTGGCTCATAGGCAGGGATGCTACCCATTCTGTGAAGAGACTCCCTCATTGGGGGTTTAATGGGTTTTAAATGGAGCTCTTTGAGGTGTAAGTCAATCAACACCTATAGCCGGAAAATTGCAAAAACAGCAACGTGCAGCGATAATTGTTATGTGACCATATAAATGAAGAGTCACAATGAGGTTCCTGTTGAGTAATGCCAGTATCAATCTTTCCCTTGCAGAGTGATTTATCCTACACACCTGCTACGAAAGAACGTCCTCGCTTAGCATCTCCTGATTCTACCTCGACTGTTAGCTGGGGTACACCATTCCCAGCTCCGTTCTCCCGTCACCGGACTACCCGCCAGGTCTGTTTGTTACAAGGAATGGCTGACCATTTATCAGAGCGTGCTCGTCACAGTACTTGGTTTTATAGTAAACTATTCTAGTTCTAATGGAATCATAGCATCAGACAGCACATTGTGCCTGTGCCAGCTCTTTGAAACATTTACACAGTTAGGCCTACTCTCCCTCGCTCTTTCCCATAATCCTGCATGTTTTTCTTTCTTGCGAGTACTTCCAGTTTCCATTTTAAAAAGTTTCCATTGGATCTGATTCTACATTCGTTTCAAGCAATGCATTCCAGGGGCGGGATTCTCCACAATCGGTGCGATGTCCGCCGACCGGCGCCAAAAACGGCGCGAATCAGTCCGGCATCGCGCCGCCCCAAAGGTGCGGAATTCTCCGCATCTTGAGGGGCCGAGCCCTCACCTTGAAGGGCTAGGCCCGCGCCGGACTGATTTCCGCCCTGCCAGCTGGCGGGAAAGGCCTTTGGTGCCCCGCCAGCTGGCGCGGAAATGACTTTGCCGGTGCCGCGGGAGCGTCAGCGCATGCGCAGTGGAGGGGGTCTCTTCCGCCTCCGCCATAGTGGAGACCATGGCGAAGGCGGAAGGAAAAGAGTGCCCCCACGGCACAGGCCCGCCCGCGGATCGGTGGGCCTCGATCGCGGGCCAGGCCACCGTGGGGGCACCCCCTGGGGCCAGATCACCTCGCGCCCCCCCCCAGGACCTGGGAGCTCGCCCGCGCCGCCTTGTCCCACCAGTAAGAGAGGTGGTTTGATTCTCGCCGGCGGGACAGGCATTCCAGCAGCGGGACTTTGGCCCATCGCGGTCTGGAGAATCGCCGGGGGGGGGCGGCCCACTAACCGGTGCGGCGCGATTCCCACCCCCGCCGAATATCCGGTGCTGGAGAATTCGGCAACCGGTGGGGGCGGGATTCACGCCAGCCCCCGCCGATTCTCCGACCCAGCAGGGGGTCGGAGAATCCCGCCCCAGATCATAACATGCCACATTTAAAAAATCTCTTAATCTACTTCCACTGCCGCAACTGCTGGTTCTTTTGCTAATTACCTAGCTTAGATTGACACGCTGTGGTTCCTGATTTGCTTACCTTCATAACTTTGAACACTTCTCCTAAATCTCCTCTTAACATTGTCTGCTCGAAGGAGAGCAATCCCGTTTCTTGGATCTAAAGTCCCTCATTCCTGGTATAATTCTAGTAAATCTCCTCTGCGTCCTCTCCAAGGCCTTGACATCCTTCCTGACGTATGGCACCCAGAATTGGACATGATGGTGCAGCTGATGGAACCACTGATCAATATGATTGATAGATAAAATAATCACCGACGATAATTGACAAGTGACGATGAAAGTCATGGAGGTCTACAACAGGAAAAAGGACCTTTGGCCCATCACGTCTGCACCGGTCAAAAATACATCACCTAACTTCTAATCCCATTTTCCAGTTCTTCACCCATAGCCTTGTATGACTTGGCATTGCAAGTACACATCTAAATACTTAATAAATGTTAAAAGGGTCTCTGCCTCCACCATTCTTTCAGGGCAGTGAGTTCCAGACTCCCATCACGCTCTGAGTGAAAAAGGTTTCCCTAAAAGCCCCTCTAAGCCTCCCACCCTTTAAATCTATTTGCCTTGGTCATTGATCCCTCCACCAAGGGGAAAAACTTCTTCCTGTCTACTCTATCTATGACCCTCATAATTTTATACATCTCAATCATGTCCCCCCCCCTCAGTCTCCTCTGCGCCAAGGAAAATAACCCCAGTCTATCCAATCTCTCTTTGTAGCTAAAACTCTCCAGCCCAAGCAACATCCTGGTAAATCACCCTTTACAGTGCTATCACGTCCCACCTATAATGTGGATTCCAGAACGGCACACAGTACTCTAGCTGTGGCCTAACCAACATTTTATACAGTTCTAGCATAACCTTCCTGCTCTTAAACTCTGTGCCTCGGCTAATAAAGGCAAGTATACCATATGCCTTCTTAACCACTGTATCCACCTGCGCTGCTACCTTAAGGAACAGGTTTACATGCACACCAAGGTCCCTCTGATCCTCAGTGATTGCCAGGGTCCTGCCGTTTATCATGTATTCCCTTGCCTTATTTGTCCTGCCCAAGTACATAATCTCACACTATTCCAGATTGAATTCCATTTTCCACTGATAAGCCCATCTCTATCCTCCTGTAATGTAAAAGACGTGCAGGTTAGGTGGATTGGCCATCCTAAATTGCCCTAAGTGGCCATAAAGGTTAGGAGGGGTTATTGGGTTATGGGGATAGGGTGGAAGTGAGGGCTTAAGTGGGTCAGTGCAGACTCGATGGGCTGAATGGCTTCCTTCTGCCCATGTTCTATGTATGTTCTATGTAAGCCTATCCTCCTCACTACTTACCACCACACCAATTTTAGTTTCATCCGTGATCTTACTGATTAACCCTCCTACATTCATGTCTAAATCATTCAAATAAGCCACAAACAGCAAGGGCCCCAACACTGATCCCTGCAGACCCCACTGGACACTGACTTCCAATCAGAAAAACACCCCTCGACCAACACCCTCTACTTTCTGACACTCTGCCAATTCTGGATCCAATTTGCCAAATTTCCTAGGATCCCATGGGCTCTTACCTTGTCTATCAGTATCCCATGTGGGACGTTATCAAATGCCTTGCTGATGTCCAAGTAGACTATGTCAAATGCATTGCCTTCATCTACACACCTGGTCACCTCTTTGAAAAATGCAATTAAGTTGGTTAGACAAGACATCCCCTGATAGGGGGCAGCACGGTAGCATAGTGGTTAGCACAGTTGTTTTACATTCCAGGGTCCCAGGCTCGATTCCCGGCTTGGGTCACTGTCTGTGTGGAGTCTGCACGCTCTCCCCGTGTGTGCGTGGGTTTCCTCCGGGTGCTCCGGTTTTCTACCACAGTCCAAAGATGTGCAGGTTAGGTGGACTGGCTATGCTAAATTTCTCTTGTGTCCAAAAAGGTTAATTGGGGTTACTGGGTTAAGGGGGATGGGATGGAAGAGGTGTGTGCTTGAGTGGGGTGCTCTTTCCAAGGGCCGGTGCAGACTCGATGGGCCGAATGGCCTCCACTGTAAATTCTATAGAATCTATAGAAAACCATGCTGACTGTTCTTGATTTATCCCTGCCTCTCCAAATACAGATTAATTCTGCTCCTCAGAATTGCTCCCAGTAGTTTCCCCACCACTGAGATTAGACTGCCTGACCTGTAGTTTCCTGGTTTATCCCTTCCTCCCTTCTTGGATAATGGTACCACATTGGCTAGCCTCCAGGCCTCTGGCACCTTTCCTATGGCCAGAGAGGAATTGATAATTATTGCGACCACCGCTGTTATTTCCTCTCTTGCCTCACTCAACAGCCTGGGATACATTTCATCTGGCCCTGGAGATTTGAGTACTTTTAAGCCTGCCAGACCGCTCAGAACCTCCTCTCTGTCTATATTAATATTTTATCACAATCCTTCTCCCTGATTTATATGCCCACACCGTCCCTCTCACAAGCGAATGCTGGCACAAAGTATTCATTTAGAACTCTACATGCGTCCTCTGGCTCCACACACAAATTACTACTGTGGTTCTTAATGGGCCCTGCTGTTTCCCTAGTTATCCTTTTACCCTTAATGTACTTGCAAAACAACTTAGGATTTTCCTTTATTTTACCTGTCAGTATCCTTTCCTGTGCCCTTGTTACTCTCCTAATTTCCTTTTTAAGTTCCCTTTTGCACATTCTATAACACCTCTCTGGCTTCTGCTGTTTTGAGCCCTCGATATCTGCCATAAGCTTCCTTTTTCTCTCCTTATCCAATGCTGTATATTCCTCGATATCCAGGGTTTACTGGATTTGTTGGCCCCAACCTTTTTCTTGATTGGAACATGTTGGCCCTGTACTCTCCCTATTTCCTTCTTGACTGTTCTGTCACAGGTATACCCAAGTGTCTGCTCCCAGCCCACTCGAACCAAATCATGTCTGAAATTATTATAATTGGCCTTCCCCCAGTTTAGAACTTTGATCTCAGGCTCATCTTTGTCCTTTTACATAACAAAAAATGTAGACATCCATGATTATATTCAGGTAGAATTATTTTTTCTGAAATGATAATATTTCAAACTTAATTATAATTACTGGAAAATCGGTTGCACAAGTGTAAAAACTTGCATTTCTCATTGGATGGAAAAAATCTCTCCATTGCATTAATTATGTTGTTGCACTGGTCATCCAGAGGCTGAGACTAATGACTCCCAGTCATGGGTTCAAATCCCACCATGGCAGCTGGGGGATTTAAATTCAGTTCATTAAATTAATCTGGAACAAGAAGCGGGTATCAGTAATGGTGACCATGAAACTACCAAATTGTCATTAAAACCTATCCAGTTCATTAATGCCATTTGGAAGGAAGGCTGCTGTCCTGGTCTGGCTTACGTGCGACTCCAGACCCACAGCAATATGGCTGGCTTTGAAATGGCCCAGCAAGTCACTCAGTTCCTCCAGCAGCTGCTTTGATGGACTGCAGCAGTTTAAAGTGCCTCCTCGCTACTACCTTCTGAAGGGCACAAGGTTGGGCAGTAAATGCTGGCGTTGCCAGCGATGCTCGCATCTCATAAATGAATAAATAACAAAAGAAAGCATATATTTTCACACTCCTTCCCAAGTTTGCATGTTGCTGAAATCAGCATAATTCTACGGCCTATACATTGGTTATATATTTATTGAATTGTAACATCTGACACGCCAATTGCAAACAGCAATCTCCTACAAACAGCAATGCACGGCAGCACAGTGGTTAGCATTATTGCTTCACAGCGCCAGGATCCCGAGTTCGATTCCCGGCTTGGGTCACTGCCTGTGTGGAGTCTGTACGTTCTCTCCATGTCTGCGTGGGTTTCCTCCGGGTGCTCCTGTTTCCTCCCACAAGTCCTGAAAGACGTGCTTGTTTGGTGAATTGGACATTCTGAATTCTCCCTCAGTGTACCCGAACAGGCGCCGGAGTGTGGCGACAGGGGAATTTCACAGAAACTTCATTGCAGAGTTAATATAAGTGTACTTGTGACACTAATAAAAATTATTATTATTACTTGATAAAGACCAGATAATGTGCTTTTAGGTGACATTGACTGAGGATGTCAGGAATAACTTCCCTATTCTTCAAAATGATGCCATTGGATCTTTTGCATCCACATGAGAGGGCAGGCAGGGCCTCGGCTTAATTTCATATCCCTTACCGAACGTAAATCCATTGATTCCTGTCTTCAATGCTCTAATCGTCCCAGCATCCACTTTTTTGTGCAGCCTGTGGTGGGGTGTGGGGGGATCCAGATTTCTACTATCCTTTTTGTGGGAGGGTGGAGGGTAATGGTTTCTGATTTCACCCCTGATCTTCATTGCGTCTGCATGTACATCTTTTGAAAATAACTATTTTAATTGAACTGTGTGCATTCAGCCATGTCCATTAGAAGAGTTGACCATACCTGAGACTCTGCCTCCACCTTCGGAGAGGTACAAGCTGAAGTATCAGCAGTACGAGGAGGAGATGAAGATGAGTTTCAAGCAACACAGCCAGCAAACAACACCGAAAAGCAAAACAATGTCTTTGTGTCAGCAGCCTCCACCAACCAACCTTCAGATGCAGGTATTTTGCTTAGGGGCTAGCAGAAAAATGAAGCTTGCTTTTGATTCAGTGTGGGCTTGTAAAGCTCCACCCTTGTGTAGTTGTTTTCCTTTATTCTTTCCTGGGATATGGGTGTCACTGGCAAGGCCAATATGTGTTGCCCATCCCTATTTTGCCCTTGAACTGAATGGGTTACTAGGCCATTTCAGAGTCAACCATATTGTTTTGGGTCTGGAGTCCCATGTAGGCCAGACTGGGTAAGGATGGCAGATTTCCATTGGCAAAAGAACCAGATGGGTTTTTACAGCAATCGATGATAGTTTCATGGTCAGCATTACTGGGACTGGCTTCCAATTTCAGATCAATTAATTGAATTCTACGATCTATACATTGGTTATATGTTTATGGGTGACTTCAATCTGCATTTTGATTGGGCTAATCAAATTGGTAGCAATGGGATGGAGGAGGCTTTCCTGGAATGTAGTCGAGGAACCAACTAGAGAGCAGGCCATCCTAGATTGGGTATTGTGAAATGAAAGAGGATTAATTAGCAAGGTTGTGACTGAGATCCTTTAAGGAAGAGTGACCATAATATGGTAGAATTCTTCATTAAGATGGAGAGTGACACTTGAGTTTGAGACCAGGGGTCCTGAACTTAAAGAAAACTAATTTTGATGGTATGAGATGTGCATTGGCTAGGATAAGCTGGCAAAGGATACTTAAAGGGTTGATGATGGATAGACAATGGCAGATATTTAAAGAACACATGGATGAATTTCAAAATTGTACATCCCTGTCTGGCGCAAGAGTAAGATGAGGAAGGTGGCTCAACCATGGCAACTAGGGAAACCATGGATAGTGTTAAAGCCAAAGAGGAGGCATATAAATTGACAGAAAAAGCAGCAAGCCTGAGGACTGGGAGAAATTAAAAATTGAGCAGAGGAGAATAAAGAGTTTAATTCGGAAGGGGAAAATGGAATACGAGAGTAAGCTTGCAGAAAACGTTAGAACTGACAGCAAAAGCTTCTATAGATATGTGAAGAGAAAAAGACTAGTGAATCAGGTGAATTCATAATGGACAACAAAGAGATGGCAGTTCAGTTAAACAATTGCTTTGGGCCTGTCTTCATTAAGAAGGACACAAATAATCTTCCGAAAATACTACGGAACAGAGGGTCTAGCATGAAGGAGAAACTGAAGGAAATCCTTATTTGTCAGGAAATTGTATTGGGGAAATTGATGGGGTTAAAACACGACAAATCCCCAGGACCTGATTCTCTGCATTCCAGAGTACTTAAGGAAGTGGCCCAAGAAATAGTGGAGGCATTGGTGATCATTCTTTCAGCATTCTATAGACTCTGGAAGAGTTCCAATGGATTGGAGGGTAGCTGATGGAACCCCACATTTTAAAAAAGGACAGTAAGAAGTCTTACAACACCAGGTTCAAGTCCAACAGGTTTGTTTAGATGTCACTAGCTTTCAGAGCGCTGCTCCTTCCTCAGGTGAGGAGGGGGGAAGAAAACAGGGAATTAAAAAAGGAGGGGGGAAGAAAACAGGGAATTATAGACCAGTTAGCCTGACATCGGTGGTGGGGAAAATGCTGGAGTCAGTTATTAAGGATGAAATAACTGAGCATTTGGCTAGTGGGGACAGGATCGGTCCAAGTCAGCATGAATTCACGAAAGGCAAATCATGCTTGACAAATCTTCTGGAATTTTTTGAGGATAGTAAAGTGGACAAGGGTGAACCAGTAATGTTGTATCTGGACTTCCAAAAGGCTTTTGACAAGGTCCCACACAAGAGATTAGTGAACAAAATTAAAGCTCATGGTAATGTATTGACGTGGATAGAGAACTGGTTGGCAGACAGGAAACAGAGTGGGTATAAATGGGTCCTTTTCAGAGTGGCAGATAGTGACTAGTGGGGTAAGGCAGGGTTCAGTGCTGGACCCCAGCTGTTCACAATATACATTAATGATTTGGATGAAGGAATTGCTTGCAATATCTCCAAATTTGCAGACGATACTAAGCTGGGAGGCAGTGTGTGCTGTGAGGAGGATGTAAAGAGGCTGCAGGGTGACTTGGACAGGCTGGCTGAGTGTGAGTGCACGCTCGAAGGGCCGAATGGCCTACTCCTGCACCTATTTTCCCAGCTGCCATGGTGGGATTTAAATTCATTTTATTTATTTTTTGAAATTTTCCAATTGAGGGCCAACTTAGCATGGCAAATCCACCTACCTTGGACATCTTTGGGTTGTGGTGGTGAGACCCATGCAGACACCGATAGACTCTACATGGACAATGACCCGGGGCCAGGATCGAACCTGGGTCCCTCGGCACCGTGAGGCAGCAGTGCTAACCACCACGCCACGGTGCAGCCGCTGGGTCTAAATTCATAACCCAGATTATTACCAGGGCCTCGAGAGTACTGGTCAAGTGAAATTATTGCAACACCTCAATATCGCTCCTGAAGTATGAAGCAGCTAGGAGTTTGGGCTCTCGTATGCAGAAATCACTAAGAACTGTAAATAAGTTCAAAGAATGCTAATAGCATGTCAACTTTCACCTCCAGGAGTATTAAATACAAGATGGTGGAGGTTATGCCACAGCAGGATAGAGCTTTGGTTACACATTTTGGAGGTTGGTGTTCAGTTCTGGACACTGCGAGTCTAGGCTTGCATTATAGAAGATGAAGTTGTAATCTAACTGAGGTGATTAAAGGAATTGATATGCTAGATACAGAGACGCTGTTTCTTCTAGTGGGGGAGTTCAGTGCAAGGGGCATAGCCTTCATGTTAGAGCTGGACTGTTCAGAGGTGATGTCAGGTTGGCACTTATTTTCACAAAGGGTAATAGAAATCTGGAATGCACTCTTGTAAAAAGCAATTTAGGATCGATTGACAATTTCAAAACTGGGATTGATTAATTTTTATGTAATGGCATTGAAGGGAGGACTTGTGATGCAGTGTCCCAGGGTGGAAATCTCCGTCAGCGGGATCCCAACTCACGCCTGCGGTTTTCCCGACAGTGTCGGGGTGGCCACAATGGGAAGCCCCATTTGCCGGCTGCCGCGGGCGGAGGATCACGCTGCCGGCGGGTGCGCGCCGTGCCAGAAAAAGGGTCTGGCGGGATAGAGAATCCCGCCCCCTATCTCAGGGACAAAAGCTCTGGGTTCATGTCCCACTCCAGGATTTGGCTGCCCCAGTAAGTGTGTATGTCAGGAACCTCTTTCCAATCCTTTTTTCTTTTTAATGCGTGTCCTGCTGGCTGGTTTAAAAACTACAGACTTTTGAAACCCCGGAACTGCAAGCTGCCATTTGGACTGGCCCAGGCAGACCCCTTGATTCAGAATGCTCTGTGGCATAGTCCGTGATGTTGTTTTGGCTAGAAGCCAATCCCCTCTTAAATTCCGGGTCACAATCTATTGTCGATTGGGATTGGTAGAGCCTTTCAGAAAATTCTGGAACAGAATTCAGGTTCCATTTTGGCTTTCAGTTTTTTTCATTCTGGGCAAGAGTTGAGCAGAAACCTGATTGAATATCTCCTCCAGAAAGGCTGGAATCTCTTCTCTCTCTGGATTCCTTGGCTGGAGTAAGCAGGTCTGGACATTCTTTCTAGCAGTTCTGTGAAGGTTTAACTTCTGACTGAAAGACTGCAATCTGTAGCCAGGCCTGTGAAAGTTTAAACTATCTGTTTGGAAGGCAGACAATCAAAATACTCTCCAGCCCGTTTGGTGAACGTTTCATTTCTGATTAAAATGCTGGGGAACAGGGCGGCGCAGTGGTTAGCTCTGATGCCACAAGATGCCAAGGACCGAGGTTCGATCCCGGGTCACTGACCATATGGAGTTTGCACACTCTCCCCATGTCTGCGTGGGTATCACCCCTTCAACCCAAAGATGTGCAAGGTAGGTGGATTGGCCAAGCTAAATTACCCCTTAGTTGGAAAAAAAATTAAATTAAAAAAAAATAAAGAAAAGCACTGGGAACACAATCTGATTTATCTTAACTGATGGCCTGTTTTTAAAGACCCTTCTCTCTCCAGTCAGTTTAGCCTGCAGGAGGGTCCAGTCCAACATCACCTGCAGAAAGACGGGGCTATTGAAAACCTGTTTGAAATCCTCAAGTGACGGATTCTAATATTATCTCATTTAGTCTGAGGGCGAGTCTGGTGGAGGTCATTCAACTGAAAATGACTCCCCAGACATAATTCCATAGCCTGTATTTTCTACTTGAAGACAACCATTTGAAGATCTAAACCAACCAATGATTTCAACCCTTTGCGTCCTTGGAAGATTGCCAATTACAAAGACTACAACCTCAGCAGCAAAGATGCACCTCTCATCTCCATTTTAATCCCAGTTATTTTGAACCTTTCCTAACCTCTTCCCCCCCCCCCTCCCCCCCCCCCCCCCACAGTGTATCTGTCTTGTGAGTGTCTGGTTGGAGGGTGGAACGGCGTTAGGGGAATAATTAGATTAAAACAGAGTGTTCTACCTTTACCATTACATGTTTACCTCTCCTGTCATGTGAGAGTACCTTTAAGAAATGGGAGTTAAAGAAATGTACCTTTATGAAATAGGTTTTTAAGAAATGTACCTTTAAGAAATGGGAGTTAAAGAAATGTACCTTTAAGAAATGGGTGTTTATCAGTGATGTCAGAGTGTGGGTGGAGCTGGGCTGTCTGTCAGCTTTTTACTTTTGTTTTAGGCTGTTTGCTGCAGGGTGTGTTTTAGTTTGATTTTCAGTGTTGGAGCTGAAGCCAGACAAAGCAGGTGTACTGTTGATCTCTCTGCCATGAAAAGACTATCTCTTGATCATTTGATGAATTCAGAATTATAAATGTTTTCCGTAGTGAATGTAAACCTGATGTGCTTCTGTTAAAAGGTGTTTCTTTTGTCTTCTGGATGTTGTTTGGGAAGTTATTAAGGATTACTTATTCTTTGGGGGTTGTATTTGAATTAATGGTTGCTAAGATGTTCACTATGTTTTAAAAAGGTTAACTTGAGTTAATAGAATAAACATTGTTTTGCTTTAAAAAATACTTTTCCATTTCTGCTGTACCACACCTGTAGAGTGGGCTGTGTGCTCTCCATAACACAATCTATTAAAAGTTGTGGGTCAGGTGAACTCCTTGATACACTTTGGGGTTCTCTAAACCCTGGCCCATAACACTTCTCTTATTATAAATAAAACAGTTTTTTAATGTGTTACTTACAAATCTAGTGCTGGTAAGTCATTGGAGCAGTCAAGGGTCAAAGATCTCAGGAAAATATACAAGTTATTGATTAATTCACTCATGTTGAGTCTCTGGGATCTGAGGGGCTTGAAATGACTATGTACTCGCCCAAGGTGTTGTAACAATAACATGGTCAAATGGGTTGATGTCAGCCTATAAATCTTTCCAATGTCCCCAATGGCTGACGGTAAAGAATGGGAGTTTCCTGTTCAGCTATACTGAAGGAGAAATTGTTAATCCTTGCAGTACTTTGCCCAGCATAATCAGGGACAGATCCAATGGAAGTCCATGGTTGCCAATGTCCTCTTAGAATACGGTACCTGAAAGAAGACGAGGAACGTATTAAAGAAAATGGAACCAAGGTGAGTAAAGAGGGTTAAGATACAGGCCAGCCATGATCTAATTAAATGGCAGGACAGACTCAATGTGGTTTGAATAGCCTCCTCTTGTTCCTATGGTTTGATAATGTACATTTTTTGAATTTTTACATTGTTAAAAGGAATCTCCAGTTGATGAAGTGAATCCTGAGGGCCTGACTTCCCTTAACGCAAAAGTAATTCTTCAGCAATGTTACACCAGCAAACCATATACCGTGGAGCAAAGCATGAGGAGGTTGGAAGCTGTGAGTCGGTTGCTATTTTAATTTATTTAATAAAACAGACTTGCACTTTCATTTAAAATTTTGGCTGTGAGAACATTGTAGTGTATCTTCCCTCCCTCTGATTTTTCTTTGCATTTTGTGGAGAAACACTTATTCTCAACTTGTTTTTTGGGGGTTTGAAATTCTTATGTTTTTTTCCCTTGATATACTCTTAATAAAGAAATAATGCACCTCTTTGAGAAATCCTTGCAGTGAATGAATTACTTCTGACGTCTAGTCACCAGTGTAATTACTGTAAGAAATCTAGCAGCCAATTTGCAAACCACAAGGTACCATGAGCAGAAATGAGATTGCTAACTAATTAATCTGTTGTAGTGGCATGGGTTGATCGATAAATGTTGGGCAGGACATTTCAAAGGTCAGGGAGAAGCAGTGCTTTCATTAGGTCTCTTCTTGTACTGCACTGAATTGTAATTGATATGCTCAGGCCTCTGGAGTAGGCCTTGAGCTGCCAACAGTCTAACTCCGAAGCATCTAATTTAGTAAAATATCTTTCTTCTGAACTAGCTAGTTGCAATTGGTAGCAGTCCAGAGACATGAGTGCACCATCTACACTGACACTCCAGTACAGCTCGGAGGGGGTTCAGCAAAGCTGGAGGTGCCGTCTTTGGATGAAGGCCTCCTCTACCTGCTTCCAGGGTTTGGACCAGAGGGGAAGCAAGGAGAATTTTTTATGCTGTGGTGATTTATGATCTGGAATGTGCTGCCTGAAATGGTAGTGGAAGCAGATTCAATAGTAATTTTCAAAAGAGAATTGGATAAATACTGAAAGCGGGGAATATTGCAGGGTAATGCGGGAGAAGAGCAGGTGTGTGGAGCTAATTGGATAGCACTTTCAAGATGTTGTCACAGACATAATAGGCCAAATCGGCTCTTTCTGTGCTGTAGGACTCCAAAAAGGAACTCTCCTTTTCTGTCTGGTCAACATTTCTCCTTCATGCCTCAGACTTATGACAATGGTTGAAAAGTTACACATAGCAAAGAGAACCCCACCCCATACATTTTGTGGTTATATGGTTTGCTCTGCAGTGTCTGGTTTGAAGTCTGGGCAATGTGGCGAGAGTTCAACAACAACAACTTGTGTTTATAGTGCATCTAAACAGCTGAAGTGAAGTGATTCACTCATGTTGAGTCTCTGGGATCTGAGGGGCTTGAAATGACTATGTACTCGCCCAAGGTGTTGTAACAATAACATGGTTAAATGGGTTGATGTCAGCCTATAAATCTTTCCAATGTCCCCAATGGCTGACGGTAAAGAATGGGAGTTTCCTGTTCAGCTATACTGAAGGAGAAATTGTTAATCCTTGCAGTACTTTGAAATAGTACTGATGACTGCCCTGTTTTGGATGGGAATGGTCAAGAGAATACAGTAAGGTTGATACTCATCATCAACAATTTCTATTAAAGTAGTGCTTTTAATGTAAAGAAACATTGAAATATCATTTAATAAATGGCCATAAGTAAATTGAGAGATTAGATGGGGTGACCAGAAGGCTGGTGTAAGAGATGAATCGAGGGGAAGGAGGGAGTGAGAGAGATAGAGAGAGAAAGAGAGACAAAGGAACAGAGCAAGTAAGTAAGGGGGGGAAAAATGATTAAGAAATTTAGAGGAGAGAAATTCAGAGAACAGGATCAAGGTGGCTATAGACTATGTGCCAAAATATTCAATTGCTCTGGTGAAAGACCAAAATATTCAAATAATGGCCTTCAAGATATTGCATGGGACAACAACAAAGTCAATATTACAAAGAACACCACCACCCTCTACAGCTCACAGACTAGTGCCAGTGATCCCCATATCCCATGAATAATAAAACCACCAATGGCAGAGTGATTAAATTGCAAGAGGTCAGAATTGGAGAACCGTAGATATTAATTTTTGCTATAAATAGCCTAGCTCTATACTCCGAACAGCAAAAGCTGCTGAAGTTTGGGCCAAGATTTTGACCAAGAGGTGAAAAGTATTTATTTATGGCTTAGATGCTCCGAATGTAACATGCAGAACTCCACACTCACACTGTTATGTTAGATGTCTAGCTGATACCTCCATAAAGAGTGTTAAATGATTCTAATTTTGCGCATAGGAGGATCTGGCTGCAGAGAAGAGAAAGCAGGCAGTTGTGGAACAAGTGTTGGTCGATCAACTTTCCAGGTAAGTGAAAACAAGGCTGACGTTCAAAACGATTTGAGCTAAAAGTTTTTCAGAAAAAGGTGGTTTTTTAAAATTAAGCCAATAACTATTCTGTTTTTTTGTTCTGTGCACCATCAACTTTTGGTTACTCTAAAGGAAATAGAGGTACTTTTGCTGCAATGTAATTTAACCCAACCCTTTCTAAATATATCCAGTAATACTTGTGCTGCTACTTTTGAAAGATGAGTTGAAGAAGCTTTACAGTGTGTTTAAATGCATACCTTTTGTATATGCAAATTTACATTTAATAGCAAGGTGGTGAAGTTTAAAAAAAATTATTCATGGGATATGGGGATCACTGGCACTAGTCTGTGAGCTGTAGAGGGTGGTGGTGTTCTTTGTAATATTGACTTTGTTGTTGTCCCATGCAATATCTTGAAGGCCATTATTTGAATATTTTGGTCTTTCACCAGAGCAATTGAATATTTTGGCACATAGTCTATAGCCACCTTGATCCTGTTCTCTGAATTTCTCTCCTCTAAATTTCTTAATCATTTTTCCCCCCCTTACTTACTTGCTCTGTTCCTTTGTCTCTCTTTCTCTCTCTATCTCTCTCACTCCCTCCTTCCCCTCGATTCATCTCTTACACCAGCCTTCTGGTCACCCCATCTAATCTCTCAATTTACTTATGGCCATTTATTAAATGATATTTCAATGTTTCTTTACATTAAAAGCACTACTTTAATGGAAATTGTTGATGATGAGTATCAACCTTACTGTATTCCCTTGACCATTCCCATCCAAAACAGGGCAGTCATCAGTGACCCTGGACAAGATTCAAGCGCTATTGATCTGAGTCAGCAGCAAACTACACTTCCAGGTCTTGGCTCTGCACCACTGCGCTTTAGAAATAGGAAACTACATCAAACCAAGTATGTGTTTATGGATTTTTTAAAGACCAAATTCAATTATTTGTATATACAGTCAGAACTGTTATGCGTGGCTCTATGGTAGCACTCTCTCCTCTAAGTCAAAAGGTTGTGGGATAAAGCCTCACTGTATAGACTTGAGCACAACATCTAGCGGCACGATTTAATGGCCACGATGCGCTTGAGCGAGAGTGTGACCCGGCCGTTAGAAAGTGGGAGAGGCCAAAATCGAGAACTGCGGCAGGCACCGATCAGTTTGCGATCTAACCGGCCTGCACCAGTTGGCGAAATCAGGATCGTGGTGTGGCAAGAAGCTAATAATCATCACTTAAGCCCAATCTCCATACAAATAATAGGAAAGAGCCCCTATCTAACAGCCTCCCGTGATCTAACCGCCTCCCCAGCAAGTGGTCACGCGGGTGACGATTAGTGCACCTTTTTAAAAGCATGAAGCTGACATCCCCTTCTGAATATCACGGCCGCACCTATCGACTGGTCTGCAGAGATCAGTGCTGGGACCTTTGCTGTTTGTAGAATATATAAATGATTTGGAGGAAAATGTAACTGGTTTGATTAGTAAGTTTGCAGACGACGCCAAGGTTGGTGGAGTTGCAGATAGTGATGAGGATTGTCTGAAGATTCAGCAGGATATAGATCGGTTGGAGATTTGGTCGGAGAAATGGCAGATGGAGTTTAATGCGGACAAATGTGAGGTAATGCATTTCGGAAGGTTTAATACAGATGGGAAGTATACAGTAAATGGCAGAAGCCTTGGGAGTATTGACAGGCAGAGAGATCTGGGTGTACAGGTCCACAGATCACTGCAAGTGGCAACGCAAGTGGATAACTTAGTCAAGAAGGCAAGCATGCTTGCCTTCATCAGTAGGGGCTTTCATTATGAAAAGTTTTACATGGAGAGTTGTGAGTGCCTGGAACTTGCTGCCAGGAGAGGTGATGGAAACAGGTGGACAGTGGTGTTTAAGAGGCATCTTGACGAATACATGAATAGGATGGGAATAGAGGGATATGGACCCTGGAAGTGCAGAAGGTTTTAGTTTAGACAGGCATCATGATCGGCGAAGGGCCTGTTCCTGTGCTGCACTGTTCTTTGTTCTTTGACTGCATCAGTACCTGGTAAACTTGGTGCAAAGGCTCAGCATCTGATGGGACCCAGCTGGGCCCTGGAGACAGCAGACCTCTAACAGCTGTCTCGCTTCGGCCTTCTTACCTCCACCTGTGGGCGTGATCTACTGGCTGTTCACGGCGGCAGGATAATCCGGTCTCAAGGTGGTGCACGGCGACGAGGGGTGCAGTCACTTGGAAATCCCGTTGACAACGGCTGGGTTGATAAATCCCTCCTGGTGGGCCGCCTCCGCTGCCGAAAAACATGCGAAGGGTTGGTAGGTAAAAAATTTTATTGACGGGATGTGGACGTCGCTGGTTAGGCCAGCATTTGTTGTCCATCCCTAGTTGCTTTTAAGAGGGTGGTGGTGAGTTGCCATCTTGAACCGCTGCAGTACTTGAAGTGTAGGTATACCCACCATGCTGTTAGGGAGGACGTTCCAGGATTTTGCCCCGGTGAAGGAACGCTGATATATTTCCAAGTCAGGGTGGTGAGTGACTTGAAGGGGAACCTCCAGGTGGTGGGGTTCCCAGGTATCTGCTGCTCTTGTCCTCCTAGATGGTAGTGGTCGAGGGTTTGGAACCTTGGGGAGCTGTCTAAGGAACCTTGGGGAGTTACTGTAGTGCATCTCGCAGGTGGTACACACGGCTGCCATTGTTTGTTGGTGGTGGAGAGTATGAATGTTTGTGGAAGGAGGAGCAATGAAATGATCTGCTTTGTCCTGGATGGTGTCCAGCTTCTTGAGTGTTCTTGGAGCTGCACACATCCAGGCAAGTGGAGAGTATTCCATTACACTCCTGACTTGTGCCATGTAGATGGTGGACAGGGTTTGGGGGGGGGGGGGGGGGGGGGGGGAGGGAGTCAGGAGGTGAGTTACTTGCTGCAGGATTTGACCTGCCCTGGTAGCCATGGTACTAATATGGCCAGTCCGATTGAGTTTCTGATCAAAGGTAACCCCCAGGATGATGATTGTGAGGGATTCAGCGTTGCTAATGCTATTGAATGTCAAGGGGCAATGGTTTGATCCTCTCTTGCAGGAGATGGTCATTGGCTGGCACATGTGTGGTGTGAATGTAACTTGATGTTGCTCACCAGAATGTGCCCCAGAATCCTGACCACTACTGTCGCCCACTGAGGTATGTGTCTCTGCGCTGGTGGAAGGTGGGGATGACTGCTGTGCCATGAATGTAGTGGTCTCCTTGGAGCTGCTCTGCGGTGTTCTCATGGGAGGTTGTGTGGTGATGGGTGCCACCACCATCTGATGGAGATCCTGAGGGAGAATGGACATGTGGTCAGTGGGAGGGATGGGTCAGTCTGTATGGCTTTAACTACTCGCGTGTGATAGGTCATCTGGGTGGGGGACAGTGTATGCTCACCTCTGCGTTGTATGCTAACCTCTACATCGGTGACCGATCTGTCCTCTGCCATCCCTGCGGTCCCCAGGGCCCGTTCCTCTTAAGGGTGAGGACTCTAATGTCCAGCGCCCCACGCCTCCTGTATGTTGTGAGGCAACTTTTCCTGAAGGACATAGAGGGATCACCCTGAGCCGCACACTTTGTTCCTCGAGGGGAGAGAGGAGTATGGGTGTGGGGTGAAGGATGTGGGGGGGGCAGGAATGGGGAGGGGCCGGCTTGGGCAGCACTGCTGCATTTGGCTGGCCTGGGCCATGGAACAGTGCTGCGTGGGGATGGTGTCAGGCACATGTGGGGTGGGGTGAGTGATGGGGGCTGGCTGGTGTGGTGGCCGGGGGCCATGCCACCGGCAGCCTGGTGGAGGTCGCTGATCGTCTTACGGCACTGGATGCCGGTCCTCCTGGTGATGTTCCCCAAGCTGACACATTCATCTTAGTACCTTAAAAGACTAGTCATTTAGCTTCCATCAACAGGCCAACCCCAAAAATCAAAATACACTTTCTTATCTTCTCCATTCTTCTGGTGTTAGAAACAACCTTTTAGATCGGTTTGTTTTACAAATTGCAATGTACAGCACAGAAACAGGCAAACTGACCCATGCCTTGTGGTAGTACCAGGTATTGCGGTACCTGAGAGGTGGATGACCATTGGTTAGACCCAGGAGTCAATCATTGGCTGATGTACATAGCTCCGTCCATAGAGACGGAGTATAAGAACCGATGCCGTCCCAGCAGCCTTCACTTTCTGTATCGAAGCTGCTGGGAAAGAGTTCTAGCAGATTAAAACCTTCAGTTATGAATCACTTCATCTTGAGAGTAATTGATTGCGCATCAATTTAATCTTCTACAACTTCAGTTGAAAGGATGGATCTCCGTATCAAACCGGAGTGCCTTCAGCTCAGCCCCCACGCGGACAACTCTGCTGCTATTTTCAAACATTGGCTAGCGTGCTTTAAGGGCTACCTCGACACGGCCGCCGATACCCCCACGGAAGGACAAAAGATGCATCTCCTACGCTCACGGGTCAGCCCTGGGATCTACCCTCTTATCGAGGAGGCGGCGAATTATGCTGCTGCGATCGAGCTGCTAGAAGGACATATTATCCGCCCTGTGAACCAGGTCTACGCTCGTCACCTGCTGGCGACTAGGAGGCAAAGCCCCGAGGAAACGTTGGAAGACTTCTACCGGGCGCTGCTGGTGCTGGGCCGAAACTGTGGCTGCCCGCCATTTTCGGGGAGCGAGCACACGGAACCTTTGATCAGGGATGCTTTCGTGGCAGGTATGCCCTCCCCCGATATCCGCCGAAGGCTCCTAGAAATGGACACTCTGGGATTTACAGAGGCACGGGCCTTGGCAGGGTCCATGGACGTTGCCTATAAAAACGCGCTGTCCTTTGCACCCGATCGCGCCGGCCCCCTGGGCTGCGTGGCACCCCGTAACGGCAGCCCCTCAGACCTTTCCCCTGACCCCGCAAGCCTGCGCGGCGAGACGGCCCGCTAACGCCGCCGGACACCGCTGTTTCTTCTGCGGGCAGGCGAATCATCCCCGCCTGCGCTGCCCGACCTGCACCGCCACCTGCAAAGGGTGCGGCAAGAAGGGCCACTATGTGGGGGTCTGCCAGGCCTGCGCCGTGGCCGCGGTCTCCAGCGACTATCGGCAACCCCCCTTTCAGTCCCCGACCGCCCAGCCCTCACCGCCACCCCCCTATCCTACGGCCACGTGCAACCCGCGGGCGTGGCCATTTTGCCCCAACGGACACCACACTGTCCCTCGCCGCCGCCATCTTCTTCATCCCCGGACACCATGTGCGACCCATGGGTGACGCCATCTTGGATGGGGCCCCAGGCCCCCAGCACAGCCGACTACATGCTGCCCGACCAGAACTCTCCATTACTTCAGCTGGCCTCGGTGACTCTGGACTCGTCCTGAGAGTAATTGATTGCGCATCATGCCTATGTTTATCCTTCTGCCTATGTTTATCCTTCTGTCTCGTAAGATGATGGTTTGCTGCGTGTGTGACCTCCTCCCTCCCTTTTCATTTAGCTCCATCATCGTACCCTTCTATTCCATTTTCGTTGTCCACTTATCCAGATTCCCCTAAATGTATCTGTGCTATTTCCTTCGACTATTCTCTGTGGGTTCTGCTTTCTAACCGCGCACTGAGTGAAGAGATATATCCTGAAATCCTTTATTGGATTTATAAGTGCCTGATATTTATTGCTTCAATAGGGTAAAGACAAGTTCAACATTGACAGAAAATCTGCTGTCAAACAAGTTGCGCTTCGATGCCCGGATTATTTCAAGGTACGCTCAATCTTGTCAAATTTTTCACCATTGTTACTTCGTGATTAATGGGTTATTTGGCCCATTAGAATTTCAGTATTGTTTTTCTTTTAAAATGTGCTACTTGTGCGCTCAATATCAAGTAATTGTATGCTCGTGGCACAGTGGTTAGCGCTGCTACCTCACAGCGCTGAGGTCCCAGGTTCGGTCCTGGCTCTGGGTCACTGTCCGTGTGGAGTTTGCACATTCTCCCCGTGTTTGCATGGGTTTCGCCCCACAACACAAAGATGTGCCGGGTAGGTGGATTGGCTATGTTAAATTGCCCCTTAATTGGAAAAAAAAATAATTGGGTACTCTAAATTTATGAAAAAAAAGTAATTGGTACTCTGGTACTGTCAGAGAACGTGGAAAGTGATTAAGCGGCAATCGAATGGGCGGCACAGTAGATCTGCTCCACTACTGCTGGGTCTACGTAACAGCTCCACCAGTCTCTGACACTCATTCCAACAAAGAGCCTGCATCTAAATCATTAGCATCTGTTTTGTGCTGTATAAGGAGTTTATAGTCACATTTCCAATGAACAAATGGATTTAGAG
Source organism: Scyliorhinus torazame (assembly GCF_047496885.1). Classification (NCBI taxonomy): domain Eukaryota; kingdom Metazoa; phylum Chordata; class Chondrichthyes; order Carcharhiniformes; family Scyliorhinidae; genus Scyliorhinus; species Scyliorhinus torazame. The sequence continues at coordinate 100,356,236 of NC_092725.1, forward strand.
AATGAGTCACTGCTAGCTGTTTCCACAACAGTATATATTATAGAGCTTTTCACATAGCAAAACATCCCAAAGTGTTTCACAGAATTGTTTTCAAGCAGAATTTGACAGTAAGAAGATATTCTGTCAAATTACTAAAAGATTGATCAAAGAGGTAGGTTTCAAGGGTGTTTAAAGGAGGAAAGAGAGAGAGAGATAGAGAGATTTATAGAGGGATTTCTTAGCTGCTGAAAGAACAGTCACCAATAATGGAGTACTTAAAATTGGAGAAGGTCAAGAGGTCAGAATTGTAAGAATGCTGTTACCTTGGAAGAATTCTGGGCTGCACATTAGAGACTGGGAGGGGTGAGGCCTTGAGCAGATTGGAAAACAAGAATGAGAATTCAAATTTCACCATCTGCTATGGTGAGATTCGGACACTGGTCTCCAGAGCATTACCCGGGTCTCTGGATTAATAGTCCAGTGACACAAGCACAATGCCACCACCTCCTCAACCATCAGTCTTATTTTATTGTTTCCTATGTCCCAGGGAGGTATGTTTAAGCATTCAATTATTGTAAGTCCACTGTTTTTGATCCCATTAATTTACTGCTTACTGTTTGGTAAATTAGCCTGGGATAATGCCACAGTTTTAGTCTGATGGAGTTTGTTATCCCACCTATTTAAAGTCAAATAATCCACTTATTGGTCCCTGACAAATACAGCTTCCTCTACTGTGGTTGACAGGATCCCGAGAGGTGGTTTGAAGTCACAACCTGCTTACTGCGAAAGCTTTCAGCGCCCATATGGCACAATTTGTGTAATCACCCTTTGCTGCATGGGTCACTCTAGAAGTGACGGGAAGCGATGCATGTGCATTGTTATGGAGCAAAATTTTCCAGGTGTCACATCTTTGACATTTACTGGTCCTGACGCAGGATCAACAACCTAAAATGTTAGCCTAGCTTTAGCCATATTGGATTTGAAACATTGGGTGTACTTTCCCAGTCCTGTACATCGCCCCTTCGCTCAGTAATGCATTGGAGTCTCAGTTTAGATTTTTTTCCTAGATTTCCTGGATTTGCACTCATGCCAGCATTGAGGCACAGCTGACACAAGGTCATTTTTCTCCATGCCAAAAATTTGACAGACCAACAAAAAGTCCGTTAAACTTGGATGGGAATCTCCAGTCACGTGGCGGGCAGGACCGGAAAATCCCACCCTTTACCTCTGGGCGGGATTCTCCATCTTTCCACAGCAGTGGGATTCTCCTGTTCCGCTGCAGTGAATGGGAGATTTGGCTGAGCACCAAATTGTCCATCGTCGCCAGCAGCCGTGGCGGGGTGGACTCGCAACGGAGAATCCCGGCCTCTGTTTCTCACTTCACAGATGTTGCTTGATCTGCTGAATGTTTCTATCAAAGGTGACAGTTGCCTGTTTGAGAAGAGGCTTGATCCTTTTATTTGTACGGGGAATCGGGTTATGGGGCGAAGGCAGGAGAATGGGGATGAGAAAAATATCAGCCATGATTGAATGATGGAGCAGACTTGATGGGCCGAGTGGCATAATTCTGCTCCTATATCTTATGTATATTGTGCAAGCACACTCCAGCTCATAGGGTCTATGGCTCACCTGTAGGAGTCACTTAGGTGATTTATATCTCTGAAATTGATATGCTCCATTCTTTCCAGCTAAATATAACTTGAGGTTAATTGTTTGAGGTCTTGTTATTGGTACAGAGGCTCATTCGTGAAGAGGGCACAGAAAATTGAGTCTGTAGCTCCAACTTATTGAGGTCATTATCCAATCTGCGGCCCATACTCTAGTCTCGCATGGCTCCGTACCAATACCACCTCACCTCCTGGCTGACGAGGGTGCCTAATTTGTTTGTACTTCATTCTTTAACCAGGAATGGACGGGATGCGTGCAGAGAGCTAATTGGTTTCTTCTTTGATTTCGATAAGTCTTTAACGGTATATGAATATCGCCAGTTTGGGAAAAACAGGTAGGTCTCCTTGTATAAGACAAGACAATAAATATTTAAGAGCACAGGTTCTCTGCCCCAGATGATTTTGGATGCTCAATTATTGAATATATTTAAGACTTAAGACCCGCAGGGTTTGCGGGTGGTATTAGTGAATGTATATGCCCCGAATTGGGACGATGCCGGATTTATGTGGCGCATGTTGGGCCGGATTCCGGACCTGGAGGCAGAGAGCTTGATAATGGGGGGTGGGGGGGGGGTTTATGGACCAGATGGGAGGAGTGGCCCCATGGAGGTTTGTCAGGTCGGGGGCCAGGGAATTTTCTTTTTTTCCCCACGTCCATAAAGCCTACTCCCGGATAGACTTCTTCATTATGAGCAGGGCACTAATCCCGAGGGTGGAGGGCACGGAGTATTCGGCCATTGCCATCTCAGACCATGCCCCGCATTGGGTGGAGCTGGAGCTAGGGGAGGAGAGGGACCAGCACCCGCTGTGGCGCCTTGATGTGGGCTTGCTGGCGGATCAGGTGGTGAGCGGGCGGATCCGGCGGTGCATTTAAAGCTATCTAGAGGCTAACGATAATGCGGAGATGCAGGTGGGGTGGTCTGGGAGGCGCTGAAGGTGGTGATTAGGGGAGAGCTAATCTCCACTAGGGCCCACAAAGGGAAGGAGAGGAGAGGGAGAGAGAGATTGGTGGGGGAGATTTTAAGGGTGGATAGGAGGTATGCAGAGGTCCCGAGGAGGGACTACTCAAGGAGCGACGAAGCCTCCAGGCCGAGTTCGACCTGTTGACCACCAAGAAGGCAGAGGTGCAGTGGAGGAAAGCGCAAGGGACGGTGTATGAGTATGGGGAGAAGGCTAGCCGGATGTTGGCACACCAGCTTCGGAAGCGGGAGGCAGCGAGGGAGATTGGGGGAGTTAGGGATAAAGGGGGGAACATAGGAACTGTAGTCAGCTCTCGTCCATAGTACTGAGTCAGCTCTCGTCCATAGCTGTAGCATAGTTATTAGTCTAATAAAGCCTTCTTTACAGTTTAATCTCTAAGCGTCATTATTGAGGGTACCTCAATTTATTAGACTAAACTAAATTCAGGATGGACGCAGGCCTAAAACCAGACAAGCTCAATCTGGAAGCATGAACGCCGGAGGCAAAGGAAATTTTTAAATACTGGCTGCGGGGCTTTGAGGCCTACCTGGACTCCGCAGAGACTCCCATCCTGGGGCCACGCAAGCTGCGTCTACTCCACGCCCGGGTGATTCACAGAATCTCCGCCACGCTCGAAAAGGCGACGACTTATGAGGAAGCGATTGAGTTGCTCCGCAAGCGGTTTGTCAAACCCGTCAATGAGGTGCACGCCCGGCATCTGCTCTCTACCTGCCGGCAGCGCTCGGGGGAATCGCTTGTCGAGTTTGTTGAGAAACTCACCGCGCTTGCCAGGGACTGTGACCATCAGGATGTGACAGGGGAAGTCCATATGAACCTGCACATCAGGGATGCTTTCGTGTCTGGAATCCGCTCGACCTACATCTGGCAGCGGCTGCTCGAAAACGGGGCAAAAGTCCTCCAGGAGACGCTAACGCTCGCCTCCTCGCTGGAGGTGGCCCGACTTAACTTGGGTACGTACCCCACGGACTCTGCCAGCCCCCCCCCCCCCCCCCCCCCCCGGACTTCCTCAGACTCACCCGTATTACAGGCCTGCGCCACGCGGCGACCCGCTCACCATGGGGGCACACCTTGCTACTTCTGCGGGCGGGGCTAGCACCCACGCCCATGCTGCCCAACCCGATCCGCGATCTGCAGCGACTGCGGGAAGAAAGGGCACTTTGCGAGGGTCTGCCTGGCCAGACCCAGGGGCCAGAAAAACAAAGAACAGCCGGCCCGAAAATCAGGCTCTCAGGCCCGCAGGCCTCGCAATGCTGCTGCGCACCGACCCGACATGCCCTCTTCTGACGCGTCATCAGCCTTGTGCGAATCATGGGAGCGGCCATCTGGTCGGCGGCCATCTTCTCGACCCGACACGTGCGACCGACGGCAGCGGCCATTTTATGAGTCCGACTCGGCTGACGACTCCGACTACCCGCGACTGGGTGCGATCACCCTCGATCAAACTCGGCCAAAACACCTGCAGAACTCCATGATGCAGGTCCAGGTCAACGGGCACGACACTGCACGCCTCTTCGACTCCGGGAGCACGGAAAGCTTTATCCACCCTGAAACGGTAAGGCGCTGCTCCCTACGCACCCATCCCGCATCCCAAACCATAGCCCTCACATCTGGGTCCCACTCGGTACAAATCATGGGGTACTGTATTGCGGATCTCTCGATCCAGGGTGCCAAATACACCCGTTTCAAATTTTATATCCTCCCTCACCTTTGTGCCCCCCTGCTGCTCGGACTGGATTTCCAGTGCAGCCACCGAAGCCTGACACTGAAGTTCGGTGGACCCTTGCCTCCCCCTCACGGTGTGCTGCCTTGCGACACTGAAAGTCGCACCCCCTCGCTATTCGCTAACCTCACTCCCGACTGTAAGCCCGTCGCCACCAGGAGCCGGCGCTACAGTGCCCAAGATATGGCTTTTATCAAGTCAGAGGTCCAGCGTTTACTGGGAGAGGGGGTCATCGAGGCTAGCAACAGCCCTTGGAGAGCGCAAGTGGTGGTAGTCCGGTCCGGGGAGAAGAAACGGATGGTCGTGGATTATAGCCAGACCATAAACCGATTCACACAGCTTGATGCGTACCTCCTTCCTCGCATCGCGGAAATGGTAAATCGGATCGCCCAATACCGAGTCTTTTCCACGGTCAACCTCAAATCTGCCTACCACCAGCTCCCCATCCGACCAAAAGACAGCCCCTATACTGCCTTCGAAGCAGCCGGCCGGCTCTTCCACTTCCTCAGGGTCCCCTTTGGTGTCACAAATGGGGTCTCCGTCTTTCAAAGGGTGATGGACCAAATGGTGGACCAGTACAGTTTGCGGGCTACATAACCGTACTTGGACAATGTCACCATCTGCGGCCATGATCAGCAGGACCATGACGCTAACCTCAAAAAGTTCCTCCAGACCGCCCAAGCCCTTAACCTGACCTATAACGAGGGCAAATGCGTTTTCCACACCACCCGGCTGGCCATCCTCGGCTATGTCGTGGAAGACGGGGTCCTAGGTCCCGACCCCGACCGCATGCGCCCCCTTAAGGAACTCCCTCTCCCCCGCAGCCTCAAGGCCCTCAAACGGTGCTTGGGGCTTTTCTCCTATTACGCCCAGTGGGTCCCCAAGTATGCGGACAAAGCCTGCCCGCTCCTAAAGACCACCACTTTTCCCCTCTTGGCTGAGGCTCAATTGGCCTTCAACCGCATCAAGGCCGACATCATCAAGGCCGCCATGCACGCGGTGGACGAAACCATCCTTTTCCAGGTAGAGAGCGATGCATCAGACATCGCCCTGGCTGCTACCCTCAATCAAGGAGGCAGATCAGTAGCGTTCTTCTCCCGAACCCTCACCGCCTCCGAGATTCGACACTCTGCAGTCGAAAAGGAGGCACAAGCCATTGTGGAGGCTGTGCGGTGCTGGAGACACTACCTCGCTGGTAGGAGGTTTACCCTCGTCACCGACCAACGGTCGGTCGCCTATATGTTCAATAACATGCAACGGGGCAAAATAAAAAACTATAAAATTTTGAGGTGGAGGATCGAACTCTCCACCTACTCGTACGATATCAAGTATCGTCCAGGGGAGCTCAACGAGCCCCCAGATGCCCTGTCCCGCGGCACACGCGCCAACGCGCAGGAGGACCGCCTGCAAGCCATCCACAATGACCTCTGCCACCCGGGGGTTACCCGGCTCGTCCATTTCATCAAGTCCCGCAACCTACCTTACTCAACCAAGGAGGTCAAGGCCATGGTCAGGGCCTGCCAGGTCTGTGCGGAGTGCAAACCGCACTTCTATCGGCCAGACAAGGTTCGGCTCGTGAAGGCCTCGGGCCCCTTTTGAGCGACTGAGCGTGAACTTCAAGGGGCCCCTCCCGTCCACCAACCGTTATGCCTATTTCCTCACCGTGATCGATGAGTTCTCCCGTTTCCCATTCGCCATTCCCTGCACCGACATGACCTCAGCCACGGTGATTAAGGCACTGCACAGCATCTTCGCCCTGTTCGGTTTCCCTGCTTATATCCACAACGACCGGGGTACATCGTTCATGAGCGATGAACTGCGTCAGTATCTGCTCAGCAAAGGCATCGTCTCGAGCAGAACGACCAGCTATAACCCACGGGGAAACGGGCAGGTGGAGAGGGAGAACGCGACCGTGTGGAAGGCTGTCCTTCTGGCCCTGCGGTCGAGAAATCTCCCAACCACCCGCTGGCAGGAGGTCCTACCCGATGCCCTACACTCCATTAGGTCACTCCTCTGCACGGCCACGAATGAGACCCCTCACGACCGATTGTTTCTCTTCCCCAGGAAGTCTACCTCCGGGGTCTCGCTTCCACCTTGGCTGATGGCTCCGGGACCTGTTCTTCTCCGGAGGCACGCGAGGAGCCATAAAACGGACACCCTAGTTGAAAAGGTCCGACTGCTCCACGCCAACCCCAGTCACGCCTACGTGGAGTACTCCGACGGCAGGCAAGATACGGTTTCCCTCCGGGATCTGGCGCCCGCTGGATCCTCCACCACAGACGCCCCTTCCCGCGCCGCTCCCCTGCAGGACCCGTTGCCCCCTACAACACACCCTCTTCCGGCCCTACCACTAGTTGGTGAGCTCCTACCGTGCGCCCCCCCTTTACACACCCCGCCGGCGCCGGCTCCGCTACCCCCAGCCCTGCCTAGTTCCTCTGCCCCGACCCGGACCGAAGCTCCGACCGCTGTGCTCCCGGATGTGCCCTCAACCGGGACGTCCGTGCCCGCCGCACCACTGCCCAAATTGAGGAGGTCGAGGAGGACGATCCGGCCACCGAGACGGAAGGACCTATGATGGCACTTCACCCTGCCGGACTCCTTTTTAAACAGGGGGTGAATGTGATGAACGGTTACTGCCTTATCATCATGTAAGGTGATGTCCCCTTTAAGACCGGGCTTGGAACCCTGGGGACTCCGCCTCTGGCTCCGCCCATCTGGGAGCCATACATAAAGGCCTGCCTCATGGTCTGTATAGCAGTCAGCTCTCGTCCATAGCTGTAGCATAGTTATTAGTCTAATAAAGCCTTCTTTACAGTTTAATCTCTAAGCGTCATTATTGAGGGTACCTCAATCACACTGTGCTTTATAGCCAATTAAATATGTTTACTTAAGGCAGTGTAGGCACTGCATAATATAAAGAGCCAAGGATGTAATTTGTGCGCAGCAGGCTCCCACAAAACAGCAATGAAATAACTGATCAGGTGATAGAATTTCAGGGCTAAATATTGGTCAGGAGACGGGGGAGGTTGCTACTGCTCTGCAAAATATTGATTCCCACATTCAGAGTCTCGGATTAACATTTCATCTGAAAGATGGCACATTTGACAGTGCTGCACTCCCTCAGTAGTGCATTGGAGCCTCAGCCTAGATTTTTTATTAAATTCCCTGGAGTTGGACTTTCAGACCCAGATGGGAGCTTGCTAGCACTGAACCACAGCTGACACAATGTAGTTTTCTTTCCAGGCCGAACACAAAAGGCAGCCCCCAGAGACAAAACTACATCTATCTACACAAGCAAAATCTAATACTCAGCAAGCTGTGAAAAATGTGCCCTGGGTGAACAATCTACCATTTAGTGTCTCTGGAGCACAGGGAGGCTCTCCACTATTTATGCCCATGTCACTTCAGATGATTAATAGATGTCACAGAAGACTTTTTCAAGCAGGAGGAATTCACAGAAATTTACTCCCAGAATCTAGTGTGATTGGAAAGAAACCAGACTTCTGATCTCTCTCAAATTCCCATGTCTGACATTCCTGCTCTGTATCTACTTTGATCTGGGTTGTACGGAATGTGTAATGACTTAATTCTGCAGCCCTGCACACCACAAATATTTCTCCAATGATATACAGAGGTATATCCAACACTGGGATTGACCTGTACCGTTACTATCTGCTTTGACAACCGTGTTCCTTTACAATCTCAGACTTTCTGAAGGTAAAATTGTATCTTTTTTTTTTCAGGACAAAAGCACTTCCATTCATTCAAAAGGGCATTTACTGCCATCAGTATGGTAGGAGAAAGGGAAGGCAGTATGATGTTGGAGATTTCTATGTGGTAGGTGGCAGAACTTTACAGCATACAATCAACCCATCAAATCTGCATCACTGTTTTTCTCAATAATTCTAATGTCATCCTCCCCTTTGCTGTTAGTGCTGCAAACATCCTGGGGTGGGATATTCAGGCCCCCCCTGTGGTGTGTCTCCCGCCGATGGTGGCGGCTTACCATTTGCCGCCAGCGAGATCTTCTGGTCCCGCTGATGTCTATGGCATTTTGTGTGGCTTGTCCATCCCGCCTCGTGCGAACGTGCTGTGGGGGGCAGCCAATGTAGCTTTTCATAATCCCTCCTATTCCCTGGTAACATTCTAGGGATTGCATCTTTTCCATTGCTTTGGTGTTGTGCAAAGAACGGTACACCGTATTCTACCTTCAGGCTAACTAAGAAAGAAAAACTTCAATTAATATTGCACCTTGTGTAACCTCAAGATGTTCCAAAGTACTGTCCAGTCACTCTGTGGGCATGATTTTCCCACCATGTTGCAACTGGCGCCGATTCTGTTATGGCAAGTGCATAGCGGGAAAGCCCAAATACTGGTTTTGTGCCTGGCGCTGAGTTGGGCGCCATTCACCCGACCTGTGGTGCCTGTTGCAATCAGGACCACTCCCTCGCTGGGCGTGATCCAGATAACATATTGAAATGAGCCATTAGTCCGTGCCAGTATTCACTGGCACCACCGGCGAGACCTCGTGCCACGCAAATTAGTACTGGTATACAGAAACGGAAACTAGATGTGATGGCCATGTTGGCAGGCATAGGAGGCCATTGCAACCCACGGTGTCGTTGGAGATAGGACAGTGTCCCTGCAGTGCCAACCTGGCACACTGCTGGTGCAGGACCTGAGGGGGCCATGTCCATGAAAGGGTGGGGAGGAGGGGTTAAGGGAGGTATGAAGGGTGGGGTCCTGAAAGGGGAGGAACTGAAAAGGGGGTGGCTAAAAGGTGGGAGGCCCTCAGCGACCCAGTAGCAGGGTATGTTCACTGGGGGAGTAGCAGGTGCGGGGAGGGGGGTGGTGATGCCTACAAGGTTGGATGCATGCCGGGTCACCTTGGTGGTGTTTGGGAGTGGGCTGTCACGCAGACGTATGGTGATGAGAGCGAGGTTGTCTCTCCGGGGTCGAGGTTTGGGGCGTTGTCCATGTTTGCGGGGGAGGGGGGGGGGGGGGTCGCAATGTCTGTGGCTGGGATGAGGGATCCTCAACCTGACTGAGATCAGGCACCTTTTGAAAAGGGTGTCCCGACGACTGTTTGGTAATTTGGACATTCTGAATTCTCCCTCTGTGTGCACGAGCAGGCACCGGAATGTGGTGACTGGTGCTTTACAGTAACTACATTGCCGTGTTAATGTAAGCCTTCTTGTGACAATAAAGATTATTATTATAAGGAGACGGTCTTGCCGGTGTCTTTATTTCCACTGCAGAATAAAGTTCTAAGTGTGGGACTTTACAGTGATAAACTCCCCAAGCTCCAAAAAAATGACTTAAATGTGGGTGCGGACAGATCTGGATCGCACCTAAACATGGCGGAAATCCCCATGCGAAACCTGCCGAAAATAACACTTAGTTATTTTTTGGGAGGATTGTGCCCCATATAATTGAACTGTAGGGACTGTCATGATATTCAGGTAAACATCATGGTGCAAACATACATACATACTGATGGACAGATCAACGGACCAATCAATACACACACAACACCACAGCCAATCACAGGCAAGAGCATACACACTATAAAACGGGGAACACGACACTTCCCACTGATTCCAGCAGGAAACAGCTCAGGGCACAGAGCTCACAGCAAGCCACTCAGACATTCACCATGTGCTGAGTGCTTCTCCATGATAGTGTTAGGGCTAGGTCCACAGATTCAAGGGTAATGAACGAACCACAGTAACCAGTTTATCATTGTAAATATTGTTAGTAATAAAACTGAGTTGTACCATCCGCAACCCTGTTGGTTCGTCTATGGAGCAGAGCACCCAACACAACATAGTACCACGCATGGAACCCAGTAACTGTGAGACCTACCTACGCATCTTCAGGAATCCGCCATCCTGCGCCATGGACACCGTTAGCACTCCGCAGCCGCTACAAATCGCTGGAAACCTCGGCGTCCACTGGAAGCTGTTTAAACGCCTGCAGGATAAGGATGAGCCTTTTCGGTCTTTCCTTACACACCTCCGTGTCCTCGCGCAATCCTGCGGTTACGACGCCACCTCCGATTCAATGATTCGGGACCAGATTGTTTTTGGGGTCACCTCGGACACCCTGTGCCACCAGCTCCTCAAAACAAAAGGCCTCATCCTAGCCTCCGCCATCGAAGCCTGCGTCCTTCATGAAAACGTGACCAGCCGCTACGCCCAATTTCCCGCGGCAGAATCGGCAAGGTAGGGGTCCTACGAGGCCGAGCGGGTCCAGGCGATCAAGTACCTCCCGGCCCGCGGCCCGGATGAGGGCGGCCATTTTGCACGCTTTCCGCGGCCTCCCGCGTTTGTGCGCGCCAAAAAAGACGTCGACGCAGAGGGACGTGATGCGCAGACGCACCCGACGCAAGACCGAACTGCGCATGCGTGGTGGCGCAACGAAGGTCACGACGTGCGGTAACTGTGGAGCCGCACATTTAAAACGACGATGCCTCCGCTGTGGCAAGATGGGCCACTACGCTGCCTGCTGTCGAGCAGCTCAACCTGCCAATGCTCCCCAATTCCAACGACCTCGCAGGGATGTGCGGACCATTCAGCCTCCGTACTACGAGTCGTGCCCAGAAGACATCCAAACCAGTGACATAGACGACCGGGACGCCTTCCATGTTGCGGTCATTGATAGGAACCGGATGTCTCCAGGCAGGACCCACCAGCCGATGCCAGCGAACAACGTTAATCCGGGTGATGAATGGTGTGCCACCCTAACGGTCAACCGATCACCGACAACATTCCGTCTGGACACTGGTGCCTCTGCCAACCTAACAGCATGGTCAGCCTTCTACGCCTTGAAGGTCAGACCACCAATTCGGCCATCCCGTTGCAAGGTGGTCGACTACAATGGAAACGTTATCCTGGCCATGGGATCCTGCCAGCTCCAGGTGACACACAACACACACACGGCCACACTGTCCTTCGAAATAGTCGGATCATCAAAGGACTCCCTGTGAGGCACACAGGCATGCAAAGTTCTCCATCTCGTGCAGCGGGTCCACGCTCTGTCTACAGAAGGTACATCAGACTTCCCGGATGCAGAATTTAGGGCACAGCTTCAATCGCTCCTCGCCCACCACCAGGAGGCATTCGAGGGCATGGGCACACTGCCCTATACTTACAGAATACGACTCAAACCGGACGCCACCCCGGTCATTCACGCACCTCGCAGGGTCCCAGCGCCACTCAAAGACCGCCTCAAGCAGCAGCTGCAGGATCTCCAAGACCAAGGGATGCTATGCCGGGTCACGGAGCCCACGCCATGGGTCAGCTCCATGGTGTGTGTTAAGAAGCCCTCTGGCGAACTCCGGATCTGCATTGACCCGAAAGACCTGAACAACAACATAATGAGGGAACACTACCCCATACCCAAACGGGAAGAGATCACGAGCGAAATAGCCTGGGCTAAAATCTTTACAAAGCTGGATGCCTCAAAGGGTTTTTGGCAGATCCAACTGGACCAGTCCAGCAGGAAGCTGTGCACCTTCAACACTCCTTTCGGCAGGTTCTGCTATAACAGAATGCCGTTTGACATCATCTCGGCATCCAAGGTCTTTCACAGGATCATGGAACAGATGATGGAGGGCATCGAAGGGGTACGCGTCTACGTTGACGACGTCATCATCTGGTCCACCACACCACAGAAGCACATCAATCGTCTCCAGCGCGTCTTTGCGCAGATACGGGAAAACGGCCTGCGCCTCAACCGAGCCAAGTGTTCTTTCGGCCAAATCGAGCTGACGTTTCTGGGGGACCACATATCCCGGTCAGGGATCCGTCCGGATGCAGACAATGTGAGCGCCATTGCAGCCATGCCGCAGCCGGCAGACAAGAAAGCAATGCTACGCTTCCTAGGCATGGTCAACTTCCTGGGGAAGTTCATTGCCAACCTTGCCTCCCATACGACGGCTCTTCGCCACCTAGTCAAGAAGTCCACGGAGTTCCAGTGGCTGCCCGCACACCAGAAGGAATGGGAGGAGCTCAAAATTAAGCTCACCACAGCCCCGGTATTGGCGTTTTTCGACACATCTCGCGACACTAAAATTTCGACTGATGCCAGCCAGTCCAGCATTGGGGCGGTACTCCTACAGCGGGATGACAATGCGTCATGGGCCCCGGTTGCCTATGCCTCGCGGGCCATGACCCCCACAGAACAGCGCTACACGCAGATCGAAAAGGAGTGCCTGGGTTTGGTAACCGGAATAGACAAGTTCCATGACTACGTGTATGGTCTCCCCCAGTTTACCGTTGAGACTGACTATCGCCCCCTGGTCAGCATCATACATAAGGACCTGAACGAGATGACCCCTCGCCTCCAGCGCATCCTACTCAAACTCAGGAGGTACGATTTCCAACTGGTCTACACCCCGGGAAAGGACCTTATCATTGCGGATGCCCTATCTAGAGCAGTGAGCACACCGCCCGACTCGGAAGGGTTCGTCTGTCAGGTCGAAGCGCAGGTGGCCTTCACATCGGCAAATCTGCCAGCCGATACCTCCAGTCTGGCCCGTATTCGCCGGGAGACTGCGGCTGACCCCCTTCTACAACGTGTGATGGGCCACATGACGGGAGGGCGGCTCAAAGGACAGTGCCCGAAGTTCTACAATGTCCGGGACGACTTGGCCGTCATTGATGGTGTCCTCCTAAAGCTGGACCGGCTTGTGATTCCACACAGCATGCACAAGCTGGTCCTCGACCAACTACACGAAGGCCATCTGGGCGTCGAGAAGTGCAGACGGAGGGCCCGAGAGGCGGTATACTGGCCGGGCATCAGTGATGACATTGCCAATATGGTGCTCAACTGTCACACCTGCCAAAGGTTTCAGCCGGCGCAACCTCCTGAGACGCTTCAGCCCCATGAGCTGGTGATGTCCCTTTGGGCGAAGGTGGGTGTGGACCTTTTTCACGCGCTCGGCAGGGACTATGTAATCGTCATAGATTACTTTTCAAACTATCCAGAGGTCATACGCCTGCACGATTTGACATCGTCCGCTGTCATAAGGGCCTGCAAAGACACCTTCGCTCGCCACGGCATTCCGATTACTGTCATGTCGGACAATGCGCCCTGTTTTGCCAGCCAGGAATGGTCTTCCTTTGCTGCTTCGTATGGCTTCACACACTTGACATCCAGCCCTCTGCGTCCCCAGTCCAATGGAAAGGCAGAGAAGGGCGTTCACATCGTCAAGCGGCTCCTCTGCAAGGCTGCTGCTGCCGGATTGGATTTCTGCTTAGCCCTGCTAGCCTATCGCTCGGCCCCACTAGCCACTGGCCTCTCACCAGCCCAGCTGTTGATGGGTCGCGCCCTCAGGACCACTGTGCCATCCATTCTGGTCCCCATAACCAACCATTCTCCAGTACTGCACAGGATGCGACAGCAGCGCATTCACCAGAAGGTGGCACATGACACACGGGCAACTGATCTTCCCGCCCTGGTGCCTGGGGACGACGTCCGCATCCACCTACCAGAAGGTGGCTGGTCAGCACCTGCTGAAGTTCTCCGACGCGTGGCTCCCCGCTCGTTCCTGGGTCACTTGCCTGACGGCTGCATTCGCAGGCGCAATCGCCAGGCTCTTCGCCTGCTTCCACGCTCGCTACGGGAACTTACACCGGCACCGCGCCCTCCTGTTGTTCCTGATGTCGACTTTGTGGAGCTTCCTGCCACCATGCCCATTCCGACGTCGCCCGTGGCCAGGCCCATTCCTCAGCCGGTGAATCCTGACCCACCCTTGAGCGGTCAACCCAACTTCGTCGCCCACCTACTATGCTGGACTTATGAGCCTGTTTGAACATTGAACTCACTGATGTATCATACCAGTGTGTTAATGTGTTTCTCTTTTTCCTTGTCGTTACAGGAGTTCGTTTTGATGTTTAACATTTCCACGTGTTTTGTTTATGGTACAACCTCGTTGCTATGTCGCACCTGACATCGCCCCATGTATATAGTTTAGCCTCATGTACATGCTGTAGATATTGCACACACACACATTAAGCTGCACTCAGTACACATATCTATTTATAACCACATAGGCACATGTTCTTGTAAAAAAAGGGGGATGTCATGATATTCAGGTTAACATCATGGTGCAAACATACATACATACTGATGGACAGATCAACGGACCAATCAATACACGCACAACACCACAGCCAATCACAGGCAAGAGCATACACACTATAAAAGGGGAACACGACACTTCCCGCTCATTCCAGCAGGAAACAGCTCAGGGCACAGAGCTCACAGCAAGCCACTCAGACATCCACCATGTGCTGAGTGCTTCTCCATGATAGTGTTAGGGCTAGGTCCACAGATTCAAGGGTAATGAATGAACCACAGTAACCAGTTTATCATTGTAAATATTGTCAGTAATAAACTGAGTTGTACCATCCGCAACCGTGTTGGTTCGTCTATGGAGCAGAGCACCCAACACAACAGGGACTGCTGTAATCTAGGAAATGGAACACCCGATTGCACACAGGAAGCTCCCAAAACAGAAATGTGACAATGATCTTATAATTTATTTTAGTAACAGTAATTGAGATAGAAATGTTGGCTAGGACACTTGGGATAACATCCATACTCCTTTTTGAAATGGTCACATTGGATCTTTTAGGTTGATCAAGAAGGCTGACGGGGCCTCTGATAATGCCTCCTAATAAAGGTAATGCCTCCGACGGTGCAGCAATGCCTCTGTACTGCATTGAAATTTCAACCTAGATTTTCTGCTCTAGTATCTAAATGACACTTCTTTACTTGGAGGCAAGAGTGTTACTCATTGATTCACATGGGACAGCCAAGTTTGATGTTAGCTCCTTACTTTTGTAAATCCAGCCTCTCGTTCCAACAACAGGTTCACTAATGATTCACTGATGTTCTTTTAGGGAAGGAATCCTTACTCAACCCAGTCTACATGTTACTCCAGTTCCATGCCAACATGGTTGTCCTTTCAATGAGTGTGGTGTTCTTTGTGTTGCTAATTTTAGGATGGTTGGCGTAGTGTTCACAAAGACCATAAATAGCTTTAAATTGAACAAAGCTATACATTTATTAATACTACTTATTTGGATTCAATATTTATTTCTATATAATTCATAGTTGATAATAAACATATAATCTACACTCAT
The DNA here is from genome assembly GCF_047496885.1 of Scyliorhinus torazame. Taxonomy (NCBI): domain Eukaryota; kingdom Metazoa; phylum Chordata; class Chondrichthyes; order Carcharhiniformes; family Scyliorhinidae; genus Scyliorhinus; species Scyliorhinus torazame. Next base: position 100,371,736 of record NC_092725.1, read on the forward strand.
CTACTACTAATCTCAACACGATTTCATTACATGTGATCTCTTACTCACTATCTTTCCTTCAGTCTGTTATCTTGCTTTCTCCTCAACCTCTCACCCACAAGGCTTAGCATCAATGTCTTCTATATTTGTACATCTAGCTCCCTCTAGTGGTTGATTTAGACATTACATTTACCCTTGCAGTTCTTCCATTTATGATAATGTCACAATGGACGGCTCAAGAAGAAGGCTCACCACCTTATCGGAGCAATTAGTGATGGACACTAAATGTCAGCCTTGCCAGCAATGCCTGAGGATGGATTATTAAAAAACATTATTGGTTGTACTTCAGCTCGCATACCGTGGAAACGTTTTAAATTTCTTTGTTTTCTGTACCAGGGTACAAATCTGACCTTTCTGACTGCACAACATGTTGGTCTACCAACAAGTGTCCAAGAGAAAGCGTTATTAACTTTACGGATCATTGGTATTGATGAAACGGCAAAGCGCTCATTGCTGTAAGTACTCGAGGGATCTCTTATTGTCTTCAACTCTTCTACAAACTCAAGATAGGAAGTCACAAGTCACAGAGGTAATAAAGTGAATGTCTCCAGATGCCACGGTAGCACAGTGGTTAGCACTGTTGCTTCACAGCACCAGGGTCGCAGGTTCGATTCCCAGCTTGGGTCACAGTCTCTGCAGAGTCGGCACGTTCTCCCCGTGTCTGAGTGGGTTTCCTACGGGTGCTCCGGTTTCCTCCCACAAATCCTGAAAAACGTGTATGTTAGGTGAATTGGACATTCTGAATTCCCCCTCTGTGTACCCAAACAGGCGCCGGAGTGCGGCGACTAGGGGATTTTCACAGTAACTTCATTGCAGTGTTAATGTAAGCCTACTTGTGACAATAATAAAGATTATTATTATTATCAAGGTAGGTTTTGAGGAACATATAACTAGGAGGGCAGAGTTTAAACAGGACTATCAAATGAAATTGCAGCGCAAACTTTTTAAAATTCATTCATGAGATGTGGGCGTCGCTGGCTGGGCCAGCATTTATTGCCCATCCCGGAGGACATTTAAGAGGCAACCACATTGCTGTTCCTGGAGTCACATGTAGGCCAGACCAGGTAAGGATGACAGATTTCCTTCCCTCAAGGCATTAATAAACCAGATGGGTCTTTATGACAATTGACAATAGTTTCCGGATTTTTTTATTGAATTCAAATTTCACGATCTGCCACGTGAACTTCTATCCTGCATCCACTAGTCCAGTGACAACACCACTATGTCACTGCCTCCCCAAAGTAATTGACCGAGAAGTTATTGACCTGCAACACTAAGGTCTGAATTTTCCGGTTACGCGCCTGGCACCTGTCATCTTGAATGTCAATGGGGAACGCAACCCTGCTGACTTTGAAAGGCCCACTGACGTTTTACATTAAATTGAGTGTTGATTGGCAACGGGTGAGTGAGTCTTCCATCCACCCACCATGCATGAGTCGAAGTCTCTGGACCGCTCTTCAGGTAAGGACCAGAGGTCCCGGGGAAAGGAGGGTAGGGGATGCCCTTTGGGGTTCTGGAGGTGGGAGGGGCCGATCCTGGTGTCAGGGTGAGTGGTGAACTGCCTTCTTGAACCACTGCAGTCCCTGAGGTGTAGTAGGTACACCCACAGTGCTGTTAGGGTGGGAGTTCCAGGATTTTGCCCTAGTGACATTGAACTAACAGTGACATATTTCCAAGTCACAATGGTGAGTGGCTTGGCAGGGAATTTCCAGGTGGTGGTATTCCCATGTGTCAGCAGACTGTCCTTGACCTTCTAGATCAGTGTTTTTCAAATGTTTTTTCTCGGGACCCACTTGCCAACTGGCTGACCTTCGGGACCCACATGATGGCCAACACAGGCAAGATGGGCTGAAGGGCCTCTTTCTGTGTTGTAAAAATGACACTATGAGAGTAGAGATATTCAAAGTGCGGAGGAGAGCTTGGTTTATGCCAATGTTTGAATTATGGAAAAAACAAGATTTGCATTTTTCTAGCCCCATCACAACTACATGAGTACAAAGTAGTTTGCAATCAATGAAGTACAGTCGCTGCTGTAATGCCAATTTATGCACAGCAAGCTCCCATAAACCACAACGTGAAAAATCCCACATGGCAGATGGTGAAATTTGAATTCAATAAAAACCTGGAATTAAAAATCTAATGATGACCATGAAACCATTGTTGATCGTGGTAAAATCTAATGTTCCCTCATGCCCTTTAGAGAAAGAAATCTGCTGTCCTCACCTGGTCTGGCCTATCTGTGATTCCAGACACACGGCAATGTGAGTGACTCTTAAATTTTCCCTCACGGGCAATTATGCATGGGCAGTAAATGTAGGCCTATCCAGCGATGCTGGGCTGGATACGAACAAATTTTTTTTAAGTTTCTGGTCAATGGTTGATAGTGGGGGATTCGGTGAAGGTAATGCCATTAAATGTGAAGAGGTGATGGTTAGATTCTTTCTTGTTGGAGATGGTCATTGCCTGGCACTTGTGTGGTGTGAATGTTACTTCCCGCTTGTCAGCCCAAGCCTGAACATGGATTGCTCAGTATCTGTCGCAAACAGTGTCAACTTTGTGAAATCATCAGTGAAAATCCTCACTTCTGACTTCATGATGGAAGGAAGGGATTGAGTATTGGCCTTGCCCATGACACCTACTTCCCATGATTGAAAAAACAAGTATCAGAATTTATGATTGAATTTAGTAGCTAGTATTTGAAGACTCATTTCTAATTGCAGGTAACTTTTCAAAATGTATGTGTTCTAGCCTGTTTTGATTTTGATTTAAAATTTAACTCTTTTTTTTCTCTGCATTAATTTGCTACAGAACCAGCAGTAATCCAACTTTGAGTAAGCAGGAGATCGATGACAGAAATATTGTTAAGTCTGTGCAAGGTGAAGATTAAAGGACATATATGTGATGCAAGAACAGTAAATAACTATGCAACAGCTCTCTGCAATGATTGCCCTTTACCTGTCACTGATCAAATTATAAAAACAAATGCTACATTGATACATTCATTATGTTTCCTCACAGATGCTAGTTCAACACGTTTTTTTAATCCATTCAGAATCTATCATTGTTTTTGTCAGTTGCATCTACTAAGCAGAGTTATTGCATCTTCTAAGCAGAGTTGTTGCATCTTCTAAGCAGAGTTATATCAACTCTTTTTTTTGTTACTCACATTTTGCATGTTTTGTTTTCCACAAGTAAAAACATCATGAAACTCCACTTGTTAACAAATGAATTCAGGGGATGTGAGCTTCACTGGCTAGGCCAGCATTTATTGTCCTTCCCTATTTGCCCTTGGGAAGGTGGTGGTGAACTGCCTTCTTGAACCGCTGGAGTCCATGGTGTGTAGGTACACCCACCGTGCTATTAGGGAGGGAGTTCCAAGACTTTGACCCAGCCACAGTGAAGAAACAGCAATATATTTCCAAGTCAGGATGGTAAGTGGCATGGAGGGGAACTTGGTGGTGTTCCCATGCATCTGATGCCCTTGTCCTTTTAGATGGTGGAGTTTGCAGGTTTGAAAGATGCTGTCGTAGGAGCCTTGGTGAGCCTGCCAGAAGTTTTGGTCCTTGTGGATTGTTTGGGCATACATTTCACAGGCCACGTGAAGTTTAAATTAATTGTGGTTTATCTGCTGTTGAGGGAACAATTCTTTTTCAAACCTCCAGTCATAACGTGGACAGAATTTAGTCAACCCATCATACCTATTCCATAAAAGAAAGATCCAATCACCTGCATTTTCCTCATAGTCCTGCAAAATTTCCTTTTCAAGTATCTTATCTAATTCCTCTTTGAAAGCTACTTTTAATTCTACTCTCACTGCCCTTTCAGGCAGCCCATTCCAGATCATAACAGCTTGCTACTGTCAAAGTTAATGCCTACGTAAAAACACAGATGCTTGTTAATCCTTGGTGTATGAACTTTGCCGATCTGCAGGCCTACTCAAGTCCCACTGTGTGTGGCTGGATCAATCTGATTTGAAAAGTTTTAGCTGTCTGTATCACAGTATTGCTGAGGGTTTAGTGAATTCGGCAGTTTTCCTTCCTGCAGCTGTTGTTTCTCCAGGTCTTGGAAGCCTTGAGTTGCGTTGACCGCGTTTAAAATTTAAAAAGTTTTCCTTATCTGTCTTAGTTCTTTACCTGGTTACCTTAAATATTGAGACCTCCTGAAAGTGGAAACAGTTTCATCCTATTTAATCTATCAAACCCCCCATATAAGTTTGAAGGCTATCTATTAGCTTTCTCTGTTTTAAAGAGATCTGCAAACTTCAAACAGAAGATCAAGAAATAAGAAATATACATTGAAAGAGATTGGAGTGGTGTGTGATTTGTGGGCCAGACGGATGAGTGAAATCAAGCATAGAAAAATGGGAAGAAAATATGTTTTGTTGCAGAGCATCGGGACTTCACGCCAATAAAATTGACATTCTTAATGGTCATTGGGTAGCATTCCTGTCTCTGAGCCAGAAACGCTGGGTTCAAGTCCCACCCCAGGACTTGACCAAGGGAGGTGCATTCATAACGTAGCCCAACAGGTTGAGTATCAACATGTAGATCTTCTACCATTAGCCAACGGCAGGCAGTAAGAGTGGGAGAGATACCTGGTCAGCCACATGGTGGAAAGAACACTGAAACCTCAACCATCGCTATCCGTAGCTCCAGACTACAAAAGGCGTGTTTAAAAAGTGCAAGTTACCACAGAAACTCTGAGTCGCCAAGTGAACTGTAACACACCACTAACCTGGGTCTTAAATTTTGCGAACAATTTGCTGACCTATAGTTGAACTCTGCTACAGATAACAGGGCCTAATATCTCCCCAGGGCCTAACCAAGCAATCCATGTTAGCAATAACGCCTTGTAATTAATGACTTGTGACTCGCAGCTTATGAGTACAGCCACAGAACAGCCGCTGGTGATTCTTCATCACTTTAGCCGAAGTGAGAAAATAATAATTGAAAATCCCACTGCATGTAGGAATTCAAATTTAACTCTTCTTTTTGTTGCTGTTATTAAGGACTGCTGAAGGAGAAGCTCCAGAAGAGAGGAGTTTGCACCATGACCGGCTTGGTGAAATATTTTCACCAGCATGATCAGTGTGGACGTGGTGTCCTGCAGAAAATAGAATTGAAACAAGGTCTGAAGGATTTCCATTTGGAGCTGCCCAATCAGGTCAGGACAACTTGCATTTATCTGGCACCTTTAACATTGTAAAACATCCCAAGGTGCTTCACAGGGTCGATTGTCAGTCAGAATTTGACACCGAGTCAGATAAGGAGATATAAGGACAGATGACCAAATGTTTAAGGAATGGCTCAAAGGAAAAGAGAAAGGCAGAGAGGTTTAAGGAGGGAATTCCGGAGCTTAGGATATAGGTAGCTGGAGGCACCCATGGTGAAGCAAAGAAGTCCAAAGGTCAGAATTAGAGGAGGAGTGCTGATATCTCGGAGTGTTGTGGGCTAGAGATAGGGAGGGGTGAGGCCGGGGGGGGGGGGGGTTGAAAACAAAGATTAAAGTTTTAAAATCCAGGCCATGGAGGGTGCCATTGTAGGTTAGTGATCACAGTGGTGATGGGCGGACGGCACTTGGTGCGACTTAGGAAACAGGTAGCGGAGGTTTTGGTGACCTCACGTTTGCGGTGGATTGATACCAGTGTCTGTTCACAAGCACACACTAATGTAATGCTGCTCTAGTGTATAAGTGGGAAGATCAGGCATTATGTTCGGAGATATGAAAGTACTTTATTTTCAATTCATTCTCATGATGTTGGTGTCATTGTCAAAGCCGCCATTTATTGACCACCCCTAAGTGGAGCAATGTTTGATTCATCAGGAGGACCTCGCTAGGCAGTTCCTGTAATGTTCTTGTCGGATGGCCTGATTTAAAATACAAGAACGCTTGTAGCTAAAGCTATAAACGATTTATTAACATTAACTGTGGGTCAAATAGATACAAACAGCAGATGAATAACTACTATTGAATACAGGAGTTGGGACATATTGTTGAAGTTGTACAAGACTTTGGTAAGACTACTCATGGAATACCGTGTTCAGCTCTGGTCACCCTATTATAGGAAGGATATTGTTAAACTAGAAAGAGTGCAGAAGAGATTTACGAGGATGCTACCAGGACTTGATGGTCTGAGTTATAAGGAGAGGCTGGATAGGCTGGGACTTTTTTCCCTGGAGCGTAGGAGGCTTAGGGGTGAACTTATAGAGGTCTATAAAAAATAATGAGCAGCAATGATGAGGTAGATAGTTGACATCTTTTCCCAAAGGTAGAGGAGTCTAGAACTAGAGGGCATAGGTTTAAGGTGAGAGAAGAGAGATACAAGAGAGACCAGAGGGGAAATTTCTTCACACATGGTGGTGAGCATCTGGATCAGGCTACCAGAGGCAGCAGTAGAGGCGGGTACAATTTTGTCCTTTAAAAAGCAGTAAGACAGTTACATGGGCAGGGTGGGTATAGAGGGATATGGGCCAAATGCAGGCAAGTGGGGCTAGCTTAGTGATAGAAACTGGGCAGCATGGACCAGCTGGGCCGAAGGGCCTGTTTCCATGCTGTAAACATCTATGACTCTATTATGAGTATGAACATGCACAAGCAACCTCTCTCCCAACGTCCTAATCAGTCTGAGGTCACCTGACTCTAACTTTCACTTATATACTAATGAGACTCCTAGTGGTCAGTCGGTGAATTACAACACAACCATGATATCACTACAGTTCCCGATGGGAATTAAGAATGAACCATGTTGAAATGAGACTGGAATCACCTGTAGGTCTGACTGGGCAAGGATGGCAGGTTTCCTACCTGAAAGTGTAGCAATCAGTTGGGGTTTTAATGACAATTCAACAAGTTCGCTTTTACCGATATGAGTTCCTTACTCCCATATTTTTGAAACTGAACTTGAGTCTTCAGACTTCCAGGTGGGATTTTAACTTGTGTTCTCCCAGATAGGTGCCTATTCTGCCAACACATTAGGGCAGCACGGTAGCATTGTGGATAGCACAAATGCTTCACAGCTCCAGGGTCTCAGGTTCGATTCCGGCTTGGGTCACAGTCTGTGTGGAGTCTGCACATCCTCCCCGTGTGTGCGTGGGTTTCCTCCTGGTGCTCCGGTTTCCTCCCACAGTCCAAAGATGTGCAGGTTAGGTGGATTGGCCATGATAAATTGCCCTTAGTGTCCAAAATTTCCCTCAGTGTCCAAAATTGCCCTCAGTGTTGGGTGGGGTTACTGGGTTATGGGGATAGGGTGGAGGTGTTGACCTTGGGTAGGGTGCTCTTTCCAAGAGCTGGTGCAGACTCGATGGGCCGAATGGCCTCCTTCTACACTGTAAATTCTATGATAATCTATGATATCTAGGTTTACTTGTAGTAGTTGAGCAACCGCAGCCCCCACTCACTTGCAATATAGCTTGATAAACTTGTGAATCATTCGCCAGCACCTAAATCATGAGATGATCATGTCAATTCAGTGAAAGAGAAAGAAACAACAGTTTTCAAACAGGGCTGTTTCAATGAAAGCAGCGACAGTTTGCTGTGGTGAATTAATTGAGCTCTGATAAACTCTTCTTCCAATTTTCAGTTTATGAATATGCAAATGTAGTCTGCATTATGGGCCTTGGTTTCTCCATTTTTTCAAAAGAAATGCAAAAATATTTTCTTTTTAAATAAACTTAGAGTACCCAATTATTTATTTTCCAATTAAGGGGCAATTTAGTACGGTCAATCCACCTAGCCTGCACATCGTTTTGGGTTGTGGGGGTGAGATCCACGCAAACACTGGGACAATGTGCAAACTCCACACGGACAGTGACCCGGGGCCGGGATTGAACCCGGGTCCTCAGCGCCGTGAGGCAGCAGTGCTACCACTGCTCCACCGTCTTAAATGCAAAAATAATTTACTAAATGATCTACAAGATTCATTCCGACACTAACAGATATTAAATTGTTTCAGTGAATTCTTTATTTTGGAGGTTAATTTTTTTTGTGATATACTGGAAATCTGTCACAAATTGTACAATCTAGTTTATCAAAAAAGAGGAGGATGTATGAATCGCATGTTACTTAAAATAACACTTTAATCTGCGCTGAAGGAGTTGTCTCTTTTTGTAGGATTTTGAGTCTATATGGCTTATACTGGACCAGGATGGTGATGACGAAGTGGATTATTATCAGTTTATTCGAGTTGTCATCGGAGAAATGAACGAATTTCGCAAAGCATTTGTGAGGAAAGTAAGACTTTCTCTGTGTCATGCTACCAATATATTTGTAGAGATGGTCCATAACTGAGTCTAAATCTCCCTTCTGTTTGTAAATAACATTTTGAGGGTTACTATCAGACTGCAAACTCAGACTCCCACTGTTTCAGAATAAAAGATTTGCATTCATCTAACGCATTTTACATCCTCAAATGTCTCAATGATCTTCAGAAAATCAGCTGGTTTTGAAGTGGAGTCATTTTGTTGTCTTGTAGGCAAATGAGATCACCAATTTGCACATAAATGGGGCTCACAACTGGGTCAAGTAAAGTGTAAGACTGGCAGTTATTTTAACTTGTGCAGTGGTGTGAAACAGGTACCATTGGATTGGACGCCACTGTTATTGACATCACTGAAAAGGAAAACATTGGGGTGTGTTTTAATGGGTGAAGAACTGATGTCACTTATTAAACCATCGGAGCAACAGTCTAGTGGGTCATGAAGTGAAAGCCTCTTCCAATTGGCGGAAACCGTGGAATAAAGTAACTTTGGGTGGTTAGTCATTGTATGGCTGGGAGGCTTTTAAGGGATCGTCAACCCACATGTTGTTTTATTTCAGCCCAGAATTCCAAGATGGAGCTGTGATCTCCATTCACTGGCACTGTCCCAAGTGGGATTTGAACAAGAGACTTTGAGTCCAAGGTGGGATTGTCAGCACTAAGCCAAAGGCTCACTCCATGGTAATCTGGAGATGGACTATTTCTATAATTGAAATATACTGTAGAGTCATACGGTGGGATTTACCGTCAACCGATGCCAAAATCGGGGAAGGCGTTTGGACGGAGAATCGGTCATGAGACCAAAGTAGTGTCCGCCGCCTGCCAGAATGCCATGCTCCAGTGCCTCAAAAGAGACGTCAATGCATTGTACTCCGCACGTACAGTAAACTCGATTGGCATATCATTAGAGGGCCTGACCCAGTAATCTCTGGGGCGTCCGCGATGCTCCGCCTCTGCCAGGAGGAATTACCGACGGTAAGGTTCACTTGTGGGTTCGAAAATTGGGAAACTGGAGTCACGGCTGCTGAGGTAGAGGGGGCAAGGATGGTGTCCAACATCACCGTAGTGTCGCTGGCCGGGGGGCTTCTGCCAGGGCTGGGGGAGTAGTGGGGGGTGGCGGCCAGGAGGTGGGCTGTGGGGTTGGGGTGGACGGGCAAGGATCACCCCACCATTGCCGCAGCCTGCAAGGCAGCCATGCAGCTGCGTACGCCGCTGTCTGCCCACCGTGAACTTAGTGCCATGGATCGCATGGGTGGTCAGCCAGGCCACTCCCCTCGTACACTCAGTCAACCCATCAACGGGATGGATCCGCTGCAGCCCAACAAGTGCCATCTTGTTGGCTGGGATGTGTGTGTGTTGGGGAGAGGCATGCTAATATGTGGCTACAGCTTATCAGCTTCTCGAGTGGCAATCCCGACCCCAGCGAATCCGAAACCGTTTTTCTTTTTTTTTTAAACAAACAATTTTATTGAGGTATTTTTTGCAATTATAAACAGTTACAGATAACAGAAATGTGCAAACATCAATATAAAACCAATACTCCAATCAAGCCATACTGCACATGCCCGCTCCTCTCCCCTAAACACTACCCGCCTATTTATCCAACACCGTTTTTCTTTGGAATCGGTCGTGCTCTACGTGGCACCAGTGCTAGCCCATTAACGGTTCCTGAATTGCTCCGGGAGGAGCCCCAATTTTACTGTCGTAGAAGTCCATTGATTCTGTCCCGGGGTCAACACTTAAGTCTCTGAAACAGAGAATCCTGCCCATAGAGTTTCAGAGCACAGAAAGCAGCCCTCTGGCCCATCGTGTCTGTGCCAGCCCTATCTATTCTAATCCCATTTTCCAGCACTTGGCCCGTAGCCTTGTGTGCTGTGGCATTTCAAGTCCTCATCTAAATGCCTCTTAAATATTGTGTGGGTTCCTGCCTCTACCACCCTTTCAGTCAGTGAGTTCCAGATTCCCATCACTCTCTGGGTGAAAAAGGTTCTCTTCAAATCCCCCCTAAATCTCCTGTGCCTTACTTTAAATCTATCCCCCCTGGTTAATGACCCATCTACTAATGAGAAAAGTTTCTTCCTATCTACCCTATTTATGCCCGCCATAATTTTGTACACCTCGATCAGGTCCCATCTCCGCCTTCTCTGCTTCACGGAGAACAACCGCAGCCTATCCAGCCTCTTTTCATAGCTGAAAATCTCCAACCCAGGCATCATCCTGGTGAATCTCTTCTGCACCCTCTCTAGTGCAATCACATCCTTCCTATAGTGTGGTGACCAGAATTGCACACAGTACTCTAGCTGCGGCCTAACGAGCATTATATACAGCTCCATCATAGCCTCCCTGCTTTTATGTTGCATGCCTCGGCTAATGAAGGCAAGAATCCCATATGCCTTCTTAACCATCTTATCTACCTGTTCTGATGCCTTCAGGAATCAATGGACATGCATCCCAAGGTTGTTCTGGCTCTTTGTACTTCCTAGCATCCTGCCGTTCAGTGTATATTCCCTTGCCTTGTTCGACCCCTCACACTTTTAGGGTTTCACATACCATCAATTTTTGTGTATTCCACGAACTAACTGATCATACCTCCCACTATATAACACTCCGTATTATTCTGCTGCTAAGCTGAAGTGATGTTTAAGATAGACTGTTGAGACCAGGAAGTTAATTTGATGTAAGCAAACATTAGAATGCGCTGGCTGGTTTCATATTGAACTTCTGAAACATAATTAAATTGTATAATTAACACAGTGTGACATGGTTGTATATGACATACCATTTAAAAAAATAAATTTAGAGTACCCAATTATTTTTTTCCAATTAACGGGCAATTTTAGCGTGGCCAATCCACCTAACCTGCACATCTTTGGGTTGTGGGGGTGTAGCCCACGCAGACATGGGGAGAATGTGCAAACTCCACATGCTCAGTGACCCGTGCCGGGATCGAACCTGGGTCCTTCAGCGCCTTAGACAGCAGTGCTAACCGCCATGCCGCCCTTCCATTTTTTTTTTTTTATAAATGTTTTATTGAAATTTTTTTCCCAAACAACAATTTTTCCCCTCTTACAAAGCAAACGCAACAATAACAATACAGAAATTTTAAACAATACACAAGTAACAAAACCCCTTTATCTTTGACCTAAACTAAACCCCCCCCTCCCCCCCCCCCCTCCCCCTGGGTTGCTGCTGCTGGTCATCTGTCTTCCCTCTAACGTTCCCCTAGGTAGTCGAGAAATGGCTGCCACCGCCTGGTGAACCCTTGAGCCAATCCTCTCAGGGCAAACTTTACCTGCTCCAGTTTAATGAACCCCGCCATATCATTTACCCAGGCCTCCAGTCCGGGGGGTTTCGCCTCCTTCCACATGAGTAGGATCCTGCGCCGGGCTACTAGGGACGCAAAGGCCACAACGTCCGCCTCTTTCGCCTCCTGCACTCCCGGCTCTTCCGCAACTCCAAATAGAGCTAACCCCCAGCCTGGTTTGACCCGGGCCTTCACCACCCACGAAATCACTCCCGTCACTCCCTTCCAATACCCTTCCAGTGCCGGGCATGCCCAAAACATATGTGCGTGGTTTGCCGGGCTCCCGCCACACCTCCCACATTTGTCCTCCACTCCAAAGAACCTGCTCAATCTTGCTCCCGTTATGTGTGCTCTATGTAGCACCTTAAATTGAATCAGGCTAAGCCTGGCGCATGAGGAAGAGGAATTTACCCTGCTTAGGGCATCAGCCCACATACCCTCCTCTATCTCCTCCCCTAGTTCTTCTTCCCACTTTCCTTTTAGTTCGCCCACCGACTCCTCCCCCTCTTCCCTCATCTCTCGGTAAATCTCTGACACCTTGCCCTCTCCGACCCACACCCCTGAAAGCACCCTGTCCTGTATCCCCTGTGTCGGGAGCAACGGAAATTCCCTCACCTGTTGTCTAGTAAATGCCCTCACCTGCATATATCTCAAGAAATTTCCCCGGGGCAACTTATACTTTTCCTCCAATGCTCCCAAGCTCGCAAAAGTCCCATCTAGAAATAAATCTCCCACCCTCCTAATTCCCAACTGGAACCAGCTCTGAAATCCTCCATCCATTCTTCCTGGGACGAACCTATGGTTGTTCCTGATTGGGGACCCCACCAGGGCTCCCCGCACCCCTCTCTGTCGCCTCCACTGTCCCCAGATATTCAATGTTGCCGCCACCACCGGGTTCGTGGTAAACTTTTTAGGTGAGATCGGTAGCGGCGCCGTCACCAGCGCCTCTAAACTCGTCCCTTTACAGGACTTTCTCTCCAGTCTTTCCCACGCCGCTCCCTCACCCTCCATCATCCATTTACGTATCATTGCCACATTGGCGGCCCAATAGTAATCGCCCAAGTTCGGTAGTGCCAATCCTCCTCTGTCCCTACTACGCTGAAGGAACCCCCTCCTTACTCTCGGAACTTTCCCTGCCCACACGAAGCCCGTGATGCTCCTGTCTATTTTATTGAAAAAGGTCTTAGTGATTAGTATAGGGAGACATTGAAATACAAATAAGAACCTCGGGAGGACCATCATCTTAATTGCTTGCACCCTGCCCGCCAGCGCTAGAGGCTGCATGTCCCACCTCTTGAAGTCCTCCTCCATTTGTTCTACCAACCGTGTCAGATTAAGTCTGTGCAAGGTTCCCCAGCTCCTAGCGATCTGAATCCCCAGGTATCGGCAAGCCTTCTATCTCTCTACTCTGGTCCCCTGGATGTATCACAAATAATTCACTCTTCCCCATGTTTAGCCTATACCCCGAGAAATCCCCGAACCCCCTCAAAATTTGCATAACCTCTATCATTCCCCCCGCTGGGTCCGACACGTATAACAATAGGTCATCCACATATAACGAGACTCGGTGTTCTTCTCCCCCTCTAATCACCCCTCTCCATTTCCTGGAGTCTCTCAACGCCATGGCCAGAGGTTCAATTGCCAACGCGAACAACAATGGAGACAGCGGGCATCCCTGTCTTGTTCCCCTATATAGTCGGAAATACTCCGATCTATGTCGACCTGTAACTACGCTTGCCGTTGGAGCCCCATAAAGAAGTCTAACCCAGCTAATAAACCCGTTCCCAAACCCAAACCTCCTTAACACTTCCCATAAATACTCCCACTCCACCCTATCAAATGCCTTCTCTGCGTCCATTGCCGCCACTATCTCTGCCTCCCCCTCCACTGGGGGCATCATTATCACCCCTAATAGTCGTCGCACGTTAACATTCAGTTGTCTCCCTTTTACGAACCCTGTCTGGTCTTCGTGCACCACCCCCGGGACACAGTCCTCTATCCTCGATGCCAGTACCTTTGCCAACAATTTGGCGTCCACGTTCAACAATGAAATGGGTCTATAGGACCCGCACTGCAACGGATCTTTATCCCTCTTCAAAATTAACGATATCGTCGCCTCCGACATCGTCGGGGGTAGAGTCCCCCCTTTCCTGGCCTCATTGAACGTCCTCACCATCAACTGGGCCAACAAGTCCACATATTTTCTGTAATACTCCACCGGGAACCCGTCTGGTCCTGGGGCCTTCCCAGTCCCTTAATAACCTCGTCCACCCCAATCGGTGCCTCCAGGCCTACCACCCCCCGCTCCTCCACTTTCGGGAACCTCAATTGGTCCAGGAACTGCCGCATCCCCTCCTCTCCCTCTGGGGGTTGAGACCTATACAGTTCCTCATAGAAGGTCTTGAACACCTCATTTATCTTTCCTGCCCTTCGCACCGTGTCTCCCCTTTCGTCTCTAATTCCTCCTATCTCCCTCGCTGCTGCCCTCTTTCGCAATTGATGAGCCAACAGGCGACTCGCCTTTTCCCCATATTCATACCTCCTCCCCTGTGCCTTCCTCCACAGTACCTCCGACTTTCTGGTGGTCAGAAGGTCAAATTCCGTCTGGAGTCGTCTCCTCTCCCTGTACAATTCCTCCTCCGGGGTCTCTGCAAATTCCCTATCCACCCTTAAAATCTCCCCCAGTAATCTTTCCCTTTCCTTGGCCTCTGTTTTCCTTTTGTGGACCCCAATGGAGATCAGCTCTCCTCTGACCACCGCTTTTAGTGCTTTCCATACCACTCCCACAGGGACCTCGCCGTCGTCATTGACCTCCAGATATCTCTCAATACACCCCTGCACTCTTGCACACACTCCCTCATCCGCCATCAGTCCCACATCTAATCGCCAGAGTGTTCTCTGCTCCCTTTCCTCTCCTAATTCCAGGTCCACCCAATGTGGGGCATGATCCGAAACCGCTATGGCTGAGTACTCAGCTTCTTCCACCCTAGAGATCAACGACCTTCCCAAAACAAAAAAATCTATCCGGGAGTACACTTTATGGACATGGGAGAAGAAGGAAAACTCCCTAGCCCTAGGTCTAAGAAATCGCCATGGATCCACTCCCCCCATTTGGTCCATAAACCCCTTAAGTACCTTGGCCGCTGCCGGCCTTCTTCCGGTCCTTGAGCTGGATCTATCTAGCCCCGGGTCCAGCACCGTATTAAAGTCCCCTCCTAAAATCAAGTTTCCTACCTCCAGGTCCGGTATACGCCCAAGCATCCGTCTCATAAATCCCGCATCGTCCCAGTTTGGGGCATACACGTTAACCAACATGACCTCCATTCCCTCCAGCCTGCCACTCACCATTACATATCTACCTCCGCTATCTGCTACGATGTTCTTTGCTTCAAATGCGACCTGTTTCCCCACCAAAATGGCCACCCCTCTATTCTTTGCGTCCAGTCCTGAGTGGAACACCTGTCCCACCCATCCTTTCCTTAGCCTAACTTGGTCCGCCACCTTTAGGTGCGTCTCTTGGAGCATAACCACGTCTGCCCTTAGTCCTTTCAAATGCGCGAGCACTCTGGCCCTTTTTATCGGTCCGTTCAGGCCTCTCACGTTCCACGTGATCAGCCTCACTAGGGGGCTACCTGCCCCCCTCCCGTGTCGACTAGCCATTACCTTCTCTAGGCCAGTCCCATATCCCGCCTCCGCGCTCCCGCTTGCTCCCCCAGCGTCGCACACCTTCCCCGCCCACCCACTCTTTAGCCATTTCCTTTTGGATTTCCGCAGCAGCAACCCAGTTGTCCCCCCCCCCTCCCCCTCCCTCTCCCTCCCCCCCCTCCCCGCTAGATCTCTTTCTAGCATGATTGCTCCCCCCATATTACCCGTAAGTCAGCTGACTTCAACTGACCCCGGCTACTCCTGCTCACTCCTCGACCCCCCCAATGTGGGGAACTCCCATCCGCCTTGCGCCTGTCTTCCCGCCTTATTCTTTCTGGTGCGGGAACATCCCTTTACCTGACCCGCCTCTTATGGCGCAGCTCCCTTTCCCCTCCCCCTCCCCTTCCCCATTCTCCAACTATGTCCCGTCTTTCCCCCCTCACCGGCGCCCACATTTCCCCAATGTCTCCCCCCTTCCCTGTTTACTTCTCAATTAACTTCCACCGTAACATTAACAATAACATTTCCTGCAGCATCAGTCCCTCAGTTCCGATCCAATTTCTCTTCTTTGATGAAGGTCCATGCTTCCTCCGCCGTCTCGAAATAATGGTGTCTCTCCTGATACGTGACCCATAGTCTTGCCGGCTGCAGCATCCCGAACTTCACCTTCCTTTTATGCAACACCTCTTTGGCTCGGTTGAAGCTCGCCCTCCTTCCTGCCACCTCCGCACTCCAATCCTGGTATACCCGTACCACTGCATTCTCCCATCTGCTACTCCGCACCTTTTTTAGCCCATCTCAGGACCTCTTCTCTATCCTTAAGGCGGTAAAATCGCACGATTATCGCCCTGGGTGGTTCTCCCGCCTTTGGTCTTCTCGCCGGAATCCGATTTGCCCACTCCACCTCCAAGGGGCCCGTAGGGGCCTCAGCACCCATCAGTGAGCTCAGCATCGTACTTGCGTACGCTCCACAGTCCACTCCTTCCACACCCTCAGGGAGACCCAGTATCCGAAGGTTCTTCCTTCGCGCTCCATTTTCTAGGGCTTCGATCCTTTCAGTACACTTTTTATGAAGTGCCTCGTGCGTCTGTGTCTTAACCGCCAGGCCCAGGATCTCGTCCTCAATATCTGTCACCTTCTGCTCCACCACACGGAGCTCTGTCTCCTGGGTCTTTAATGTCTCCTTGAGCCCCTCAATTGCCTGTAGCAACGGGGTCAGCACCTCCCTCTTCAGCAGCTCCACGCACCGTCTCACAATTTCATGCTCAGGCCCCCATGTCGCCTGCGCTTTCTCCGCCGCCATCTTGTACTTCTCTCTTTCTGACCCTTTGGTCGACGATTCCTCGCGCTGCAGCCGCCGCCGCCGGTTTTTTCCTCCTTCGTTTGGGGGGGACTCCCTTCTCACACGCCCCACACCGGGTTGCGTCGTCGAAAAATTCCCCGTTGGGGCTCTTAAAAGAGCCCGAAGGTCCGTCGGAGCTGGAGCCGCCGAAGCGTGCGGCTAGCTAGGCATCACCGCAACCGGAAGTCCCTTCAGTGGCCTTGATGAGGTCTTTTCACAGTTGTTCCCTCTGCTGCTAGAATTCACTTTTGATACAGGCCCTCAGGTCAGCTTGCAGCTTTAAGCTTGCCCTTCCCCCGCCTGCATGCTGGAAGAGGCCCTGTTTATCCTGCAGTTGCAGCCAAATCTTTTACTGTTTCTGCGTGTGTCTGGCAACCAAGAGACATACCCTTCCTGGGGGACACTGTCGGGGGAATATTGCAGCCTTCTTCCCACACCGGGAAATGTCAAACAAATGCCGTGGGGGCCCTGTAAAAGAGCCCAAAAGTCCGTTCCAAGCAGGAGCTGCCGAATATGCGACCTAGCTCTGCATAGCCGCACCCGGAAGTCGCCGCCCCTCCATTTTTAATGTATAAAATAATTTAATGTGTTTGCATTGGATAATGTGACATTATAGCTTTCTATTTAGCTCCTTCTATGTTACTTTAGTTATAACATTATTTCTCTTCACAGGCCTATATGAAGCTTGATCCAAATAAGACTGGGAGTGTTTCTGTGAATGACATTAGCAAGTTCTACAGTGGAAGAAAACATCCTAAAGTTTTCTCAGGTAATAGATGAAAGGTTTGCTCAGATGTACATCTTCCGTCAGTAAATATTCATTGTTACTCTTTAGAGATGGAGGAATGGGTTCCCTACATGGTGCTGTCCACATTTACTCAAGTAAGTCTCAGGAAACACTGGGCAAATTAGACCATCGAAGAAAATCAACATCCTGGGGATTACCATTGACTAGAAACTGAACTGGACTAGCCATATAAATACTGCAGCTACAAGAGCAGGTTACAGGCTAGGAATCCTTTGGCGAGTAACTCACCTCCTGACTCCTCAAGGCACAAGTCAGGAGTATGATGGCATACTGTCCACTTGCATGAGTGTAGCTCCAACAACACTCCAGAAGCCCGATACCATCCAGTACAAAGCAGCCCTTGATTGGCACCCCTTCCACAAACAATCACTCCCCCCACCACTGACGCACAGTAGCAGCCGTGTGTACCATCTAGAAGATGTACTGCAGCAACTCACCATGGCTCCTTAGACAGCATCTTCAAAACCCACAATCTCTACCATTCTGAAGGACAAGGGCAGAAGATGCATAGGTGCACCATTACTTGGAAGTTCCCCTTCAAGCCACTCACCATCCTGACTTGGAAATATAACTGTTCCTTCACCGTTGCTGGTTCAAAATCCTAGAACTCCCACCCTTACAGCACTGTGGTTGTACCTACACCACATGGACTGCAGCGGTTCAAGAAGTAAGCTCATCATCACCTTCTCGAGGGGCAATTAGGGAAAGGGCAATAAATGCTGGCCTAGCTAGTGACACCCACATCCCTTGAATTAATAAAAGAAAATTGTACCTGATAGAGAATTGTCAGCTGCTGCTTGATCAGGAACAAGCTAGCGACATGATTTAATTCTTCATGCTCAGCAGAGTTACACAGACCGAATGCTGTTCCTGATTTGTTGTGCCTTTTGCCCGATTTAACCATCACATGACTCAAAACAAGACTCTTATCATAATCAAATTGATCAGCAGACCTGCTGGATTATTTTTTGTATATTATATATGATGTTGGTGACTTGGTGAAATTAGTATTTACTGTCTTTGGTTCAGAGGATGGTGGAAAGCTGTCTTCTTGAATCCCTTCACTTCATGTGATGTTGGGCTGTTCCTGGGTAATGAAGTAACAGTGGTATGTGCCCAAGTCAGGAGGTAATTTCGTCCTTCTCCACCAGAGTGCCATTCCATCATAGAAGGAGGCTATTCAATCCATACTGGTTCTCTGTAGGAGCAATGCAGTCAGTTCCATTCCTTTGTTCTATTCCTGTAGTCCTGCAAGTTACTATCCCTCAAGTGCCCATCCAATTTCATTTTGAAATCATTGATCATCACTATTTCCACCAGCCTCATAGAATCATCAAATTCGCTACAGAAGGAGGCTATTTGGCCCATTGAGTGTGCACCTCTGAAAGAGCACTCTACCCAGGCCCACTCCCCTGCCCTAGCCCCGTAAACACACCTATCCTACACATCCTTGGACACAAAGTGGCAATTTATCATGGCCAATCCACCTAACCTGTACGCCTTTTAACTGTGAGAGGAAACCAGAGCACCCGAAGCAAGCTCAAGTAGACACGGGGAGAAAGTGCAACTGCACACAGACAGTGACCCAAACCCGGAATTGAACCCAGGTCACTGGCGCTGTGAGGCAGCAGTGCTAACCACTTTGCTACTGTGCCGCTGCTCATGGGCAGTGAGTTACGTAAAAGAGTTGCTCCTCACATCCCTCCCACCCCACTTGCATCTCCTGCCCAAAAACTTAAATCTGTCCTTGTATCTTCAGCTAATAGTAGCAACTTTTCCTTGTCGATCTTATCTAAACCTGTCATAATCATGTACACCTCTCTCAAATCTCCCCTCAATCTCTTTTGCTTCAGTGTCAGAGGTCACAGGTGAATAAGATGCTGTCTGAGTAAATTTGTAGTTTACTGCATTGTATCCTAGTGGATAATACAACCAGTGTGCTGACATTGGCGAGGGTTCGGATCCAGTCTCGTGACCAGGGTGCCAATCAAGCTGACCTCTCTGACTCAAAATGGTGTTCCACTTCCTGAGTATTGTTGCAGCTGAGCCTGTCCAGGCAAGTAGCGAGTATTCCATCACATTTGAGACAAACCTAGGAAGACAGGAGGTGAGTCACTCACCGGAGGTGACCCAGTCTGTGATCTACACTGGTAACCATGTTAACGTGGTTAATCCTCTTCAACTTCTGTTGTGTTGTAAGCAACAATGTTGCTGGTGGGAGCCTTCTTGTGGTACCAATGAAGATTAGGGAGAGGATTTTGAGATTTTTCTTGTTGGAGATTGTTAATACTTGGCACTTGGGTAATGTGATCATTGTCTTCCATTTGGCAGGAGGCTAAAGCTTAATATTGTTCAGGTCCTATTGCAGGCTAACTTGTGCTGAGAACTATAAATAACTATAATTTTGGCTGTTTTGATCTCGCTTTGCCTAAAGCTTGAGTGCAAATCAGAAACATCATAACTGCGTCAGGTAAGACAATTGACAAGATTTTACCATGGGCTTTGGGACCCCAATGTCCGGACTAAATGGGAGTTCCAAGCCAGCACTAGCCGACAGAAGACTGATTCAGCAGTTTTCCTGGATGTGGCCCCCTAATTGGTTGCCATTGTTCTTGTCATCCTAGTGGCGTCCTGATGTTGACGGCTCAATCAGGGGACAGGCAGGTCTGAAGTTTGGAGAAGTAGGCACTGCTGTGGTGAGTTGGGGCTCGAGCTTTTCACAACACAGAAAGCGGCCCTCCAAGCCTATCACCCAGGACCAGAGAAATTCAGCTCAATGTGTAAAAATTCACAAGCAAGTCCATCTCTGTCGATGGAGCAACTCACCGATCTTTTTAACATTAAGATATTGTAAGACACTAGATGCATTGGAATTAAGTTTTGTACTTTTTAAAAATCAAAATCAAATTCATAGATTCCTCTCTGCCTCTGTGTATGCATCAAGAATGCTGCCAAAACTTGAACGAAATAATGTAAATGTAAATAATCTTAATTGTCACAAGTAGGCTTACATTAACACTGCAATGAAGTTACTGTGAAAAGCCCTAGTCGTCACATTCCGGCGCCTGTTCGGGTACACAGAGGGAGAATTCAGAATTCTCAGCTGAATTGAACCCGTGCTGCTGGCCTTGTTCTGCATCACAAACCAGCTGTCTAGTCCACTGAGCTAACCAATTGTAGCACATTAATGTTGCATCTCTTGAAGTACTGTGAACTTTACATTTGCAGTTGGGAGGAACAAAATAAGATGCAGCTACACAAAAAGACACTTGAATTGTGCAGTGTGGAACAAACACATTCCTGCAGCTGCAATGTCAATATGACCTATGCTACTTCTGTTTATGTGGGCTGTTGCACGTTAAACTCTTTGCCCTATCAATTGTCCCTATGGTCACCAGTGATTTTGTGACACCATTTGGAATATCAATGCATTGTGGTATAAAGTGATGGGATGATTTGGGTCTTTTGCTCCACTGAGCGCCCCAATTTGACATCGTTGCTGAAGGATGCCCTCATTAGGGAGGGTGAGAAATCTCGAAGGAGAGACACTGAGCACTTGCACAACTCCTTCTAGATTGCCAATGTCATGAATGGGCAGCTGGTTCCTCTGCATGCCACCCATGTCCCAGTTTCTACCCACCAGGGCTCTTGAGCATTGGTACAATATTGTTCTCTTTACAATCTGTTGCAGGAGAATGTTCAGAACAGCAAGTCCGAGCAGCATTCATGGACACGTTACAGGAGAGCTGTACCAGCTCCAAAGAAGTCACTTACTGTGAATTTGAAACGTATTACGAGGGACTCAGCCTTGGAATTGCAAACGATGAAGATTTTGCCAATGTGATGAGAAATTCCTGGGGGGTGTGATATACGAGGACGTGGAAGGCAAAACTGAAAGGACCATTAGTCCTTTGTTCCTGTGCAAGATATTTTACAGCAATGTGTATTTAATAAAATGTGTTCGAGCTGATTGCAGTAAACAATACCATGTAACATTTCTTTGGATTTTCAGACAATCCAATGTGTCTAACACATTTTATTACCATTATTCTTTTGGTGAGATCACTATCCAGAGTAAATGTTCTTCGTATAGGAAAACCAGACTAGATAAGAACCTTTGCGAAGCAGGAAGCCCTCCCAATTCTTTGTCCATTAGAAAAATATCTCCCTGCTTGGTGAATCTTGTTTCATTGCGGGCTTTGGGCTATTGAAATGTGCTCTAAATTATAACAACATATTAGTTCCAATGTTTGATGTTTCACAAGTTGACTAGCTGATTTTGCAATGTGCATTTTTAATTGGAACACTTGGGGGTGAGCAAGGAAATGCAATCTTTTTAAAGCCACCATATCCTAAAGTTTGAATGTTTAAAACTCCAGGGATTTTATTTTTCAATACTACCTACGAGAACGGAGCAGTTTCTGGTGTTCTGAACACTATTTACATACTCAATTATAAGCTCTTATTACAGCATTGGTTGAAAAGATCATGAAGGGTGCTATATAAATGCAAATCCTTTCACATATTAATAAGTTTAAGTACAGAATATGTATCAAAATATCTCACTGTATCTTCAGTGGCACAACGTATTGGTGGTTGGCACACTTCCATCTGTGAATCTGAGAGATGATGGGAATACAAAATCAGATCTTTGGCGAGGTCAGATGAGATCAGCTGAGATCTGATTGCTGAACAAACTGATTCTAGAGAGGCAAAGTCTGCCTGCAGCTGTCACACATGAATGAGTCTCTTTCCAGTGGTGTACATCGGATAAACCACAGCAAAACTTGTTACCTGGAGTCTGAGCTAACGGTTCCCTATTTACCCTATTTAAGTAAGAATGGTAGATCGGTACAAGGGTATTTTTCCATGACACATTTGAGTAATGCCTTACATAGAATTATACAGCATAGAAATAGACCAGGTGGTCTGTTCCAGTATTGTGCTCAATTCCAGCCCCCTTCCAGCCCTCTTCATCTAACTGCATTCAACATAGTCCTCTATTCCTTTCTCCTTCATGTTTTTCTCTAATTTTGCCTTAAATGGATCTGTGCCCTTTGCTTTCAACTATTCCGTGTAGTAGTGAGTTTCACATTCTCCCCACTCTCTGAGAAAATAAGTTTCATCTGAATTCCCACTTGGATTTCTTGGTGACCACCTAACAATGATGCCCTCTAGCTTTGCTCTTCTCCACTTAATTTTCTGTTAAAAGTACAATGGTGGACTATTGTATGGAACTCTGTTTAGTAATGCCCCACTCCCTACAAACACCATGAAAAATATAAGGAGATCACTTCACTCTTCGGGGGCCTCTCAAGAATTGTTACCACTAAAAGTACTTCTTTCCATTTAAGTATAGAAAATATTGCTGTGATAATAGATAATTTCAATTCTTGTGACAGTGTTTCAATATAATATTTGACATTAGTTAGATGTCAACTTGGGCTGCATGTAATAAAAACAGAAAATGCTGAACAAATGACAGGTCTGTACAGAATTGAAACGTTAACTCTGTTTCTCTTTCCACAGATGCTGTCAGACTTGCTGAATTTATCCAGCACTTTCTGTTTTTAATACAGATCTCCAACATCCGCAGTATTTTGCTTTTATTTGGGCTACATGTATTTTGATTAGTCTTTATTTCCTTCGACTTTATTGGTGTAATTTTTAAATTGCAACTCATATCTTGAAATGAAAGCTGTACACTATAATTAAATAAATTGTCGATTGCAATCTTTTTGACGTAAGTATTATCTTTCATCTCAATGCTGCAAAACATTAGCAAGGGAGGGGCAGAATATGGAATTGCCTTTTAAAGGACTTATTTGAAGTTAAAGATGGGAGAATTACTTTGACCCATAACTAACACTTTTTACTCTCGATCTCGAGTCAGAAAATCATAGTTTCCAGTATCACTCAAGACCTGAGCACAAAGTCCAAGCGAACAAATACAAAGGGAGTTCTACACTAAGGTACCGCCTTTCAGATGTGACCATAAACCGAGTCCTGTTTTCCTTCTCAAGTACATGTGCAAGATCTCAGGACACTATGTGAGGAAGAACAGGATGGTTCTCCATGGTCTCCTGGACAATATTTGTCCTTCAATCAATATCATAAAAATGGTTCAATTGATGGTTTGTCTTATTGTTGTTTGTAGGCGTTTGCTGTGTTTGAATTGAAGGTTCTGAAGGGGTTTGGCAGGGTGGACCCTGGGAGATTGTTTACGCTGGTCGGGAAATCTAAAACATGTGTCTCAGGATAAGGGACCGCACAGATTTTGGGTCTCTCAGGGAATCAAAGAGTAGCATACAAGGCTATGGACCAAGTGAAATGGAATTTGACAGGTGTTTGATGGCCAGCAAAGAGATAATGGGCTGGATGCTCCATTTTGCTTGTGGGTTCCCAACAGCATGGGGCTGCCCCACAATGGGAAACCCCATTGACCAGCCAGCGAAACGGAGCATCCCACCGGCGTGCTGAACCAGAAATCTGATGCAGCGGGAACCGAGAATCCAGCCCAATGGGTCGAAGGGCCTCTTTTCTATGCTGTAGGACTCTTTATGACTAATATATGGATCAGATGGGAAAGTGTTGAAGCCTTGATCGTAATGAATGGCGGACCAGGTTTGATGGGTCAAGTCCTATTTCTTATGTTCTTTAGATCCACTTGTTCAGCCCTTATGAAAAGGAGATAGAGAAAAAGCTCCACTGTTTACTATTGCCTCTTCCCTGTCCCCACGATTGGTAGGTCATGTGGTGTTGGGTGTTCTGACACACAGATGAGCCAACACGGTTGTATATGGTACAACGCTATTTTATTCAAACTTACTATGTACAGTTTTGTCTTTGCACTCTGCACGTGGGGGTTCCCTGCTTGTGATGTTGTAACAGCTCTTCTCTGTTTCTTTATCCCCAGACCTACTGACCACCAGGTGTCGTGCTCGTGCTTTTTATGTGGTTGGTGTTCTTGTCTGTGATTGGTGTGTTTGAATATCATGACATCCCCCCTTTTTACAAAGATATGTGCCTACGTGGTAATAAATATGATCGTGTCGTGAGTGCATCTAAGAGTGTGTGTGTGTCGTGTGCAGCATGTGCATATGACGGAACTATGTACATGGGGCGATGTCGGGTGCGTCACATGAACCAAGTTGTACCATAACATAACATAAATGCGAACGAGAGAAGAAGAAAAAAAAACTTGAACAGTTGTCCAGTCAGACGACATCTGGAACGATAAACAACAACAGGTTATCATGTAAAATTGTGCAACTTGTTAAACATATGAACGGTATTATAAGTCCAGTCTAATGGGCTTGCGACGAGTTCGGGTTGACCGTCAGGGTGGCACACCACTCATCGGCTGGATTGATGGCATTGACCTTGTTGACATCGATGACGGAAACGCGGAAGGCATCCTGGTCATCTGCATCACTTAACTGGAAGTCTTGATGCGTGGGCTGGACGGTCCTGACTTGTCTGCGAGATTGTCGAGGATGCGCCGGATCCATGGGTTGAGCCGAACGACAGTGGGCTGCGTAGTGGCCCATCTTGCCACATCTGAGGCACTGTCGGTTTTTTGCAGGACATTGCCCTTTTAAATGTAGAGCTCCACAATTGCCGCACGTCATGACGTCACGGCGTTCGTTGCGCCACTGCGCATGCGCAGTGCGATCTTGCGGTGGGCGCGCCTGCGCAGTGCGTCCCTCGTTGTGGCCGTTATTTTTGGCGCGCACCTGCGCGGGAGACCGCGAAAAGCACGGGAAGCGGCCGCTGTCGTCCGGGCCGTGGGTCGGGAAGTAATCGACGGCCTGGATGCGTTCGACGTCGTGGGCGGCCTGGCTTGCCGATTCGACGGCTGGGGACCCCCTCCGTGCCAACTCGGACGCCTGAAATCGGGCAAAACGGCAGGTAGCATTTTCGTGGAGGACACAGGCTTCCACAGCAGACGCTAAGGTGAGGCTTTTCATTTTAAGAAGCTGCTGGCGTAGGCCACTAGAGGCAACGCCAAAAACAATCTGGTCCCTGATCATGGACTCTGTGGTGGTGCCGTAACCGCAGGACTGCGCTAGAATCCGGAGGTGCGTCAAGAAGGGTTGAAAAAGCTCCTCCTTACCTTGCAGGCGTTGCTGAAAGAGGTATCTTTCAAAACTTTCATTTGCTTCAACTTGAAAGTGCTGGTCCAGTTTGAGGATGACCGTGTCATATTTGGATTGGTTTTCGCCTTCTTCGAACACCAGTGAGTTGAAGACGTCGGTGGCGTGCTGACCTGCGTAGAAGAGGAGCATTGCAATCTTCGTGTCATCCGAGGCACTCTGTTTTTCGGTGGCACGGATGTACAGGTCAAATCGCTGCCTGAAGAGCTTCCAATTGGTACCTAGGTTCCCCGCGACTTGCAACGGCTGCGGTTTGTCGGTGCGGTCCATGTCCAGAATGGCAGGTTAGTAGGCAGGTATCGATCCACTCCTGTACCATGTGGTGTTGGGTGTTCTGACACACAGATGAACCAACACGGTTGTATATGGTACAACGCTATTTTATTCAAACTTACTATGTACAGTTTTGTCTTTGCACTCTGCACGTGGGGGTTCCCTGCTTGTGATGTTGTAACAGCTCTTCTCTGTTTCTTTATCCCCAGACCTACTGACCACCAGGTGTCGTGCTCGTGCTTTTTATGTGGTTGGTGTTCTTGTCTGTGATTGGTGTGTCCATCATGATGTGTGTGTTTGAATATCATGACAGGTCACACAATGTTGAGCAGTTACAGCCCCACATTGAATGGCCGAATACGAAGTCAGAAGTGATCAAGTGTGTAGTCAGCACATTTCTCAACCTGTAAGGTTGGAACAAGCCTAGACTTTCATTGGATAATTGATTGGGAGCCGGGTGGGGGAAGGAGCTATCTTCGAGTTAATAACTGATCTTAGATTGGCGGGCTTTATTGCATATAGCAACATTATCGGCAGCCTGGGTCCTCCAAGTTGGTAGCCACAATTATCTCCCTGTCTCAGCGTTTCTGCATCGATTGAAGGATAAATCAACAGATCGAGGACACGTGCAAACCTCAATTCAATTTGAACTCGTCAGCTTCTGCAGAATAAATGGGAAAGCATAACACCAGGACATTTGATCCAGTTTGGAGATATTCATGTGTTTATATCCAGGTTCCCCCTCTGCTAATTGGCTGTGCCACATTCTATACATTCTCCTTCAAGCCAGCGGCTGTAATGTCTTCCTGCCCCTCTCAATGCAAGTGCTGGTACAATAATGCAGCTGAGGTTTTTTTTGCAGAGACTTGAATTGCGCATGCGCACGGGGGGGGCGCGCATTGGAGCAAATGTTGAGGTTCGGCGTAAAGGCCCCTGCGCAGGAAAGGGGGCGGCGCAGGGAGTGAGGGGCCTGCAGCATCGGCAGAGAAGCTCAATGCAGAATGTTACAGAGTTTGCATTTGCTGTTTGGTTGCATTAATCGGTTTTAATAGTTGCGCAGAGGGAAGGCCGGAACGGCACCAGGTGCTGCAACCCGAGGCTTGGGGAGAAGCCATGCAAGAGCCGGGCTCGGTGCAGCAGAAAATCGCGTGCGCATTCAGCACCCAGGTGAGGGACGAGCCGGCAACCAAGCGGGCCAACCAGGTAAGAAGCAGCCAGGACTGGCTCCCGGGGGCGGGAGGGGAGGTACATTTGCAGATTGACCCGTCTCAAGGTTGCATTCTTCATCACATCCGGAGCATAGGTACAAGCTACAGTTTTAATGAATTTGCAATTGGAATTCCCTGTACATGTGCTATTCCTGCCTCACCAGTGATGGGAATCTGCCCAGGATCCAGAGAGACTACCAGTGACTCCCTTGGGTGAAGAAGCTTCTCACTGCAAAGACTTGTATTTATATGGCACCTTTCCCCCAATCTCAAAACGCAACATAGACAACGAATGCTTTCGAAAGCATAGCTTTTTACACTAATGTGGCAGCCAGTTTGTGCGCAGAAAGTTCCCACAAACGCGGGTTCAATTCCCGTACCAGCTGAGAATTCTGAATTCTCCCTCTACCCGAACAGGCGTCGGAGTGTGGCAACTAGGAGCTTTTCACAGTAACTTCATTGCAGTGTAAATGTAAGCCTTCTTGTGACAATAATAAAGATTATTAATGTGATAAATGACCAAATCATTGTTTTAATTAATGCAGAATACTGCGGATGCTGGAAATCTGAAATAAATAAAAAAAATACTGAATAAACGCAGGAGGTCTGGTAGAATCTGAGGAGAAAGAAAAAGTTACTGTTTTGAGTCGGTGTGACTCTTCTAATACTAATCTTTATTAGTGTTACATTAATTAAGTTACTGTGAAAATCCCCTAGTCGCCCACATTCCGGGGTCTGTTCGGGCACACGGAGAATTCAGAATGTCCAATTCTGCTAACAGCACGTCTTTCAGGACTTGTGGGAGGAAACCAGAGCACCCGGAGGAAACCCACGTGAACACAGGGAGAATGTGCAGACTCCGCACAGACAGTGACCCAAGCCGGGAATAGAACCCAGGTCCCTGTGCTGTGAAGCAGCAGTGCTAACCCAAACCTCTTCTACAGATCTTTGTTTTGTTGGATGTTGGCCATTCTTCATAGTAAGTATGGAAAAGAAAATAGGAACTGGAGTCGGTGACCTGGCCTCAGGATCCTGTGCAACATTGACAAGATCCTGGCTGATCTACATTGACCCCACCTTCTTGCACTATCCACATATCCCTTAAACTCTCCTTCATAACATAACTGCTAATCTCAGACTTTAATATACTCAATGGAGATTCCCAACTCTACCCAGCTCAGGAACTAAAATCCAAGCCCGGACCCCAGGGGTTAACTTAACAAGGAGACGTCACTGGAATTGATAAGATTAAGGGATGGTTTTGATTGAAGTTTGTGAGGTATTAAGGGGTTCAGGTAAAGAGGAATTATTTCTGCTGGTTGGGAAATCCAGGACTAGGGGGCAAAATCTAAAACAATGAGCCAAAGAGTGAAATTAAGAAACATTTCTACAAACAAAGGCTGGTGGAAGTTTGTAACTCTTTCCACAAAGAGAAAATTATGCCAGATCAAATGTTATTTTAAATCTAACGTTGATAGTTTTTTTTTTCAAGTCAAAAGTTATGAATGGATATGGGGCAGAGATGGGTATGTGGAGCTAAGTCACAGATCATTTAAGAAGCATTTGGATGAATACTTAAATCGCCCCGGCATAGTAGGCTGTGGACCAAGTGCTGGTAAATGGGATTAGTATAGATAGGTATTTGATGGTGGGCCGAAGGGTGTTTCTGTGCTGTATGACTCTGCGATCAGCCATAGTTTTATTGAATAGCGATCAGGCTTAAGGGACAAAATAGCCCCCTCCCATTCCTATGACCTTGTCAGGCAATTGAAACCAATCCAGCAAATCACATGGACTAATTGCTGTCAATAATTGTCATTGGGAGAACTAGATGAATAGCAGAGGAAGCAAATCCTGAAGTATATATAGTATATTTGTGTCAGTGGTTTCTGAATGTAAAATTTGATGGGCCACAAAGAAAGACCGGGGAAGTGGGATTAATAAGAGCTGATTCAAGGAGCTGACATAGGCTCGATGGGCTGAATGGCCTATGAAGAACACTGTTGTGGATACAAGCAGGAAATCCTTGTTCCTCTTTTAATGGTACTTGGAGATTTTTATTCACTTGAGTGGAATTCCAAATCTCACTTTTTTCTATTTGAGATGCTTCTGAAAAGTGTATGAAGTTCAGTTAAGCCTGTACTAAGCACCAGTTTGGCCCCAGCTGTAGTATTGTTCCCAGTTCTGGGCACCACACTTTAGGAAAGATGTGAAGGCATGATTACAGAGAGTGTAGAAAAACTTCACGAGAGTGGCTCCAGGGATGAGGGAACTTCAGTTATGAAGATAGATTGGAGAAATTGGGATTATTTTCCTTGGAGAAGGCTGAGAGAAGATTTGATTTAGGTTTCAATTATCTGAAAAGGATGAATGTGCAGGGTTATGGGGAATGGCACTTGCTGAATTGCCCTTGCAGAGGGCCAGCACAGACACAACCGGTTGAATGACCTCCTGTGCTGTAACCATTCTATGATTTTTATGTAGAAACTGTTTGCCCAGTTGTTTTACTTCATATGTTTGAAGGTCATCCAGTGGTTATTTCCAAACTGATCGATTGACTCACCAATCTAACCTGTTCAGAGACCATTGAGACAGACCCTTCACTTATAAACCTGTTTTCAGTCTTTCAGAGTTTTGGCCACTGGTGATCTGAGTTTGAAGGCACTGGAAGCAGATATACACCATGCTCTCGCCACAGAGAAAGTGGACGGGTCCTGCTCTTACGTCACTAAGTACAAAGGTAACAGACATGCCTTCATTTTGAAAAGAGAATGAAGTGATTTTTGAATTCTAAAAAAATGTGCATTATAGCATAGACAATAGCATAAATGTCAGTGTTACTGGACTATTGATCTTGAGGCCTGGAATAACAATCCAGAGACAAGAGTTCAAATCCCACCATGGCATCTGGACGAATTGAAATGCAAGTCATTGATAAATCTGCAATAAACAGTCACTGAGTTGTACTGAACTTGAATCTTGCTGAAAAAGAAACCTGTTACTGAAGCTTTTTGTCTTGTACTCATCAGGATTCAAGCAGATTTTTGATGCTATCATATGAATGCTATCAAGCCTGCATTGAACAACCGGTTAAAGAAGCTTTTTTTACGATGCTACAATACAGTGGTTACACGGTGGCAGTTTCCCCAAAGCCTTGCAAATCTTTTCCCTTTGAGTATTTATCCTATTCCCTTTTGAAAATTATTATTGAACCAGCTTTTGCCACTTGTGTTAAATGGCAGGACAGTTTCAGAGGGCTGAATGACCTACCCTATTTCCTGATAACAACAACTCGCTGTCTAATTTTGTTTCCACAAGTCACCTCTGGCTCTTTTGCCAATGACCTTAAATCGGTGTCCCCTGGTTATAACCCTTCATAGAGTCATAGCCCTTCACTGCACAGAAAGGCCCTTCGGCCCATCGTGGCTGCATCGGCCATCAAGCACCTATCTATTCTAATCCCATTTTCTAGCACTTGGTCTGTAGCCATGTATGTTATGGTGTGTCAAATGCTCTTCTAAATGCTTCTTAAATGTGAGGGTTCCTGTCTCCAACACCCTTTCATGCAGTGAGTCCCAGAATCCCTCCACCCTCTGGGTGAGCGAGCTTTCCCCCAAATCTCCTCTAATTCCCCTTCCTGTCACTGGAGCCAGTTCCTCCTTATTTACTTTGGCATAGCGATTAGCACTGCTGCCTCACGGCGCCAGGGACTCTGGTTCGATTGCGTGCGGCCTTGGGAGACTGTGTGAGTCTGCACATGCTCCCCGCGTCTGTGTGGGTTTCCTCTAGGTACTCCGATTTCCTCCACAGTTCAAAGTTGCCCAGGTTAGATGGATTTGGTGTGATCCATGTGCAGGATTATGGGAATAGGGCGGGGAGTGGGGCTAGGTACTCTTTCAGAGAGTCACTGCAGACTGAGTGGGCCAAATGGCCTCCTTCTGCACTGTAGGGATTCTTTTTAAAAAGCTGTTCGTCGTTTTGAGCACTTCTATCACATCCCCCCGTAAAACTTTCCTGCCCTTGATAGACCATTCTAAGTTTCCCTAGTCTTTCTGTGTCACTGATATCTTTCATTCCTGGTACAATTTTTTTTTTTTTTATATTACTTTTTCTGAGTTACAAAACCAGAGCTCAGAGTGTGGACAGGGGCGAACCCCTAATCCAGATCCCCGCCTGCTCCAAAAACCAGAGCTCAGTGTGGACAGGGGCGAACCCCTAATCCAGATCCCCGCCTGCTCCAAAAACCAGAGCTCAGAGTGTGGACAGGGGCGAACCCCTAATCCAGATCCCCGCCTGCTCCAAAAACCAGAGCTCCGAGTGTGGACAGGGGCGAACCCCTAATCCAGCTCCCCGCCTGCTCCAAAAACCAGAGCTCCGAGTGTGGACAGGGGCGAACCCCTAATCCAGCTCCCCGCCTGCTTCAAAAACCAGAGCTCCGAGTGTAGACAAGGGCGAACCCCTAATCCAGATCCTTGCCTGCCCCAAAAACCAATTCAAATTCAAATTGAATCCAATTCATGGTTCCCACAAGAGAGACAGACCAGATCTGAGCCAAAAGGCAGAGCAGATACTACACTTGATCTGAGCCAAAAGGCTGAGAAGCGATTCCAGGTACAATTCTAATAAATCCTCTTGGCCCTGTTAAGGGTCTCGAATGCCTTGCTATCCATCCTAAATTGCTTAGAATGGGTCACGATACTGCAGGTGAGGCCTAATTGATAAAGGCCTAGCATAATTTCCTTGCTTTTCTACGCTGTAACACCGAGGATCCCATGTGCCTTCTCAACTTCTCTTGCTCCATTCAAAGACTTGTATGTATAGCCCCAGGTTTCGGTCTTGTACTTCCTTTAGAATTGTACCAGTTAGTTTATGTTGCCTTTCCCCATTCTTCCTTCCAAAAGCCAATCACTTCACACTTTCCTGTGTTAAATTTAATCTGTCATGCGTCATCTGCCCTTTTCACCAGCCTGTGCCCAACCGAAGTCTGCAATTTTTCTGTCTGCCATTCACTATGCTTCTGAGTTTGTAACTCAGGCTTTAACACGTGTTAATCCCACCTGCTCCGGCATTATCCGGTAATATCTACTCACCGATTCGAACTCGTAATGGTTTACTTTCCGTGGTTTGATTGTTGTTGATTCTGTTGGATGGTGATGCACCAGGCTAGGTTATTGTGACAGTAATCAGTAGTAAAACCTGTGAGGGAGCTATCTGGCCCCTCCCTTATGATGTAAAGCTCTGAAATTCCAATACCTTTATTGCTGCTGTGTCACTTCAATTAAAGGGCAGCATTCAGTTGGTTAATTAACATTTTATGATGAATGTTGTCAGATCTGCCTTATCTCTGGGCTCGGTTGGACAGGAAACCAACAAAACACGCTGAGAAACGATTCAGGAAATTTCAGTCCTCCAAAACCAGCACCGGTAACAACAGCATTTTTCCTCCTTGGTGTTCTGTATATATCAACAATTTATTGCAATTTTGTACGTTGCCCCTTTCTCCCCAGTGAATAGATTAGAAGAATACTTGTGTATTAGGAATGTTTTGAACAGACCCCATCTCCCAACAGTGACCTGATATTTTGAACTGAGGGAAATGGAGTGGCATTGAGATTAACACACTTGTCTCTGTATTATCTCTGTGACCCCTTACAGCCCTACAACCCTCCAACATCTCTTCTTTCCTCCAATCCTTTGTCCACTACCCCACTCCATCATTGGCAACCCTGTCTTCAGCAGCCTGCAACCTAAATTCTGGAATTCCCTATACCTCTTTGCCCCTCTTGCCTCCTTCGCGAGACTCTTGCTAATATCTACCTCTTTGACCACAATTTTTACCATCTGTCCTCTCTTTAAATGGATCGGTGTCAAATTTGGATTACCTTCCCCTGAAATACCTTGTGGTGTATTGGTTCATTAAAGGTGCTTTGCTAATGCATGTTCTTGGATGAGGGGGAGAGATTGCCATTGGGTTTCTACATTTGCACCCAGCTACGATCCGAAAGCCCAATCCTTGTGTGCATCAATGTTTATGTAAACAGTAAACTGAACGACCTGCAGCTATTTGACCTGACAGAGTTATTGTTAGTGATGAAGGGAAGTGATTAGCTAATTTGTAGTTGTCATTGCTTTATAAGCAATGTGACTGCGTGTGAATTGGGTGCAGTAACATTCGACCCCCTCACGCCCGTTCATTTTACTCCAAAGAGTTCACTTGGAATCTTGATGATGACTTCAGGACAGTTACCGATTCCTGGATCCCGGCCCATGGAGTGGTGCAAATAAATGGCCGACTGCAACCAGATGAAAATGGACATATTCCAGGTGTGAACAAACCAGCTGTTATTCATTAGATGGTGTTGTCTTAAGATTCTTCAAATGTGCTTTAGCAAAATGTATTTTTATTTCTCCTTTTGCCCTCCATACGTTCCCAAGGTTGGATTCCAGTCGAGAAAGGGAGCAAACCTTATTGCTGGCACCTTTCCACCGTGGATTATGATACTGGATTAGCCCTGGTTTTGAAACCCTGTTCGGAGAATAACCTTCTAGAAATTACCACGGTTCCATTGATGGAACTTCTTGAACAAACTTTGGAGCTTGTAGGAACTCATATTAACGGCAACCCGTACGGTAGGCAGTCTTTATTTTAGTTTCAGTGTAATAATTTATTTTTAGTCTGACCTCTTGGCTTCCCCTTGTTTGGGTGTCAACTGTGGGGCGGTATGGTGGCACAGTGGTTAGCACTGCTGCCTCACAGTGGCAGGGACCAGGTTCAATTCTAGCCTTGGATGACTGTCTGGATTGATTTTACACTTTCTTCCCCATGTCTGCGTGGGTTTCCTCCAGGTGCTCCGATTTCCTCCCACAGCCCAACGGTGTGCAGGTTAGGTGGATTGGCCATGATCAATTTCCCCTTCGTGACCAAAGATTTGTAGGTTAGGGCTAGGACACGAGAGTGGGCCTAGGTAGGCTCTTCTGGAGGGCTAGTGCAGACTTGATGGGCTAAATGACCTCCTGCACTGTAGGGATTCTATGGATCGCCTCTGAATCGGGAAGACGTGGGTTCAAGCCCAGTCCAGAGACATGAGTCCGTAATCCAGGAGTGGAGTACTGCAGGAGTACTGCACTGTCGAGGGTGCCACCTTTTGGATCAGATGTTAAACCATCTAACCTCTCAGGCATTTAACGTTGTGTTCTAGAGGTCCCGGCTCTAACACCGTGCAGCTCTCCCTCAGTACGGCACTGAGAATGCTTGCCTAGATTTTGTGCTCAAGCCTGGAATGCTCAATTTTCTGACGAGGGATGAGAATGCAAGTCACTGAATCACAGCCGGTTCCTGAAGGGATGTCTACTGAAAGAATGTGGATCAAGGACTTATGGATTGGAAAAGTAAAGAGAAGGAATCTGATTCAAAGCATTATAAATAATACAGGGTCAATAAAAGGATTAATTTTACATAAGATGGAGGAAAATCATTCATGGTAAAATAGATCATTAAGGTGCAGCAAGAAAGTCCCACATTGCTCCCTCAGCTGTAATGCGATTAACTAGTCTCCTGTCCTATTTATTGTTTGTCAGACTTTGCTGCGGCCTACATAATAGCGAGAGCCTGTCAAAAGTACAGCGGCTGCGAGTACTCTAGGATGTCCCGAGAAAATGAAAGGAGCGACACAAATTCGATTTCCTTTTTTCACCAACACTCTCAGCCACTCTCTCAAAAATGTAACTGGCTTTGGATAGAGTGGAGTGGGAACATTCCTTGCCATAATTTTAGTTGCAAACTTTTCAATCCCCCTGCTCCATAATCCCTTGGCTGGGTGTGTGAAGTGATAGTAAACATTTGTAAGTGTAAAACTGATGAGATGTCACTCCGCTTTCTGTTCCAGGTCTGGGAAGTAAGAGGCGACCTGTCCATTTTCTGATTTCTCATGGATCCCTGCAGATTGAGAAACCTCTGACACTTAACCTCATGGATCTGACCGCGTGGTTTGAGGAAAGCCCAGAGGGGAAAGTCGAAGGCATTGTCTGGCACTGCATAAATGGCGTATTAATAAAAGTAAGTGAACCGTCAGAATATATTTCCTACACCTTTTGTACTAGGGAAACAGAAAGGTAACTTTTGTGGTTTGAGCTTTAGAATAAAGTATATTTATCCTGATTGCATGAGGGGAGTCCTTAATAGCACAGCACAGAAAGCCATTCAGTTCATCATGTCAGTGCTTACACTCTGCAAGAACTACTCAGCTGGTCCCACTCTCCTTTTCTCTGTAGCTGTACAAACATTTATATTCAGACAGTTGGCCAATTTCCTTGGAAAAGCCAAGGTTGAATCTGCCTCCACCACACACTCGGGCTTTACTGAGCTGTTTAACGATCTGTTCTCCTGGGATGGGAGTTCAAGGTAGTAATATTCCTTTGGCATGAGCTAACCATGAGATGGCATGTCCCCTGATGGAAGATCAGAACTGCCTTGGGTGGCAGGCTCCGGGAACGATCACACCTGAGGCATTTCTATTGGGAATAGTGGCTCGGTAACAGGACCTAACATTTCTCACTTGACTCCGGATGATGCAGTGTACCACAGGCAGAGCTGGACCTGCAAATGGACCCCTCCGGTGTTGGTAGACGGGAGATTATTTTTGCTGGATAAACTCCTGGTTGCTCGCTTATCCTTGGTTCTGCTGTGTTGCATTGAACTTTCTGGATAAGCAAAATGGATTTCAGCAACTTGAAGTTATAATTCACATTCCTTTTGGTGTGGTTTGAATTCCATTGTCTTGTGTTAATTGAAAAGATTAATTTGATATTTTTGCTCAGTGGTTGAATGACTGATCCTTGCTCTGCTGTCCCAGACTTCACTTTGTTTTTAACGGCATGGTAGCTCACAGCTTTGCACACTGAGGTGCCCTTGAGGCCACAATCTAACTACTGAGTTGTCTACATATAGCATGGGTTCTTATGCAGTTTTGATTCACATCTTTATATATGTTGAAGTTGTGAAGCAGAAACCACCTTTCCAAATGGTTAACTTTTATCTTCCTCTTCCTCAGCTTCATCGTCATCATCTGGGTTTACAATGGCCGGTGCCAGACCCATATTTGACTGCCCGTCCTTTATCCATTAACGTCGACCTAACTAAGTACGAGTGCGATCTTGAAACTAAGTCATCATTCCTGGTCTTTGCAAGGCTCAATGGGAAGCAGTTTGACTACTTCAAAGACATTCCCTGGGAAGACACCGAAAATTAATACGTTGCCCGCATTCGTCAAGGAATTCCGACTCAGCAGGTTGGCGTTTGAAAGGCAGAAGTGGCTTATGCGTTAACAGGATTGTGGGACTGTGTTTGGGTTGTTAGGGTTTGTCTGCCATGTCTTAAACCTGATGCCTTTGATCTCAGTTCTGCCAATGGGATGTTTCTAACCAGAATATCGAAACATTTCTTTTTACATGAACTGAAAATGGACCATTTTAATGTAATGGTCATATAAGTACGTGAAGGAAAATCCTAAACCTGGCATGTTATTTACATGTCGAATCACCATCTCGACAGGTAGGTGAACAAAGTCCATGTTCGATAGTTTAAAATGAAAGATCCAATCACTACATTGGACCAGACTTATTTCCTCAAAACTACACTATCCTGCTAAATCCATGCATGTACACGTTGACAGACTGTTAGATTTTTGTATTTTAATGCAGTGTGCTGCTATTTCTATCTTCAAAAATCTGTAACTTGTCTCTGTTGTTTTTGGGAAAATGCATGTTTTAAATATTGCCCTTCGTTTGTAGAATTTGATACTTTGGTTACTCCAGTGTTATTTACAGTGTATTGGTGGTCCCTAATTCTCCACTCTTGGGTGGAGAAAATATTTCCTAAGCTTCCATTTAAAAAAAATACTTCCAATTCATGGTTGGAAATTAGGACAAAGGAACGGGAGTCGGCCTTTCAGCCTGTCGAGCCTGTTCCATGCCATTCAATCAAATAATGGCTGATCATCTACTGATCAACACTACTTTCCCACACTGACCTCATATTCCTTACTATCACTCGTGTCCAGAAATCTGTTGGTTTCTGTCCTGAACATGCTCAATGACTGAACCCCCACCGCCCTCTGCGGTAGGGGTTGCCAAAGATTCACCACCCTCCGGGTGAAGAAATTCCTCCTCATTTCAGCCCTGAGTGGCCGACCTCTCATCTTGAGACTGTCCCCTGGTTTTAGACTCAGACAGGGGAACATCTACATTCACCCTGTCAAGCCCCATAAGAATTTTGAATGACAATGAGATCACCTCTCAAATCTCTAGAGAAAATAGCCCCACTCTCTTCAATCGTCTCTCAAAGACAATCTTACCATCCCGGAGTCAGTCTGGTGAATCTCTGTTGCACTTCCTCTATGGCAATATATCCTTCCTTGGATAAGGAGACCGAAATCGTACCCAATGCGCTAGGTGTGGTCTCACTAAGGCTGTACAATTGAAGCTAGGCATCTTTACTCCTGCTCTCAAATCCCCTTTCGAAGGTCAACGTACAGTTTGCCACCTTTGATTGCTTGCTGGATCTGCACGCCATCTTTTAGTGACTCATGAACAAGGACACCCAGATCCTTTTGGACATCAACACTTCCCAACTTCTCACCATTTCAGAACAATTCTTGTCTTTTTGTTTTTTTTCTACCTAAGTGGATAACTTCGCACTTATTCACATTATATTCCATTTAGCCTGTCCGAGTCCCCTTGAAGCCTTTATGCATCCTCCTCACAATTTATATTCACAACTAGTTTTGTGTCATCAGCAAATCTGGAAATATTACATTTTGGTCGCTTCATCCAAATCATTGATATAGGTTATAAACAGCTGTGGCCCCAGCACTGACCCTTGAGGTAACAGTCTGGTACCCTGAGACTTCCTACTGCCTGTTAACCAATTCTAAATCCATTCCAGTATATTATCCCCCAATCCTGTGTGCTCTAATTTTGTTTACAAACCTGTGTGGGACCTTCTGAAAATCCAAATACACCACATCCAATTAGGTCACCTTAGCTATGCTACAAGTAGCATTCCAAAAAAACTCCCAACAGGTTTGTCAAATTTAATTTCCCTTTCAAGTTTAGTTATATCCTTTATAATAGATTCTAACATTTTCCTTACTACTGTCATCAAACTAACAAGTCTGTGGTTCTCCATTTTCTCTCCCCCTCCCTTCTCAAATAGTGGGGTTACATTTGCTACTTTCCAGTCTGTAGGAACATTCCAGGATCTGTAGAATTTGAAAGATAACCACCAATGAATCCACTATCTCTCCAGCCACTTCCTTTAAAACTCTGGGATGTAGCTCATCAGCTCCAGGGGATTTATCAATCTTCAATCTAATTAATTTTTTAAAAGTGCTACGTCTTCAGTAATAATTTATTTATTTCTGTTCCTTATTTTCTCTAGCCCCTTGATTCCCTAGTAGTTCTGAGAAATTTTCATCTCTTCTGCCATAAATACAGACACGTTTCTCTACCATTTCTCTATTCTCCTTCAGCTTCTCCTGTCTTCGACTGTAATTGACCCATATTTGTCCTTGCTGATCTTTTCCTTTCACATACCTAAAGAAGCTTTCACAGTCCAGCTTTGTTTCTTGCTACCTTGCATTCATATTCTCTTTCTCCAGTCCTTATCAGTTTTCTGGCCCTCATTTGTTGGATTTCAAATTGCCCCTAATCCACTGACTTTTTAATCACTTTTTCTGGCATTCTTCGCTATTTTCTTTGATCAAACGCAATCTTTAACTTATTTTCTCACCATGATTAATTTACAAAGAAATGTACAGCACAGGAACAGGCCCTCCAAGCCCGTGCCGACCATGCTGCCCAACTAAACTACAATCTTCTACACTTCCTGGGTCCGTATCCCTCTATTCCCATCCTATTCATGTATTTGTCAAGATGCCCCTTAAATGTCACTATCGTCCCTGCTTCCACCACCTCCTCCAGTAGCAAGTTCCAGGCACCCACTACCCTCTGCGTAAAAAACTTGCCTCGTACATCTACTCTAAACCTTGCCCCTCTCACCTTAAACCTATGCCTCCTAGTAATTGACCCCTCTACCCCGGGGAAAAGCCTCGGACTATCCACTCTGTCTATGCCCCTCAATTTTGTAGACCTCTATCAGGTCGCCCCTCAACCTCCTTCGTTCCAGTGAGAACAAACCAAGTTTATTCAACCGCTCCTCATAGCTAATGCCCTCCATACCAGGCAATTCCTGTTGTATTTTTGTGCCTTCGCGGAATGCATATTTGTTTGAATCATAGAATTTACAGTGCCGAAGGAGGCCTTTCTGCCCACACCCTACTTAAGACCACACCTCCACCCTATCCCCGTAACCCAATAACCCCACCTAACATATTTTTTATTTGGACACTAAGGGCAATTTATCATGGCCAATCCACCTAACCTGCACCTCTTTGGACTGTGGGAGGAAACCAGAGCACCCGGAGGAAACCCACGCAGACACGGGGAAAACATGCAAACTCTGCACAGTGACCCAAGCTGGGAATCGAACCTGGGACTCTGAAGCTGTGCAGGAACTCTGCTAACCACTGTGCTACCGTGCTATCCATTGTTGTCGGGGCATTCTTGGGGCGTTGTCGGTACAGCCAGCATTTATCAACTGCAAATCCTTCTTCCAATACACATATTGCAGGTGCTGAGAATGGTAGCCTCCTGGTGAGCCAGAGCTGTGTGGTTGCTGCAATGCAACAGCCCCTCCACATTAAGAGACTCCCATCACAGGTTTTTGCCACGTGTCCATGGCAAGTGTCCTCATCACTTCAAGGGGCTACTGGAGAAAGATAGAAAGGTTGATTTGTCAATTACCTTAAATCTTTGTCATCTGGGTAGTAACTTTCTGCCACAGGAAAGCTTTCCCTTAGGGCCTTGATTAATACACGGTGTGATTTTCAACACCTTCCAAACACAATGGTCTGCCGTTAGTGAAGTTTGGGGATTGTGTCAGGTTGGGACTGTATGAGAGATGTGTGTCTATATTATTGATTCCTTTCCGAGTACTGCCATTCATGTTAAGCACACGTTCCAGTAATTGCGGACTGAAAGATGCTTAACATTTTCTTTGAGAAAAACCTCTGAGCCTGAACTGGGGAACGTTACTCTTTTAAGGGAGTGTCTTTTAAAGGAGCTGTTTTATCGATGCTCCGTCTGTCCCTTCAGCAGGGAATGCTGATTCCATCACATCATTTCCAAGAGCAGCTGGTGTTCTCCCTGGTGTCCCGGCCAGCACTTATCCCCCGGTCAACACCAGGAACAGGTGACCTCTCAATTTACCTCACTGCTTTTTGTGGGATCTTGTTCTGTGTTAATTGGCTGGAAAGCACATTGGGACATCCTATTAACGTGAGAAAATGCAATATAATGTAAATGCAAGCCTTTTTAATTCCCTTGATTCATTAGTTCAATTTTCTGCCTACTCATGGGAGACATGGTTTACAGGAACCAAAATAGGAATTACTGCACAAGAAAAAAGGGAATCCTACTCGGGCAGAGAATGGAGTGTCTCCCAAAAAACACAGGGTTAGTGCCAGGTTCTAGACCCGTAACCATTCTCCACTGCCGGCTGTAGCATGCTAACCACCGTGCGCCGGTGGGAAAAGTTAAGTAAATATAAGCATATAATTAATGGGCTGGATACTATCCAATCTGGTTGAAATGATTATCAACTCTTCACCACATCAAAGGAGCTAAGTGCTTTCTGCTGTGATAAAAGAGTAAATGAACCGCTTAGCTTTTTTGATGCGGTAAGTGTCAATCATAGCAAGAGTGTTTATAAACATGGTGGGTAGCATTAAAGCAGAGTACTTGAGATGCATTTGGGCCGAAGGTACTGTTTCCATGCTGTAAAC
This sequence comes from Scyliorhinus torazame, assembly GCF_047496885.1. Taxonomy (NCBI): domain Eukaryota; kingdom Metazoa; phylum Chordata; class Chondrichthyes; order Carcharhiniformes; family Scyliorhinidae; genus Scyliorhinus; species Scyliorhinus torazame. The sequence continues at coordinate 100,412,666 of NC_092725.1, forward strand.
ATCTATGTATCTGATTTGATTCCGCACTGGACTGCTCTTCAGCTGTCAGGCAGAGCAGTTCAGTGTGTGGAGGCCACCTTAGATTAGCAGGATACTGTTGAACAGATGGCTGCCTGAGATCACCTTGCCTACTCACGGGAAGCAACAATGAGTATTTATATAACATTATTAACCTAGTAAAATGCCCAATGTTGCTGACAGGAGTGATTATCAAAGAAAGTGTGACAGTGAGTCATACCAGGATAATCAAAAGTTTAGTCTAACAGGCCAGTTTTAAGGAGTGTCTTAAAGGAAGAGAGAGAGATGGTGAGTATTAGGGAGGAAATTCCAGAGCTTGGGACACAGGAAGCTGAAGGCACAGCTACCAATGGAGGAATGATTAAAATTGATGGATGCACAAAGGGATCGGGATGGATTCTCCGGTCGCCGATACCGAAATCGCGTTCACCCAGAGAATCAAAGTTGCTGACCAAATTGGGGGCGGCGCCGCTTTTGCAATGCCCCACCCCCTCCAAAGCAGCGTACCGACGGCCTCAGAACGTTGCCTGATGCCCACCCCTGATACCCTGCCCCGACCGGCCAAGTTCCCAACGGCATGGGTCTCATAGTCTCACTCGTCGGGAACTCGGCGTGGCGGCTGCGGACTCATCTGCCGCATGCACGGCCACAGAACCGGCAATTCTCCGGGCCGTATTGGCAGCTAGAGCTGGGTGCTCTACGCTGCCGGCATACTAGCCCCCAACTACACGGAGGATCGGTAGCCGTTAAGCGCCGAATGTCCGGGAGTAAAACGCCACCATTCCCACGCCAGCGTGAAGACATAGCCTCACAATCTGAGAATCCAGCTCCAGAATTTTAGAAGTGCAGAGATCGGAGTGTTGTAGGACTGGCAGAGTTTAAAAGTTGGTCCAGGACGCCTCAGTGGTTAGCACTGCTGCCTCATGGTGCTGAGAACGCAAGCTTGATCCCGGCTCCAGGTCACTGTCCATGTGGAGTCGCAAAGATGTGCATGGTAGGTGGATCGGCCATGCTAAATTGCCTTTAAATCGAAAAAGAAATGAATTGGGTACTCTAAATTTATGAAATAAAAAAAAGGTTGGTCCAGGTAAGAGAAACCGAGTCGGGATGGCACAGTGGCTAGCACTGCTGCCTCATGGAGCCTAGGACCCTGGTTCAATCCCAGCCCTGGGTCACTGTCCATGTGGAGTTTGTAGATACTCCCCTTGTCTGTGTGGGTCTCACCCCCACAACAAAGATGTGCAGGGTAGGTCGATTGGCCATGCTAAATTGACCCTTGGTGTACTTAAATTTAAAAAAAGAAAAAGGAGTCAGTGCTGCTGAGACTTGATCATTGTGGTTTGAAGGTATGGGAGTTCAAATTTGCAGGATTACAACCAGGGATGTTGAAGAGAGATTGCTTCAATTCTGCCAATGATAAATAATTGATACTCTATCACAGAATGCTGTGGAACCATTTTTCCTGGTCGTCTTCCAAGTTGGATTTTTGGAATCATTTGAACTCCTTTTTAAAGGTTGCATTTTTTCTTCCTACTCTCTGCTGTTGAAAGTTAATGTGCAGGGTGGTTCTGTTGTCTGTGAGTAAAAAGCCAATCCTACCTCCCCTTGCAGTGTTTCCAAGATCTGCTGGTAAGATCTTGACGTAGTTAGTTAAGATTGATGCCTATAGTATAGTCACATTTTTAATGGTCAGGGGAAAAGGGTTGTGCTTATTGAGTATCGGAGACACTTTAAAATAGCAGGAACTAAAAGGGGAAAAACAAATGATGGTATTCATCCATTTTCTATTGGTACTCCGAATGAGTGTCCTAACCAAATTGCTATTCATAAATTATGCAGTAAATAGTGGCTTTGTTAATTTGGTTTCTAAATTGTGTATGAATTGCATTGTTACATGTAAAAAAAAAAAAAACAGACAGAGATTCAACTGCCAGACCAGATATTACAGCTTTTAACTTAAGTTTAATATTTCCCTTTTAATAAAAAATAAGATAAGGAATGTTCATGCTAAGAAATGGAACACATTTCCCAAATTAGATCGAGCTAAACTCCCTCTACGGCCTATTTTCAATTGTAAACAACATGTAATAAATAACAAAACCTTCTACTATAGAATAGTCTTCACAGTACAAGAAATGATCGAACATGTATAAATAGATTCTACAAAAATACTTTTAATTTTTCCTTCAATGTGACTACTTCGTAATATTTTTCAAAAATAAGTGATTGGAGGAATCTTTGTTTACGCAAAATCCAATCTGGTTGCTGTCGTCAATTAAAAGAAATGTCAAGTTGTCATTCCAGTATCAAGTGAGAACATGAGTCTTTAAATGAATCATCAGTCCTTGGAGTTTTATCATCTTCCTGTGTGTTGTGTGAACACATTTATGTCCATATGGTTGAAGGCAGATATGTCCCACCATTATGTGTACAACGTGCAAATGAGCTGCGGACAATAGAAAGTGTTGTGGTGGGGTCGGGGAAGGAAAAGTGTGCCAACCAGCTTGTACTACTGTGTCACAAGGCGGTAGAAGTAAGCTGTGACTGTCAAGATGTATGCCAGGATACAGCAGTTTTCGGAAAGATGCAATATGGGCAAGCCTGTAAATTCCCATCGCCATTACAGACCGTAACTTTTTCTTCAATTAACACAAAAGGTGGGAAGGACCTACAGTATGGATTTTCTTCTTCCTGACTATATTGTTGAGGCGCTGAGTGTTATATTGGGTAAATGAGTTGGACCATGACTACAAAGAAGGGATTTCACCACTCCAGTGGGATTCATTTTGTTGACAGGATTCATATGGGAGATCCAATGGACAAACTTGGGAATCCCAGAGAGGAACTGTCTGAAGTGCAAGCATTGCTCCTTCACTACGTTAACAGAGCATTCTTTCTAAATGGACCAGTAACTGATGTCACTGGAGCTTTTACGTAGGAAATATGAAATGTTTTCTCTCTGTGAGAAAGAGAAATACACAAACTTTGTCTCATTAACATGGCAGTTCTAGAGTTTTGGATTAAAACTAGATTAGCACAGTGGGTTAAACAGCTGGCTTGTGATGCAGAACAATGCCAGCAGCGCGAGTTCAATTCCCGTACCAGCCTCCCCGAATAGGCGCGGAATGTGAAGACTAGGGGTTTTTCACAGTAACTTCATTGAAGCCTACTTGTGACAAAACTATTATTAATGAAAACAAATTGGTTGAATTTGCTTCCCCAGCCCCACGTCTCTTCTCTTCCCCCCCCGCCCCCAGTCATTCCTTCCTCCTCATCTCCCCCCCCCCCCCCCCCCCCCCTCCTGGCCCTGGTCTTTCAGTTCAGTTAAACTGAGAAAGTAAAGCAGCCTCTGATTCCTGTTGCTGCTCATAGTGATTGGTAAACAAAGTTAGGTGGTAGAAATCCAGAACTCTACCCCTAAAAGGCTGTGAATAAAGGACAACAGAAGTTTTCAAATCTGAGATTGCTACAAATTTGTTGGGTAATGGAGCAAAGTGAGATAAATGGAGGTATATAGATCAGCCATGATCTGACTGAGTGGTGGAGCAAGGGGAGGCTCTGCTGAATATTCTAAATTATTGCAATGAAGCATGCACTTAAAATATTAAATAGATCAAATTTTTGAGCTAGATGATCAAATTCAACAATTGTAAATATTATCTGATTTGAATGGTGATAGTTGTTCACTAACATCTTTGTGATACATCTTACTCAATGGAAACATTTTCTGGGATAGTCACTTGGACACCAAACTGCTCCGCTAATTTCTTTAGTTGTTCTTCCAGAAGGATGTTCCGTTTCACTTCCTGATTGTAGTTGAATTTCAAGTCCTCAAGCTCTTCAAAAAAAGAAGGGTCAAAGTTCTTCAGCTCCTTTTTCAAACTCTTTATTTCTTCCTAGAAACCAAGAGGTCAATTAGACTACAGTGTAAATAAAGTTTAAAACAGCACTGTGGGTGTATCTACACCATATGGACTGGAGTGGTTTAAAAAGGTGACTCCGTGCCAACTTAATGAAAGCAATAAATATTGACCTTACCAGCATTGTCCGTGATCTTGTGAATGAATTAAAAATCTTTAATTGTTCAGTCTTGTATTAGTTGCTGTTAAATCTGGTTGCATTCAAGCTTCTAATTCCCCCCCCCCCACCCCCCCATAATTCTCAGGGCAGCTAAGAGTGAGTTTGAATGGTGCCTTAATTGCCACTAAAAAGAAATTCTAGTTTGTGCCATTTTGCTCATCCATTCTGTTGGCAGATTATTAGGCAATAATCAGAATGACCTGCTGAAATAGTGTGCTGTTTAACAGGAAGGTACAGATTCTATGCTGCTATGCTAAAATGCAAAAATTCCGAATCACTCGAAACAGCTTTTTATTCTCCATTTTCACATTTTCTTCACAATTTACACCCCACCAACAAGCAGGAAACGGTAACAAATACAAAGTCAATCCCCTTATCAACAACAACAATCCCATCCTCCCACTACCCCAAACAACGCCCCACCTGACAATATAAGCATCAAATAAAGCAAACCCATCCATGGTGGGAAAAACAAAGGGAAAAAAAAGGAATCAGGAATCGCCTATGGTCACCATTGACAAATAGAGTCCACCCCCCCCCCTCCCCCTAACATTCAATGCCATCCAATCCCCGAAAGAGTACCGTAAATGACACCCATGAATTGGAAACCCCCTCCTCGACTCCTCCCCTCCACTTCCTCCTATAAAACTCCTCCCCCCAACCTCTGTTCCTTCCCCCCCCAACTTTCCACCCTGGCTAGACTCATCGGAACCTGTTCTGCCAGGCTCCGATGGCCGCAGCCCCTCCCCCCACCTCACTCCTGTTCACTGGCCGGCTTAAACCGGCCGGCGTGGAGGCCCCCGCCCGGGTCACTTTCCCCCTTGCCCGGTCCCAGGAAAACCAAGAAATCCCCTTTAGCACACAAACCCCGCATACACACCCAAGCCCCAAAGAACCATCATTGCAAATGAAAGTCCCATCTCTTCCCTTGTCCAAATATATACAACGTTGGCTCATTTAGCACATACACCAGCACGCAGTGAAAAAATACAGTTACATGAGGCCACATCGGCACATGGCCATTTCTCAATTCAGCCACAGTCCTTCTGCCTTCGCAAACTCTTCCGCTGTCCCAAAATAAAAGTCCTTGGATTTGTAGGTCACCCTCAACTTAGCTGGGTATACTATGCCGCACTGCACCTTACTGATGTACAGTGCCTTCTTCACCCGGCTGAATGCAGCCCGTCTCCTCGCCAGCTCCACTGTAAAGTGTATACCAGCTCCAGCCCACTGCACCACCCGCTTCTGCTTTGCCCAGCACAGGACCTTCTTCTTTTACACTGTACCTACGAAAACACAGAGTTACTACTCTTGGCGGCTCACTCTCCTTTGGTACAGGCCTCCACTACCGATGAGCTCGATCCAGTTCATATCGGGAGGGATCATCCCCCTCCCCCAATAGCTTCGCCGACATCGTGGCAAAATACTCAGTCGGCCTCGGGCCTTCCGTTGCTTCCGGCAGACCCACAATCCTCAGATTCTGTCGCCTGGATCTGTTTTCCAAGTCATCCATTTTGGCTCGCAGACCCTTGTTGATCTCTATCACCTTCCGCATCTCCTCCATCGAGGTGAGTTGATCACTGTGCTGCAATAATGTCTCTTCCACTTCCTTCAGCGCCTCGCCTTGCTCCCGCACCTCCGCCACTGCGCTCAATACCGCCGCCTTCACCGGGGCAATCGCCTCCACCAGCACTTTCAATTCCGCCCCCATCTCCTTCCTCATCGCCTCCATGTGTTTTGTAAACTGCCTTTCGAGTTCCACGGCCATCACCGTAGTAATTTCTTCGGCCGTGGGCAATGCGGCCTCCCCTGGTGCCCCAGCCTCCACTTTTCTTGCCGTCCCTGCGGTGACCTTTCAACTCCCCGACGGACTTTCAGCCGCTTTTTTCACGGCCGTTTGTTAACTTATTTTCGACATTTCCCTTCACTGTGCCGTCTCCCTGCTTTTGCTGCCTCCGTTGCCCCCGGGACCGGGCGTTAAACCCCGAAAATGCTGTTCCCGAACAGGAGCCCTCCAATGTGCGGCTGCCTCCCGCCCGCTGTCACCGGAAATCCCCTTCACACAACAGCTTTAAGGAATTTTACAAGTTTCATTAAAGGAGCAGTCCTGCTGGGAATACAAGTACGTGATGTGCTGTTCAGATGGTGAGGCTGTGTCCGATATCTATAATAATTTGAACAGAGTTTCTAACTGGATTAGGTGAGTAATAAAGCCCGTCTAGAATCAAAACTCAGGTATTGATGGTTGAAGTTCACAGACAAACACACAGCATCTTACAGGATGTGGCACAGGAGGTGGCCATGTGACCCATCGTGCCAGTCAGTGCCAGCTCTTTGAAACAGCTATCCAATTAGACCAGCTCATAGCACTGACATGTTTTCCTTTTTTAAAAAATAATTTTTATTAAGGTTTTCACAGAATATCAATAACAAAATGAAAAAGGAACCCAACAGGGTTAAATACAAAACAGTCAAAAAAAGCAACCCTCCATACCCCCTGTACATAAATAATAAATTAATACCCCAACTTAACACATAGCAAATATAAACACCCCCTCAGATCCCCCAGTGTAAACAAACAAAAATAAAAATAAAGTAAACCACCCACCCCCACCCCCGAGTTGCTGCTGCCATTGACCAATGTCTACCGTTCTGCCACAAAGTCTAAGAACGGTTGCCACCGCCTAAAGAACTCTTGTGCCGACCCTCTCAAGGCGAATTCCACCCTCTCCAACTTAATAAACCCCGCCATATCGTTGATTCAGGATTCCACGCTTGGGGGCCTCGCGTTCTTCCACTGAAGAAGAATCCTCCGCCGGGCTACCAGGGACGCAAAGGCCAGAATACCGGCCTCTTTCGCCTCCTGCACTCCCAGCTCCTCTGCCACCCCAAATATTGCGAGCCCCCAGCCCGGCTTGACCCTGGAACCTACCACCCTCGACACTGTCCTCGCTACACCCTTCCAAAATTCCTCCAGCGCTGGACATGCCCAGAACATATGGGTGTGATTCGCTGGGCTCCCCAAGCATCTAACACACCTGTCCTCACCCCAAAAAAACCGACTCATCCTTGTTCCGGTCATGTGTGCCCTGTGCAGCACCTTAAACTGTATGACTCGCGCACAAAGAGGAAGAGTTCACTCTCCCTAGGGCATCTGCCCACGTCCCTTCCTCGATCTCCTCTCCCAACTCCTCCCACTTACCTTTCACCTCCACCACCGAGGCCTCCTGCATCACCTGGTAAGTCTCAGAGATCCTCCCCACTCCGAGAGCACCCTGTCCTGTACTGTGCGTGGCAGCAGCCGCGGGAATTCCACCACCTGCCGCCTGGCAAACGCCCTTACCTGTAAGTACCTGAAGGTGTTCCCCGGGGCGGAGCCCATACTTCTCCTCCAGCGCACCCAGGCTCGCGAACTTCCCGTCCACCACCAGGTCTCCCAACCTTCGTATCCCTGCACTGTGCCACCCCGAAAACCCTGCACCTGTTCTCCCTGGGACGAACCGGTGGTTCCCCCGTATTTGGATCCACACTGAGGCCCCAATTTCCCCCCCCCCCCCCCGTGATAACGTTCAGAAGCCTTCGCACATTCGCGTTCAACTGCCTCCCCTTCACAAACCCCGTCTGGTCTTCGTGGGTGACCTGCGGCACACAATCCTCATGGCTAAGACCTACGCCAGCACCTTGGCATCTACGTTTAGCAACGAAATAGGCCTGTAGGACCCACACTGCAGGGGATCCTTGTTTCCCTTCAGGATCAAGGAGATCAGTGCCCGGGACATCGTCGGGGGCAAAGCCCCCCCCCCTCCCTTGCCTCATTGAAGGTCCTAACTAGCAACATGCCCAACAGGTCCATGTATTTTGTATAGAGTTCGACCGGTAAACCGTCCGGCCCCGGTGCCTTCCCCGCCTGCATGCACCCTATCCCTTTCGTCAGCTCCTCCAGCCCAATCGGGGCCCCCAATCCCACCACCAGTCCCTCCTCCACCTTCGGAAACCTCAATTGGTCCAGAAAGCGGCCCATCCGTCCCTCCTCCAGTGGGGGCTCAGACCGTTACAATTCCTCATAAAAGTCCCTGAAGACCCCATTGATGCCAACCCCACTCCGCACCACACTCCCCTGTCCTTAACTCCCCCGATCTCCCTAGCTGCATCCCGCTTCCGAAGCTGATGCGCCAGCATCCGGCTGGCCTTTTCCCCATACTCCTAAATCGCCCCCTGGGCCTTCCTCCACTGCACCTCCGCCTTCCTGGTGGTCACCAGGTCGAATTCGGCCTGGAGGCTGCGCCTCTTCCTCAACAGTCCTTCCTCAGGCACCTCCGCATACCTCCTGTCTACCCTCACCATCTCCCCCACCAGCCTCTCCCTCTGCTCCCTCCTCTCCTTGTGGGCCCTAATGGAGATCAGCTCTCCCCTAACCACCGCCTTCAGCGCCTCCTTTATCATCCCCACTCAGACCTCCCCGTCATTGTTGGCCTCCAGGTACCCCTCTATGCTTCCTCGGACCCGCTCACTCACCTCCTCGTCCGCCAACAGTCCCACTTCCAAGCGCCACAACGGGCGCTGGTCCCCCAGCTCTAAGTCCACCCAATGCGGGGCGTGATCTGAAATGGATTTCGTCGAGTACTCGGTATCCTCTACTCTCGCCATCAGCGCCCTGCTCAAAATAAAAATGTTGATCCGGGAATAAGCCTAATGGACATGTGAGAAGAATGAAAATTCCCTAACCCCGGCCTTGCAAATCTCCAACGGTCCACCCCTCCCATCTGGTCCATAAACCCCCTCAGCACTTTAGCCGCCGCCGGCTTCCGACCCGTCCTAGACCTGGAGTGATCCAGTGCCGGATCCAACACCGTGTTAAAGTCTCCCCCCATTATCAGGCCCCCCACTTCCAAGTCTGGGATCCGACCCAACATGCGCCGCATAAAACCCGCATCGTCCCAGTTCAGGGCATACACATTGACCAGTACCACCCTCTCTCCCTGCAGCTTACCACTTACCATTACGTACCTATCGCCATTGTCTGCCACAATGCTCGACGCCTCGAACGACACCTTTCCACCAAGATCGCCACGCCTCGATTTTTGGCAGCCAGCCCCGAATCAAACACCTGACCTCCCCACCCCTTCCTCAATCTTACCTGGTCTGCTACCTTCAGGTATGTCTCCTGGAGCATAACCACATCCGCCTTCAGCCCCTTCAGGTGTGCGAACACGCGGGCCCGCTTGATCGGCCCGTTCAGTCCCCTTACATTCCAGGTTATCAGCCCGATCAGGGGGCTACCCGCCCCTCTCCCCCGCCGACTAGCCATAGCCCCTCCTCCGCCAGCCACGCGCCCGCACCTCACGCCAGGCCCGTTCCCCACGGCAGCAGACCCCCGTCTCGACCCCCCCCCCACTCGCTCCAGCTCCCCCTTGACCATAGCAGCAGCAACTCGATTCCCCCCCAGCTAGGACCCCTCCTAGCTGCTTTACTCCCCCCATTGCACTTCCGCAAGTCAGCTGACTCCTGCTGACTCCGGCAAGTCCCGCCTCTCCTTCGACTCCTCCGATTGTATGACACACCCTCCTCTTACATTCCCCATCCGCAGGCTCTCCACCTCCCCCTTCCATCCCTTCCCCATCCGCAGGCTCTGCACCTCCCCCTTCCAACCCAAGCGACGGAAACAACGCTCGCTTCCCCGCCCCGGCCCTGCCCCCTCCAGTCTTCAGCGTGGGAAAAAGCCCGCACTTTCCACCTAGCTGGCCCCGCCACCTCTGACGCAGCTCCTTTTACAGGCCCAGTCCCCTCACCCCAGACCCGGGCCTCCCCCACTCCCGACCCGGGCCTCCCACTCCCCCGCGGGGCCCCATCTCACTGCCGGCCATCCACCCCTGTTCCATTTGCTTACCCCGCCCCCCCCCCCCCCCCCCCCGACCAACCCAACCAAACAAGTGCCCAACCCTCCCTAACCACCCTTACCGAACCAGAAAGAAAAAAAAAAACAAGAGCAAAGGTAACATATCAACTGCAATCCCCAAAAGCCCATCCCGACCCTCAATCTGTGTCCAACCTCTCGGCCTGAACAAAGGCCCACGCCTCCTCCGGAGACTCAAAATAATGGTGCCGGTCCTTGTAGGTGACCCACAGTGGCGCCGGCTGCAACATGCCAAACGTCACCCCCTTCCTGTGCAGCACCGACTACGCTCGATTGTACCCGGCCCTCCTCTTCGCCACCTCCGCACTCCAGTCCTGGTATATTCGAACCTCTGCGTTCTCCCACCTGCTGCTCCTCTCCTTCTTGGCCCACCTGAGCACACACTCCCGATCAACGAACCGATGAAACCGCACCAGCACCGCCCGCAGAGGCTCGTTAGCCTTGGGCCTCCTCGCCAGCATTCTATGGGCCCCTTCCAGCTCCAGGGGCCCCTGGAAGGACCCCGCTCCCATCAGCGAGTTCAACATGGTGACCACTTAGCCCCCCACGTCCGGCCCCTCCGGGAGGCCCAGGATCCGCAAGTTCTTCCGCCTCGACCGATTTTCCATCTCCTCGAACCGCTCCTGCCATTTCTTGTGGAGCGCCTCATGCGCCTCCACCTTTATTGCCAGGCCTAAGATCTCGTCCTTGTTGTCGGAGATCTTTTGTCGGGCCTCGCGGATCGCCACCCCCTGGGCCGTCTGTGACTCCGGCAGCTTATCGATGGAAGCCTTCATCGGCTCAAGCAGGTCCGCTTTAATCTCCCTGAAGCAGCGCTGGATGACCTCCTGTTGCTCCTGCACCCACTGCATCCACGCTGCCTGGTCCCCGCCCGCCGCCATTTTGTTCTTCTTCCCTCGCACCTTGTTCGGGTCCACCACCACTTTTTTAGTCGCCCCACTCCTGGTAACAGCCATATACTGTCGGGGAACTATTGTACTCTCCTTCCCACAGGAAGCGTCGGAAAAATGCTGTTGGAGGCCCTGAAAAGAGCCCAAAAGTCCGTTTTTTGCGGTAGCTGCCGAATGTGCGACTTAGCTCCGCATAGCCGCAACTGGAAGCTTGTTTTCCTTTTTTAAAAGTGATAATAATCTTTATTAGTGTCACAAGCAGGCTTACTGCTCGGCACAACATCGAGGGCCGAAGGGCCTGTTCTGTGCTGTACTGTTCTATGTATGTACGTTAACACTGCAATGAAGTTACTGTGAAAATCCCCTAGTCGCCACACTCCAGCGCCTGTTTGGGTTCACTGAGGGAGAATTCAGAATGTCGAGTGCACCTAACAGCAAGTCTTTTGTTGGAGGAAACCGGAGCACCCGGAAGAAACCCAGTATTTACCAGATTCCCTTTTGAAAGTTACCAACTGAATTTGCTCCCGCCAGCTTTTGAGGCAGTGCATTGCTATGTAGCCTGATAACAGTGTGATTTAAAAAGTCCCAGCCATGTATTTCACACAATACAAAGTATTGCTGAGTTTACTGAACTAGGTGAGAGCTCCTTACCTGCAGTTGTTGTTTCTCCAGATCTGATAGCTTGAGTTGTGTTTGCAATTCCACTAGTTCACCTATCAGTTTGTCCTTTCGGTCTAATACGTCATCACAAACTGCAATAGGAATACACACCAAACATGACATCACTATTTTACATAGACAAAAAGTATTTTGTGACAAAGAGATCTGTATATATTTGTAATTGTTATATAATTCTAAAATGGATTTCATTCTACTGCCCTCAGATTTGAAATGGAGTCTGTTTCAGCTGACCATGAAGCTTTTTAATCAACATATGGTTTAGATTGTGTATCTTAAATTCACGTGAATGGCTAGTTCCAGACATTCCTCCGAGCGACAACCCACAGAAATATCTGTGCTCCTCTAACTCTTGCTTCTTGAACACCTTTGATTTTAATCACTCTAGTATTGGTGGATGGAACTTCAGCTGCCACGATCCTAAGCTCTGAAATTTCCTCCCCAAACTCTCTAACTCTCTTTCTTCCTTTTAAGAGGCTCCTTAAAATCCACCTCCTTGACCAAGCTTTCGGCCACCTGTCCCAATATTTCCTTATGAGGCTTTGTGTCAAATCCGCTTTGATGAAGGTCCTTTGTAATATTTAATTACATTAAAGATGCTACATAAATACAAGTTGTTGCTATTTCTGCCACATTGCCAGGTGTCATCATGATGTAGTGGTAAAGAGTGAGTAGAGCGCCTTAGAACCTAGAACGATATAGACGGGCTGGTCAGTGTCATGATATGCAAACATGCAACCAATGAACACTCAGAATAGGACACAACCAATGGGCAGTCAGGACACTCAGAGGTGGCATCACCACAAGGGGGCATGACATAAACACTATAAAAGGGATGAGGCACTCACACCCTGCCTCTTTCCACAGACAGACATCTAGAGAGTTAGACAGGGTTGATCAGCAGCATCACAGCCCAGCACGTGGCTTAGAGCAAGCTGGTACAGTTAAACTAAGTTACTATAGTTAGATTAGCAGAGAGTTGAACTCATTTGAGAACTGTGTTAATAGTGGAGCATCCTTTAGTTAAGACTGCCCAGTCAGATGGGCAGAACAGTAACAAATGGAATTTAATGATTGGTAGGATGTTAGAAAGTACAAAAGACCAGAGGAGCTTTGGGATGCATGTCCACAGACCCCTGAAGGCAGCAGGACAGGTAGACAAGGTGGTTAAGAAAGCATATGGGATACTTGCCTTCATTAGCCGAGGCATAGAACATACGAGCAGGGAGGCTACGATAGAGCTGTATATAATGCTCGTTAGGCCACAGCTAGAGTACTGTGTGCAATTCTGGTCACCACACTATAGGAAGAATGTGATTGTACTAGAAAGGGTGCAGAGGAGATTCACCTGGGCTGGGGCATTTCAGCTATGAAGAGAGGCTGCTTAGGCTGGGGTTGTTTTCGTTAGATCAGAGAAGGCTGATGGAGAACCTGACTGAGGTATATAAAATTAAGAGGGGCATAGATAGGGTAGTTTTGTGAGGGCCACGAAGAATCCAGCACGAGTTTTAAGGATACAAAGTAATAACATTTTTTTACAACATTTGTCTATAACAGCAGCAACTTCCCTTGCTGCACACTCCTTCCTGCTGGTTCCAAACTGGCCAGCTTTATTTATACATGGCGTTTACTAATGGTTTCACCGCCCCCCTCATTTGGGAAGCTCATACTCCCACAGGATTGTGGGGTTGTCATTAGTCCCCAGCCAATGGTAAGCAGGCAGGTTATAACATCCCTCCCCCCCCAAAGTCCAAGAAATCCTCCGAAGACCCTGGCAAAGGAGGGCGTCGGACTCGTTTTGCCGCAGGCAGGACACGATTTGCACGCGGCGCTGGATCAGGCGGCGTGTAACGAGACGGAGACCGGCGCTTCCCTGATGAACGGCGTAACGGTTGTACATCCATGGCCCGTGGACCTGAGGATTCTCCCTCTGATGCGTCCTGTGTCTCCATCTCGGAGTCAGAGTCTGCTGCCTCCGTCATGTCAGTGTCTCCATCTCCATTCGGTTCTGTAACGACCTGCGCAGGCTTTGAGTGAGGCACCAGAGGAAGGTTGTGAGGACTACCTTCCATTGTCTCTGGTCTCTGCGACTGTAGAAATGAGCTCCGGGGGCGGGGAATCTTTGGAGGGGATAGTCTTCTGGACCGAACGTGGTCCACATGTTTGCGCTGGAGACGACCCTGGGCTTGCACCTGGCAAGATATAGGGCCCGTTTGGCGAAAGATTACGCCAGGAACCCACTGGGCACCACCAGCAAAATTCCGAACGAACACTGGGTCACCGGGCGCAAACTGCCGAATCGGCCGATGCCGAGAAAATCCCTGTCCCTGTCGTTCTTGTGTGCGGCGTACTTTTGGGCCAATGTCCGGGAAAACCATACTAAGGCGGGTGCGAAGTCTCCGGCCCGTTAGGAGTTCTGCGGGAGCTACCCCAGTCACCGCATGGGGGGTGGTCCTATACGTAAACAAAAAACGAGCCAGTCTCGTGTCCATTGATCCGGAAGACTGCTTCTTCAGGCCACTTTTGAATGTCTGCCAACCCATTTGAAGCCGGGTGGTAAGGGGCAGTGCGGATATGGCGTATGCCGTTCATCTTTATGAACCTCGCCAACTCCTCACTCGTGAATGGAGTGCCGTTATCCGTGACCAGCACCTCGGGGAGGCCATGCGTACTAAAAGACAAACGCATCTTTTCAATTGTTGCGCAGGACGTTGTCCCCTGCATCGTATGCACCTCTAGCTATTTAGATTGGGCGACGATTAATAGAAGGAACATAGATCCTTGAAAAGGGCCTGCGAACTCTGCATGCAAGTGTGCCCAAGGCCGCCCTGGCCATTCCCAGTGATGTAGGGGCGCAGCCGGCGGAAGCTTCTGATGCTCCTAGCAAATGGAGCAGTTTTGGGCCACCTTCTCAATGTCGGTGTCGAGGCCTGGCCACCAGACATAACTCCGGGCCAACATTTTCATTTTGGTCACACCTGGATGCCCATTGTGCAAGTCTTAGTATCAGCTCCTGGCCTTTTTCTGGGACAATCACACGCGTCCCCCACAAGAGGATGCCGTCTTCCACGCTGAATTCTGACAGCTTGGAGGAAAATGCCCGCATCTCACCTGGGAGCTGTCTATGCTGCCCACCATACAGGACTATGTGCCGAACCTTTGACAGGACTGGCTCCGTCTGGGTCCACTCACGGATCTGTGATGCCGTGACAGGTAAGGTGTCCATAAAATTTAGGGTTGCAACCACCTCACCGGTCGTGGGGGTCGACATGAGCCGGTCGATAAAGGCAATCGGCTCAGTGCGTCGGCATTTGCTATCTGCGTTCCTGGTTTGTGCTCCAGAGAATACCCGTATGCAGCAAGCAACAAAGCCCAGCGCTGGATCCGTGCGGAAGCAATGGGCGGTATTGGCTTATCCTCTCTGAAAAGTCCCAACAGAGGCTTATGACCAGTCACGATAGTGAAGTGGCGGCCATACACGTACTGGTGGAAACGTTTCACCGCAAAGACCACCGCCAGGCCCTCCTTCTCGATCTGCGCGTACTTTTTTTCCGCTGCAGTCAATGTGCGGGAGGCGAAAGCTATCGGCCGCTCGGCCCCGTTCTCCATCTTGTGGGACAGGACGGCCCCAATACCATACCAGGATGCATCACATGTGACGAGCAAAGGCTTTCCAGGATCATAGTGGGTTAGTAACCCAGACGACGACAATTGTTGCTTTACCCGCCAAAAAGCGGTTTCTTGCGGCTGACCCCAAACCCAGGTGTGATTTTTCTTTAGCAGAAGGTGCAACGGGGCCAGCGTAGTTGCCAGATTGGGGAGGAACTTCCCGTAATAGTTTACGAGACCGAGAAAAGAACAAAGATGCGAAGTGTCAGTCAGGGCGGGGGCCTGTTGAATCGCACACACCTTCTCTGCTTCGGGGTGCAAACCTTCACGGTCCACCCGATAACCTAGGTAGACTACTTCTTTTGCCTGAAATACGCAATTTGTGCGACGTAAACGGACTCCAGCCTCCGAAAAGCGTCAAAGGACAGCCTCCAGATTTTCCAAATGTTCCTGCTCCAACGTCCCTGGAATCAAAACGTCATCTAAGTAGACAGCGACACGTGGTAAACCCCTCAAAATGCCCTCCATAACACGTTGAAAAATAGCGCAGGCAGAGTCTACTCCAAAGGGCAACCGTGTATATTCATACAGGCAACCGTGTATATTCATACAGGTATTAATCGTTACATATGGTCGGGAGGCAAGGTCCAGCTCCAACTGTAGGTGGCGTGACTCATATCTAATTTTGTGAACGAGAGTCCGCCTGCAAACTTCGCGTAGAGATCCTCTATGCGAGGCATTGGCTATCGGTCGAGTCGGGAAGCCGTATTCACTGTAAGTTTATAGTCGCCACACAAGTGAACTGTGGCATTTGGCTTCATTACAGGTACAATTGGTGCTGCCCAGTCAGCGAAGCGGACGGGCCTGATAATACCCAAAGTTTCCAAATGAGTGAGCTCCCCTTCTACCTTCTCGAGCAAAGCGTAAGGCACCGGGCGCGCCCGGAAATAGCGCGGCGTGGCTCCTGGTTCGACTTGGATACGGGCTACGGCCCCTTTTATTTTCCCCAAACCAGGCTGGAATACATCTATGTATCGTTCTAGCACCTCAGTCAACCCTCCAGAAACTGTTTGGAGGATGTACTGCCATTGCAACCGCAAATGGCGCAACCAGTCCCGACCCAACAGGCTGGGCCCATGGCCGCGCACGACGATAAGTGGGAAACGCCCCTCCTGCGGTCCATAAACAACAGGGGTCATTGTAGTTCCTGCAATGTCCAGTGGTTCCCCCGTGTAGGTGGCCAACCTGGCCTGTGAGTCGGTTAATGGAAGGGTCTGTATACCCTGCTTGATGCGGTCGAATGTCCTCTGGGCGATCACGGAGACTGCTGCGCCAGTGTCCAACTCCATCTCAAGTGGGTGACCATTGACCCGTACTGTCACCTTAATGGGGGCAGCTGCAGGCAGTCGTCCTCTGTCTCCACGTCCTCGGGAGTAGTCGCCGCAGGTTCATCCACATGGAAGGTACGGCCCCTGGGCCGGTCCCAGTTTTGGTCGGAACGACGGTGCCTCTGGCGCCCCCAGGACAGGCGTCCGCGACGGGGTCGGCGCCTACAAGTCTGACACGGACATGGCTCCTCATCCATTGGTTCTGGAGAAGGCTCCGTTCGGGGAGGAATGTCCGACGGCCACTGACGTCGTCTGCGCTCTCTCGGGACAATACTATTTGAATGGCCTGTTGAAAAGTCAATGTTGGCTCAGCTAACAACTTTCTCTGGGTGGCCGCATTGTTAATACCGCAAACCAAACGGTCGCGTAACATTTCTGACAAGGTCTCACCATAGTCACAGTACCCCGCAATCCTGCGTAGCCTGGATAGAAAGTCAGCAAGGGATTCTCCAGGGGTCCTCTCAGCGGTATTAAACCGGTAACGCTGGACTATCATGGACGGGGTTGGGTTAAAATGTTGCCCCACTATATTCACAAGTTCATCAAACGTTTTGTTGTCCGGCGCAGCTGGGTACGTAAGGCTCCTAATCACCCCAAATGTATGCGGGCCGCAGGCGGTGAGCAATATGACCACCTGGCGCTCGTTTTCGGTGATATTATTTGCCCGGAAATAGTAACGCATCCGTTGTGCGTACTGGTTCCAGCTTTCCAGCGCAGCATCAAAAACATCCAAACGTCCGTACAGAGGCATGGTATGATAGAAAACAACTTCCAACCTGTAACCAACAAAAATCCAGGGAGGTGGCTTCAGCAGTGTAGACAGCTATTCATTTTAACCCTCGTCGCCAGTTTTGTGAGGGCCACGAAGAATCCAGCACGAGTTTTAAGGATACAAAGTAATAACATTTACTTACAACAACATATCTATATAGAACAGCAGCAACTTCCCTTGCTGCATACTCCTTCCTGCTGGTTCCAAACTGGCCAGCTTTATTTATACATGGAGTTTACTAATGGTTTCTCTGCCCCCCTCATTGGGGAAGCTCATACTCCCACAGGATTGTGGGATTGTCATTAGTCCCCAGCCAATGGTAAGCAGGTAGGTTATAACAGGTAGATAGGAAGAATTTTTTCCCATTAGTAGACAGTCAATAACTAGGGGGCATTGATTTAATGTGAGGGGCAGGAGATTTAGAGGGGATTTGAGGAAAACCTTTTTCACCCGGAGGGTGGTGGGAACTGGAACTTACTGCCCGAAAGGGTGGTAGAGGCCTGGACCATCATTTAAGAAGCATTCCGATGAGCACCTGAAATGCCATAGCACACAAGGCTAAGGACCAGCTGCAAGAAATAGAATAGATAGGTGCTTGATGGCCGGTGCAGACATGGTGCACCAAAGGATTTCTTTTTGGGCTGTAAAACTCTATGGCTCTCACTCTAGTGATGGGGGAGACTAAAAATGGAGACTGTATTCAAGCCCCTGCTCCCAGATTTTAAAGCTCTGGTTTAAGAAGGCAGTTTCCTGAATCAGCTGGGTTTGTCCCTCCCCAACCCCCACCATGGAAGGAATTATACTCATGCCTTCTTACAGCCCAGCAATTGTGGGCCATACCCTTTTTGATTATTAGGCCTACAGCTTGTTTCTGTTAAATTCATAACTCCACTAATGGGGAGAAGAAGTGATTAAAAGTATGGCTTGTAATAGGGACGGAAAATTTCCAAGTCAGCTTCCAGGATAAGGAATCCTGTGGCAGGCATCTCCATCCTATTTCCATACATTATATCTCCAAGGCCCATAATGCATGAGTCAAAGAGAAAGTCCACCTGGATAGATTATATTGGATCGGTACAACCAAGGTGGCATGTCATTTATTAAGATGCACAAGTAACAGTGACAGAGTACAGGGGACATTGCCTTCCCCAGCTCACGTGCCCACCCCTTGATAACTGCACTCTCTCCACTACCACACAGCCCTCTCATGATTTGGAAGGTACAGCTTGTTTGGTTGTGCCAAGTTGTCAAGTGCATCCTGGTAAACCATCTTGCGTATTTGCTAAATGAATACCTGGTTAAGTGAATATAAAGAAAACCTGGTCTAATGATATACTTGTTCAGTACCGCGTAGGCTAGATATTGAAGGTGAAAACAGTATTGGAAGGGTTACCATTTCTGCTGCTGCTGCTTTCTGCAGCTGCTCCTGTTTGCTTTCTGCAGACTTGCAGTTGGTGGAGAAGCTCTGCTTTTTCTTTTTCCAGTCGATCATTTGTCAATCTTCCAGTTAATTGAAAGATCAGATAAAATTAGAATTTGCAGCCACACACAACATTTAAGTTCTCAAAGATCATCACTTAATTAACAAACACCCAAATTTCTGTTAATTACAGGTGTGAAAAAGCCTTCAAAATAATAAAAGCAAAATACTGTGGATGCTGAAAAGGCTGGGAAAACTCAGCAAGTCTTGCAGCATCGGTGGAGAGAGGAACAGAGTTAACGTCCCTATGCCTCTTCTACAGATCATGTACAGGAAAAGTTAACTCTGCTTCACTCTCCACAGATGCTGGCAGACCTGCTGAGTTCCTGCAGCATTTGCTGTATTTTTTTAAGATAATAAAGCCAGTCACTGATATGCACCCTGACATTTACAAACAGTTAAGGTGTCCTTCGGACTAAGCTTGGCTCTGTCGACATAGCCACAATTACCTGTGCATTGGTCAGTTTACGGCAATGGCCTCTGAACAGGTCAGCCTATCAACAGAATGCCAGAACCAGACTCCAGGCTACTTTCGAACAATAACAATTGATAAACTAGCTTTTGGAAAGATGTTTGGCTGGATATAGAAATCCAGTTTTAGCACCATGTACACTAAAATCATGATTGCTTAAGGTCCCAAGTTAAGCTGCCCATTTAAAAAAATGCCAAATCCATACCTTAGTAACTGGAGTTCTCTGGTCAATCCCGGCTCTGTTTTGGCTTCTTCAGGGAAATGCTTAAGGATCTCAATCTGAAGTAAAAAAAATAACAAAATGCAACATCATTCAGAATGGTCCTGCCTTTGCATCACTCAGGAGTATTAAGCCAAGCCAAGGGAATAGGCAGTTGGTAATTTGCCAACTTGTTCTTTGCACTTTTAAACTTGTATTAATTTCTGAAATGCGAATAATTAGCTGATTGCTGAGGGGAATCTGAACCCAGCCTGTATTAGCTCAAAGACTGCTCATTATTCCAGAGCACGTTTTCAACTCTTCGCAACTGACTTTGTTAACCCAAATCTCCGTACCAGATTCAGTTCATTTTCTGGAAACAAAATTCCTGAGCAACTTGGATTTTTAAATCATACATTTTTCCATTATTAACCTTGATCCAAAATGTTGTACAGAAGAGAACAAAAAACATGAAATTGACAATTAATATTGTGTAATTAATGTTACAGAGATCTGGGGAGGGATTCTCTGACCCCCTCCCGGGTCGGAGAATCCCCGGGGAGCGGCGTGAATCCCGCTCCGATGACAGCTGCCGTATTCTCCGGCGCCGGTTTTCGGGCGGGGGCGGGGTTTATGCCATGTCGGTCAGGGGCCGTTGGCAGCGCCCCCCCCCGCCCATGGCAATTCTCTGTGCCCCGATGGGCCGAGCGGCCGTCAGTTCCTGGCCAGTCCCACCGGCGTGAAATGGACATGGTCCCACACGGCGGGACATGGCTGGGAGGCCGTCCAGTGGAGTCCTCGGGAGGCGGGGGGGGGGGGATCCGGCCCTGGGGAGGCCCCCACGGTGGCCTGCCCGCGATCGGGGCTCACCGATCTGTGGGCGGGCCTGTGCCCTGGGGGCACTCCTTCCTTCCGCGCCGGCTCTGTAGGGCTCCGCCATGGCCGGCGCGGAGAAGAAACCCCCTGCACATGCGCAAGAACACACCGGCGGTCCTGCGCATGCGTGGGACCACAGCAGTCCTTCGGCGCCTGTTGGCGCGGCGCCAACCCCTCCGGCGCCAGCCTAGTCCCCGGAAGTGCGGAGGATTCCGCAACCTTCGGGTGGCCCGTGCTGGAGTGGATTGCGCCATTCTTGGCGCCGGCGTCGGACCATCGCGCCAATTGCAGGAGAATCCCACCCCATGTTTTAACTTTCATATAATTATGCCTAATTTTCTTCTGTCTCCTGCTGGAACACTTCACTCCTTTTCCGTGGAAGTCTGTCAGCCACCTATGAGTGTCAGCAGGCCATTCAATTGGGAAGCCACCAACAAACCAATTCTCGGGAAGTAAATATGGCTGGAAAAGAGGAGTTTCTCTTAGTTGTCTCAGGAATGTGAATTACAAAACCAGAGACGCTGGAGTGCAATGAAGAACTTCCACTACAGTGGCACCATTGGGAATGGCTTCCCATTTCCTATTCCAGCTGGTTATTATCGCTTCTTTATGTGACAATAATGAAAGGTGCAAATGGGCATATTCATGACGAAGGGAATTTGGGCTTTGTGAACATGAAATGCATGTATTCACTAAGCCGTGTAATATGCTATGCAGGTATTCTATTCCTTGTACACAATACATTTTAACTCTTACTTGTTTCAGGATGACCACCTGGATTGCTCTAAGCATGTTGCTTACCATTTCTGTAACTTGTTACGTCCCTGACAGCAATTGCCATTACAATCTTGACAGTGGCACTGCTACAACAAAGCTAATTTTCTGTTGCATGAGGTTCTTGGCCTTTTTATTTATTTGAAATGTCTTATGTCTCAAATCATTGAGATGCAATGTAGGTTAAAGCAGGATGAGAAAGCAGTTCTACCTATGCTGAATTAGATGTAAAAGATCCCCTGGCACTATTCAAAATGGAGCAAAGGAGTTCTTCCTTTGGTCAACACTTCTCCCTTAATCAACACCAACATAAATGGATTATCCAATCATTCAATTTCCACTCATGGAATTTAGATGTGTGCAAATTAGCTGCCACATTTGCCTACATAAAATAGAGAGAAAGAAAATCAACTTTGCTTTTTAGTTTATTGTGAAGTCCTGAGGATGTGATAAGGCACCAAACAAAACAAAGTTCATTCATTCTTTCTATTTGTCCCAGGTGCACACTGACACCTGGAACACCTTAGCACAGAGAGGAATTTAATATTGGTAGGTTATGGAAAGAATTGGATTAGGACTTGAAGTGGAAAAATTGCAGGGCTATGAGAAAAAAAACAAGAATCGAAACTAATTAAATCACTTGCAAAGAACTCTCGTAGCTACAATGAACCAAACAGCTTCCTTATGTGTTGCATGATTCTCTACATTCACACACTATCAGAACTAAAATGCTATCACGATTCTTCTCTCACCTGTTCCTCCAGGTCTCCTATTTGTTTTGCCAATTTTTGCTCATTATCAGTCGATTCTTTCAGCAGGTGTCTAAGATCGGTGAGGTTTTGATTCTTTTTTGTAATGTCTGCCTCCATCTCCTTTATTTTACTCTCATACATTCTTTAAAGCATGAAGGAATGAATTACTCATTGTCGTTTTAACAATGTAAGTGATTGCTACTAAAGTTGGCAAGGTTGCAGTATAAACAAGCTACCTTGTTAATGTATGCAGTTTACTTTTTAAAATGTCATCATTATTAAATGAACAACTGACCATTTGTAATGCGTCAAAAGTAAAACTGCATAATTTCTAAAGTGGTCAATATAATCAGATGGACTCAAAACTCTAGTTGGGTCTGATTGCATGTTCAGAAACTTGAAAATGGTATGGAACCAAGTTTCCCTTCAATTCCACTCCACATTTTTGGTTCAACCATGTTTCAATAGCAAGCAGCTATAGGGCAATCTGCCCAACTCCTACTCACATCAATGGGATACACGCAGGTTACCCCAGAAACTCTACCCTTTACAGCCTCTCCAGAGGCCTCAGCATAGAGTTGGCAGGAGGAGGTCAAAGGAATTAAATGTACAAAGAAGCACACCCTTGGGCCCCAATGTCCAGCTCCAGTTCATTCAAGAAAAAATTTGTTTCCAATTAAAAATAATTTCCAGGAAAATTGCCCTGCTCTCTTCCCATGTTTTATGGTGGATTTTCAGTCAGGAAGAATACCTGCTGTCCAGGGTGCTGTATATGGAGAGATCTACTATAGTGGTAGCTGGGAAAAAGGCAGCAAAATCCACCTATTTGAAGATGATAAATTCCCTTCCAATCTCCAAAATGGGGTTCTCTTCATTTCAGCTTAAATATATAACTATTTAGCCATTATAAATCATGTTTTGCTTGGGGGCAGAAGAAAATCATTGGTTCAATTAAGCCATCTCTCCAAACCTCCCAACAGCTCACTTCTGTTTCTACAACTAGTGGCTCTTCAGCCTTTCAGGATTCAGCCTAACCATAGTTTTTCATTCACTGCTCCCATCGTTTAATCAGTTTTTAAATTGTGTTAAAATAAATCCTTACCTCCTTGCCTATTTTCTTTCAAAACCCTCATATTTAAAAATTAGACGTCTTGTACCCAACAGCAGAACGTTGCTCAATCCAAATTCTCTCTCCTGAAAACTGCAAAGACCCCAGCCATCCTGCAGCCCTCCAGAGACTGAGCCCCTCTGGCCAAATCTTACCCAAACCCAGGTTTAAATTTGGTAAACACGCAAGATTCATATTTCCCATCATACTGACTGCCAATCACTTGTTGTTTCTTCTATTTTGGTAACATTTCTCTTTCAATCTTACATACGAGAAACCTCAGACAGAGAATCTACTGGCCGATGTAGTTGTGATGTTTTATACATCATGATACATGATGCGTAGTGGTAATATCACAGGACTAATAATCATAGGCCCAGGCTAATGCTCGAGGGAAATGGGTTCAAATCCCACCATGGCAGCCGGTGAAATTCAATTCATAAAGTCTGGTCGATTGTCATAAAATCCTATCTGGTTCACAAATGTCCTTTAAGGAAGGAATTCTTACTTGGTCTGGGCAACATATGAACACAGACTGGTTTAGCACAATGGGCTAAACAGCTGGTTTGTAATGCAGAACAATGCCAGCAGCGCGAGTTCAATTCCCGTACCAGCCTCCCCAAACAGGCACCGGAATGTGGCGACTAGGGGCTTTTCACAGTAACTTCATTGAAGCCTACTTGTGACAATAAGCGATTATTATATTATTATTATATACCTATAGCAATGTGACTGACTCTTAACTTCTCTCTGAAATGGCCGAGCAGGCCACTCAGTTCAAGGGCAATGAGGGATCGGCAACAAATGTTGGCCTTGCCCACATCCCATGAAAGATTAAACAAAAAAACTCCCCATCCCAGCCATGTAATCTCCTGGAAGTGGCAATAAAAAACAGATAAGAACATACAAACATATGAATTAGGAGCAGGAGCAGACTCCTCAAGCCTGATCCACTATTTGATAAGGTCATGGCTAATCTGAATGTGGCCTCAACTCACTTCCCAGCCTACCTCTGTACCCTTTGGCTCCCTTGATGGTTAAGAATCTATCTACTTCTGACTTACCAGAGCCATTAAAGAAAAAAAAAAGATCTGTAAAATAAAGTGCCCAAACTTTAAAGATAATACATCACTCTGAAATGTCGATAATGAACACGCAGTAAAGTTTGCATTTTGTCCCAGAACATTAATATCTACCCTGACCAATATCGTGGAGTCAGCCGATGTTTTACATATCAAAGATTAAAGTGATACCTTGTGACTACAATGGACTTCCAGCTTTTGCTGTCTGCACCCTCAAGTTGTGGACCCCTACTCTCTGCAAAGCTTAATCGTTTACTGGTCTCTTCCAACTGCACGCTTAGCTTCTCATTCATAATCTCCAGGTTGCTTTTTGCAATTCGCAGTTTTTCAGCACAGTCACCTTCCTGTCACAAAACAAATATTCAGCAAAAAAAAAAAAAATCTCAACTCAATCTGCGATCTGTTGTGGGTCATCAGAATTGAGTTGTAACATTTTAAGAGAGAAACTATGCGGTACACTCAAAACCAAAAAATCCTGGGAATACTCAGCCCGTCAGGCTGCATCTCCAGAAAGAGAAACAGTAAACGTGACGACTTAATTACCTCTCTTCTGCTGCTCAACTTGAACATCTCCCAGTTCTGATGAAAGATCACGGAGCTTCTCTTCCCACAAATGCTGCCTGACCTGCGGTGTGCTTTCCAGCATTTACTGTTTTTATTTTCAATTTTCGGCAGCCACAGTATTTAGCTTTATTATCTAGTGTAAATTTTGAGTTGCTAGAATACGGTGTAAATGTACAATAATGGTATGTGCAAAGAATCTTCATTTGGGGCCTGACATGCAGGGGAAAAAACCTCTTTCTCTCTCCATTGTTGCTGCCTGATCTTCTGAATATTTCCAGAATTGTCTGTTTTCACTATCGTGATGTGCTCAGAAAATCCCAGTCCACTCCACTGGGTGAGTTTTGAGAAATGGGAGGTTCTGAGTGGGCTACAGTGTCTCCCCAAGCAACAGAGTCAGGGAACATTGAAGAGTCCATTGCCTAGATATGTTAAGTGGCATTGCAAGGCCCCCTTCCCATCACAAGGATGTTGTCATCTTGGAATTGGGCCATGTTCCAGCCTTCTGTGTTGAAGGCAAAAATGAATAAATAACTAATGTTAACAACAGTGACACTTGGAGCTAAACTAAACTGACGGCAGAGGCGTCTCTCGCTATTGACCCAACAGTTTACCTTTTTGAGCTCCTTTCGTAATCTCTCATTTTCAGATAAGATCTTTTCCACACCTTTCGTTTTGGACTCGTAACGTAAGGTCAGCTGACCGCCTATTTGCATCTTCAATTTCTCAAGTTCTGACTGAAACGAAGTAAGGTAACAGATTTAGCTTGCTCTGGACATGAAAGTCTTGATTCAGCTAAATTAGTGACTGGTGTGAAACATTAGTCTGGATCCACCCACTGTCACTGCTGTATGAGCGACATAAAAACATGCAGGGCTGAAATTCTAGATTATCTGGTGAGTTACTGAGAGCAAACCTGGGATGGTTTATAGTTGCCACCAAAAAGGTTATTTCAGTGGTTTTATATTTGAAAATGAATGTGGGCTGATACCACATCTCAGAACAGTTTAGATCAATCACTCCATCACATTACTGTCCCCTATTACAGAGATACCAAAAATGTTCTACTTTTGAGATCAATGCTTACGTATCTGGTCTCAAAGTAAAGAGCCTGCATTTAAAAAGCACCTTTCACAAGCTCAGGATGTTCCAAAAATCTTCACAGTTAATTAAGGACTTTTTGAAGTATAGTCACTGTTGTAATCTAGGAAATGCAGCACAGCAAGGTCCCAACAATGTGATAATGACTAGATGATCTGTTATTAATGGTATTGGTTGAGGTTTAACACACCAACATACAAATTAGGAGCAGTAGGCCACTCAGTCCCTCGAGCTTGCTCCTCCATTCAATAAGATCATGCCTGATGTGACTGTAACTTCAACTCCACATTCCTGCCTAACCCCCGATAACCTTTCACCCCCTTGTTAATCAAGAATCCATCTAACTCTGCCTTAAAAAATATTCAAAGACTCTGCTTCCACTGCCTTTTGAGGAAGAGAGTTCCAAAGACTCACTACCCTCTGAGAGAAAGATATTCTCCTAATCTCGGTTTTAAATGAGTTACCCCTTATTTTTAAACAGTGAACCCTAGTTCTAGATTCTCCGACAAGAGGAAACATCTTCCCCACATCCACCCTGTGAAGACCCTTCAGGATCTTAAAGGTTTCGATCAAGTCACCTCTTACTCTTCTAAACTCTAGTGGAAACAAACCTAATTCTCAACATTACCTAACAAGACAACCCGCCCATTCCTGATATTAGTCTAATAAATCTTCTCTGAACTGCTTCTAATGCATTTACATCTTTCCTTAAATAAGGAGACCAATAATGTACACATTATTCCAGGTGTGGTCTGACCAATTGAAGCATAACCTCCCTCCTTTTGTATTCAATTTCTCTCGCAACAAATTTAAAAATTCTATTAGTTTTCCTATTTACTTGCTGTACCTGTATACTAACCTTTTGTGATTCATGCACTCGGACACCCAGAATCTTCTACTATCTCTTATCATTTAGATAAGCTTTTTTATTCTTCATGCCAAAATGAACAATTTCACATATTTCCACATTATACTCCATTTGCCAGATTTCTGCTCTCTCACATGTCCCTTTGTAGTTTCCTTACGTTCTTTTCACAATTTACTTTCATATCTATCTTTGATTTATCAGCAAATTTAGCAACCATACCTTCAGTGCCTTCATCCAAGTCATTTATATAAATTGTAAAAAGTTGAAGCCCCAGCACTGATCCCTGAGGCACACCAGCCGACACATGCCGCCAACCTGAAAAAGACCCATTTATGCCTACTTTGTTTCCTTTTGGCTAGATAATCTTCAATCCATGCCAATGTTACCCCCTACACCATGAGATTTTATTTTACACAATAATCTTTGGTGTGGCACCTTATCTAATGCCTTAAGGAAATCTAAGTAGGGTACATCCACTGGTTCCCCTTTATCTACAAGTGACTCCTTCAAAGAACTTCAATTAATTGATTCAACATGATTTCCCTTTCACAAAACCATGTTGACTCTGCTTGATTGCCTTGAATGTTTCCAAGTGTTTTGCTACATACAACATCTTTAATAATGGCTTCTAACATTAGTATTGTTAAGTATTGGCCAGGGCAACATGGAGAAACTCTCTGCTCTTTTTTTGAAAGATTGGGATCTTTTACATCCACCTGAGTGAGCAGACAGCACCTCAGTTAATTTCTTATCCAAAATAAGGAATTTCCAACTGTACCCCACTCCCTCAACCATGTACTGGCCTAGATTTGTGTTCAGGTTTTGAGTGGGGATTGAACACATATGACTTTCTCGCTTATAGTCGAGAGTGCTGTTACCGGATCACTGCTGACACTTATGATGGAAAATATTTGTGTGATGATACCTTGTCTAAATTAGATCTATCAATCCATTGCATTTATTGTTCCCATATTAAAGAGGTGCTAAGGATTACATAGCATAGAACATACGACACAGAAACAGACAATTCAGCTCTATTAGCTCATGTCAGTGTTCTGCTCCACTCGAGCCTCCTCCCAGGTTTTCTCATCTAAATCCATCATTTTGACCATCTATTTCCTTCTCTCTCATTTACTTGTCCAGTTTCCTCTTAAATGCACTGACTATTCACTTCAACCACTCCCTGTGTTAGCGAGTTCAACATTCTCACCGCTCTCTGTTTGAAGAAGTTTCTTGCGAATTCCCTGTTGGATTTCTTGTATATTGAGCCCTCTGGTTATACTCTTCCTCACGAGAGGAAACATTCTCTCTGTATCCACTCTGTCAAAACCTTTCAGAATTTTGAAAACCTCGGTTAGGTCGCCCCATTAGTCTTTTAATCCAAGAGAAATGAGGCCCAGTCTTTCAATTCTTTCCTGATATTTGCACCCTTGCAATTCTGGTACAATTGTTGTAAAGCTTCTCCACACCCTCTCCTTCATAACCTTTTTATAATATGGTGGCCAGAACTGCACGCAATATTCTAAGTGTGATCTAACCAATGTGTTCTCGGCAACTTGTGACATCAACAGTTTGTACCTGGTCTTAATTGTAGCCATAAGCTATGATAGCTGTCTATTGCTTTTTAAAACTCTTGCTAGTAATTTTTACCTCCACAACCTAGGCTGTTGTGTATTCATTAACAAAAAAGACCTTGTAATGCTAACACAAACCTTAAGCCTTTCATTTTCCTTTTCAATGCAGGTCTGTTTCTCCCTGGATATCACTCCTGGAGCCTTTTTCAGCTCCTCATTCTCTCGCTGCACTCGCTCCACCACCTTCTTCATCAAGCCAATCGTTTTTTCTAATTCAGGCACCGTCTTGCCACTGCGTCCAGACTGTCAAACAATGAGTTAATATATAACAGTCTACATTAGTCAGTGATTGAGTAAAAAACGCTCAAACAGGTTGTTCATAATTTAATAAATTCTAAAGAGAGAAATAATTTTCTTCCCGGAACTAGAACTCCCTAAACAAGCAATTATAATTGAATCTTATACAGATACAGACTCACAAGGCACTGTCTTCAACAACTCAAACTGCAATGATTTCTCTCACTGCACAATGGTTTGAATAAAGAATCTGGATGGGATTCTCAGAGATTCTGACGCCAAAGCAGAATCCGTGGACTTTTACATCAGAAAAACTGCCTCCGCACCTGGACCGCTTCTGCTACCATTGATGGGTTAGCACCGGTGCCGCGTGGAACACAATTGATTCCAATGAAAAATGGTGCGGGATTCGCCGGGTCCGTAATCGACACTCAGGAGGCTGACAAGTGCAACCGCACATTACGTTCCCCACACACATTTATCCCAGCCAAAAAAATGGCACTGGTTGTGCTGGAGCACGCCCATACAGCTGATGGGTCAGCTGGGGCCAGAGGGCACTCAGGGGGGTGGACACCTATACAACCTGTGGCACTAGGTTCAAAGTGGGCTGCTAGCAGTGTGCACAGCTACATGGCTGCCTTGCCAGCTGCGGCAATGGTGTTCCATGCCTGTCCACCCTGACCCCACAGCCCACCTCCTGGCCACCCCCCACTACTCCCCCTGACCCAGGTAGAAGCCCCTGGCCAGCCGCACAACTGTCAGCAAATATGGCCATGTTGGACACCTTCCGTACGCCCTCTCTCTCCCTCAGCAGCCACAACTCCGGTTTAAAGATATTTAAAAGCACAAGTGAACCACGCCATCGGGAACTCGGCCCATTGGAAGTGGAGAATCGCGGCGGTCCCAGAGAATACCAGGTTGGGCCCACTAATGATATTCAAATGGTGTCTACTGTACGTGCATTCAGGAAAGCGTTGACGCTGCTGTCGAGGTGATGGAGCTTTGCGATTTCGGCATCGGAACCGATTCTCCGCTGAATCGCCTTTTCCAATTTTGGTGGTGGCCAATGGGGAATCCTGACCCATGTACTTATGTAGCCCCTTCCACTTCCACAAATTGTCTCAAAATCCTTTTCAGTATATATACACACAACATGGTTTCAGACTTGCACACACAGCAAGTTCTCAGAAACACTATTGAACTAAATGAACAATATTGGGTAATGTTACTTAAGGAATAAATATTAGCTAGGATGCTGAGAGGATCCCCTGCTCTTATTTGAATAATGCTGTGGATGTCTGACATTTATCTGGCATGGGCCCCATCACCTCCTCCTCCTTCAGGGTGCCCGATGGCCTCTGGGCTATTCTTTGGGGCGCCATCTGGTGCTGCCAGTCCTGGAGGCCTGCTCTCGTCTCGACCAGGGTCTCCATGCTCGTGGCCATGAAGCACAGGCATTGGGCCATGTCCCTCTGGGATTGTGCCACATCACTCAGTGACCATGCTAAGTCCCTCTGGGACTGGTTCAGGTCAGCCAGTGCCAAGCTAGTGCCCTCGGCACCCGCGGTTGGGGGGGGGGGGGGGGGGGAACACACGTACCATATGGGTATTGCAATTCGTTGGGAGCAGCACACTTGCATCTCTGATGCCGATCTCTGCCTAGGCGACTTCCCGCTCTCCAACCCTGTGAACCAGGTTCAAAACACTCTCTGCTCTGTGACAGTGAAGGGTAACAAGTCCAATGGGTAGTGTGGGACGAGGGTTGGTGTCAGGGACATGGTGGATGGTGGTTACTCACCCTGGCTGTGCTATGGAGGTTGTGCAGCTTCTTCATACACTGCTGATCGGCCCTGGCGGTGGGGCTCATGGCACTCATGGCTTCTGCCCCCTGCACCTAGGCCGGTTGACATCTGCGGGTGTCAGCCACCTTCCCACCCCATGGAACTGGATTCTCCACTCCCCAACGCCAAAATCGCTTTCGGCGACGGGGTTGAGAATCCGCTTTGGCGCCGAAATCGGGAGTGGCGCCGTTTTTTCAATTCTCCGCCCCCTGCAAATCGAAGAGTATGCTGCGCCAATTATCCACAGCCTCAGGTCATTGCCCGAGGCCGCCCCACAATGCTCTGTTGCCAACCGGCCGAATTCCCGACGGCGGGCCTTACGCGGAATCCTCGCATGGCGGCTGCAAACTCTGTCCGAGGCCGCCACAGTCAGGTGGGTGCCGATTGGCGGGCAGGGGCACACGAGTGGCCGACGCGGGGCACTACTTTGGCGGTCCAGGTCCACGGGCCGAGTCCGCCATGGAGCAGAGTGTGGCCGCTGCAGGCCGCCAGCGTGCTGCCTCTGAACCGGAAGTGCTGGGGACCGTATCGGCAGCTAGAGCTGCGATCTCTACGAAGGCTCCCTGCTAGCCCCCAGCAGAACGGGGAATCTGTGGCCTTTTGACACCAGTTTTCCTGGCGTAAAAGACCACAGTTTCTATGGCGGTGTGGGGACTTAGTCTCCAAAACGGAGAATCCAGCCCAGGGTGTCCCGCCTCTCCTCTGCGGCATCCAGCACCATCTCCAGCTCTACCTCTGCAAGTATCTGGGCCACTCTCTAGGGTGGCATCTTCTTGGCTGGAATGAGAGTGTGTGGGAACAGAGTGCTTATATGCAGTTAACAGCTTGTCGGGCTCTCCCAGTGACAATCCCGATTGCAGCGAATCCGATGCCGTCTACGGCTGGAATTGCACGAGTTGCACGTGGCGCTGGTGCTGATCCATTAGCATATCCTGAATTGTTCTGGGACTGCTGCCGCCATCCGGACCGTAGAACACCCGCGATTCAGTCCCGGCGATTGCACTTAGTTTCTGAATCGGAGAATCCCGCACACAAGTTACGTGAAACATTTCTAAAACGCTGGTTAGACCTCAGCAGAGATGCCGTGTCTGATTTGGGAAGAAGGTCAAGGCCTTGGAGAGGATGTAGAGAAGATTTACTAGAATGCTACCAGAAATTAAAAACTTTAGCTCGGTGGAGAGACTAGAGAAGCTGGAAATGCTCCTCTCAGAACATAGAAAGCTACGAGGAGATTTAATAGAGATATTCAAAATTATGAGAGGTTTTGATAGAAATTTGTTTTCAGTGGCACAAGGGTCAGTTGCCAGGGGACACATTTAAGGTGACTGGCAAAAGATCCGATTGGGAATTTTACGATTTGGAAGCACTGTCTGAAAAAAATAGTAGAAGCAGCTTCAATATCAACTTTCAAAAGAAAACCAACTACTTAGTTGAAAAGGAAAAATTAGCAGGGTAGGGAGAAAGAGTAGGACTGATGAGCTAGATATTTCACAGAACTGTCACATGCAAGATGGGCTGATGACCTCCTTTAGGACTGCATGATTCTGGGAATTATTTGAAGATATTAAAAGAGCTTAGTGGATGATTAAAAAATGTATCGGGTGTTAAATGGTTCCAAGCCAGATGTTGACATGCTAAACAAGACACAGATCTTTTCCCTTTTGGTAGGTTTATTCACAGGATGCAGCTGTACAGATCTCTGCCTCGCTACTACTAACCCAGTATCGAGTGAATTAGCTGACTTTCTTTATACTCTTTTGAATGAATCAAATAAACTTATCAACTAATTATCAACCCCTTAGAGGAGATTTCAATTTTAAAAAACTGCAAAGGAAAATTAAAATGATGTTCTCGGAGCTGGCGATGCACTCCAGCCACTGACTGGTTGCAGAGGGGCTCAAGCATACCGGAAGCACCGTGTGCTCTCTCTCCAAGGACACCCGGGCATGGATGTAGCCATGGGAGAGGAGCAAGCAGTCAGGTCAGGCCAGACTACCCACTCAACTGTCTGCTGTCTGGACCTCTTAATGGCCACCTAGGCCAGGCCCAAGAGTGGACCATGAGGAGGTCCTCCAATCTGCCTGCTCCGTTTACTCTCTTTAAACGTGTTCTCAGTCCTTAATCAGATAATGCCAAAATCCGTGTATCTTTAACAAATTAATTAATCAACCAACCATTAATATTGAGAGTTGGTGAAGACAGTGTACACTCACTAGTTAACACACAACTAGCATGAAAAGTACTGCCTCTCACTTACCCCTCGGACATTTCCAAGTTTTCGTTCCAATTCTACTTTCTCCTTTTTGAGAAATTGATACATTTCCTGAAAATTAGCTATTTGATCCTGCGAAAAAGCAAGAAACAGACCACACTCCTTAAATCAGATTAAACAAATACAGCAGAAAAATGAATTATTTGATCATTCTAGTAATACCATGCCAAGAAATAAACAAGGTTTTAACTTTATTGCAACTGGTGCACATTGGGAGTATTTTAAAACTCCGCATTTCTATGGCAGCAGGGTGGCACAGTGGTTGGCACTGCTGCCTCACAGCGCCAGGGACCCGGGTTCAATTCAAGCCTTGGGTTACTGTCTGTGTGGAGTTTGCACTTTCTCCCCTTGTCTGCATGGGTTTCCTCTCGGTGCTCCAATTTCCTCCCACAGTCCAAAGATGTGTAGGTTAGATTAAGGGGTATTGGATAGGGCGGGGGAGTGAGCTTGGGTGAAGTGCTCTTTCAGAGGCTCAGAGCAAACCTGATACGCTGAACAGCCTCCTTCTGCCCTGTAGGGATTCTAATCTTACTGTGAATATTACATGTGCTCACATGTGGCTAACCTTTAATCGTGGCAAATCTTTATTAGCCTGCTCTAGTTGGAAACGCAGCTCCACGTTATCTGCAGCCAGATTGAGATTCTCTCTCTGCAGTTCTTGTTCCTTCTGAGATGAAGTATCGGATCCAATTCCAGAGGTCTAGAGTACAGTAATGGAACAAGTCTTCAGAAACATCATTTCCCCCATGCACACTACTGCATAAAAATATTCTTCTAAAGTAAAATCCAGATATAAACCTGACAGCAAAGCAAAGGATTTGTAAATGAAACTAAGTTCAGAATTTACTTTGCAGGGACTTATGCACTATTAGTACTTCAGATTTTTTTTTAAAGCTTAGGTGCTATGCAAAGAAAAGAAACAATATATTGCTTGGGGGCAGTATAGAATGTATTCGTTCTGTTAGATTTAAGGGTGGATAACCTGAAGCTGCGTTTCAGGGATTCTGTGCCTCTCTGATTCCACTCCCTGATCTTCTGCGGGATCTTCTCCTGTTGCAATACCTGGCTCACTCGTGCTACTTGTTCTCTCCTCACCACTTGTTGGATCAAAGGGAGAATCATTTACTTCTGTTTTTTTGATATCAATCCCCAAGTCATTGTCAGATCCTTGCTCCAATTTCTCCTTTTCAGCTGCTTGGTCCATTTCTGTCTTTTTCTCTATTGAGCGCTGTTCTCCATTCATATTACCACCATCATGTGTCGAAGCTGTCAAAGGCTCCTCTGCCTGGATTTCAGTACATTCATCCTCTGATTTCAAAGTTAAAGGCATCGTAGCATCACTAAAACGTTTATCATTGCCGAGGCCAGCAATTTTGTCAGACCCGATTGAAGGTGCATATTCTTGCTCGTCGCAAACATGATTACTCTTTTGCAAACCCAATCTTGATTTCTTCACACACTTCTTAATTATTCTCATTTTTACATTTTGGTCAGTCCTGATTTCAGGGATACCATCAATGGCTGCAGGTCCTTTAGATTCAACGTGCGCACAGGGATCCGAAGTCTGCATTGACCTCTTATATATATTGTATACAAGCAGAATATATGTAACATATGAGAGAGAGAGAGACAGACAAAGAGAAAGAGAGTTGGATGAAAGATGATATGGAGAAATATAGCAACACTTTACATCTTGGATAAGCGATGAACAAAGTAAAAGCATCATTTGAATATTGACTGCACTTTCTTTATCAATCCAGTCAAAGCACTCTACATTTTAGACTTTTACGAAACAAAAGTAAAACGCAGTGTTAAAGTTATCTATCGCTGTACTTTCAATAAGGAGACTTTTTCAATTATTTTGTTGTTTAGCTGATACATAATGATGTAAACCTAAAAAGTAATTTGTACTGGAACCAAGTTCAAACAAAAGGGGGATTTAAAAATCAAATTTCTTCACAATATATTTTCAGAACAGAACCAAGGGTTTAGAGATAGAAGTGGACAAGGATTAGTGTGTTTCAAGAACATTCCTCTTCCATTACCTGAATAGAGGTGTTAACTCGTTTTAAATAAAATAGTTAAAACAATAGAAAATTGACTCTACTGTTGTTGATCATGGGGTGATTCCCAGCTTATGCTTTCAGTACATTTGGTTACACTCAATAATATCTTCTTTCATGTGCCCTATTTCAGATGAAGAGTGCTGTACCAAAAAAAAGACAATAACAAATATTTCCTCTCAAAGTGAAAGCACGGACAGGAGTGGGACAAACTGGTTAGCTATTTCAAAGAGCTGTCACAGGCACAATGGGCCACTAGCCTCCTCCTCGGCTGGATGATTCTATTCTATGATTCTCTTGCTAACTGTTCCCTACACTATTAAAACAAATACATACCGATGGTCTGGGAAATATGCTTTTTGACAGCTGCTTTTCTAAAGCTTGGAGCTTTTCATGCAGGTAACGATTTTTCAAAGTTAAATCTTCCACCACGGAATCCCGTGGTAACGCTTGCTGCTGCCTGTGGTTAAAACACGATCAAACACAATTTTGTGTCATTACTTACATCAAATGGACCTTTATTAAGATGGAAGCAAAGATATTTAAACTGCAACTACAGCCATGGTTCTGTTGGGTGTACTGGGGTTTTGGCTCACTTGTTGGAGATCCCAGCAAGTTCCATGGGGGAACACCCAACAGAATTAAGTGCCCTTCAGGTACGAAAGTGTCCACCCATACAGTCTTTTCCACAATTGTGGT
Source organism: Scyliorhinus torazame (assembly GCF_047496885.1). Taxonomy (NCBI): domain Eukaryota; kingdom Metazoa; phylum Chordata; class Chondrichthyes; order Carcharhiniformes; family Scyliorhinidae; genus Scyliorhinus; species Scyliorhinus torazame. The sequence continues at coordinate 100,448,034 of NC_092725.1, forward strand.
CCCCCTCACAGCACCAGGGAACCGGGTTCAATTCCAGCCTTGGGGACTGTGTGGAGTTTGTCCATTCTCCCTTGTCTGCCTGGGTTTCCTCCAGGTGCTACGGTTTCCTCCCACAGTCCAAAGATGTGCAGATTAGTGGATTTTCCATGTTAAATTGCCCCTTAATGTCCAACGGTTAGTTGGGATTACTGGGATATGGGTATGGGGTGGAGGAGTGGGCCTAGGTAAGGTGTTCTTTCAGAGGATCAGTGCAGACACAATGGACCAAATAGCCTTCTTCTGCACTGTCGAGATTCTATGGGCACAATACAACTAAATGAGATCAAGTCCCATAGCGAGCAAGTCCCATAGCGAGTGCATTTAGCTGCGCGTTTCCTGGCGCTCGCAGCACCGAGAAACAAATGGTTAGAAAACACCACTCGGGTTAAAGGGGCCTCAAGGGGGCGCGCGGCCAAGGCCACACATAGCCCCGTTTTGTACACAGAAGAGTTTCACTCGCCGGAACTGCTCAGTGTAGCAAGAGATCGGGCCACCATTTTTAAATGCCGTCCTGATCTCCGAAGTCCCCAAAGCAACCCTGACCCCACAAAAGTCCCAATGCATTATGGGGGGGTCCCTGGCAGTGCCAACCTGTTAGTGCCCAACCACTTGGCGGTGCCATCCAGGTGGTACTTTAGGGTGCCAGGCTGGCACTACCAGGGTGGCGCCAGCAGTGTCAGGGTATCAACCTGCCCAATCCCCTGGGAGACCCCCACAAGTGCTGTTCCGCCTGGTCCTCTTTTGTGGAGACCAATACTGAATAGCGCTTGCCCAAGGTCTCTGAGGCGAAGGGGATAGATCCCAATACCTCGGTACCTCGAGAAACTGCATATTACAGTGAGACTAGCTGTCTCGCTCTAATATACAGATTTTCTAAAAAAACATTGTGCCCATGTGTCCACAATGGGCAGATTTACATCGCAGCGTCTCGCGAGATCACGTTAGATTTTGCGAGGAGTTGCAAGCCAGGTAGATTCCGGGAGTGGGGTCTCCTAGCTTCTAACGGCCATACTGTACTGCCGTGAGCTGCTTTTCGGGCGAATGAATGAGGAGCACCCACCTCAGGAGATCAATGGTAAATTCGACAGGGTTTGTGGGCAGCCTTCTGAAGGAGTGAGAAAGCTGTGCAGTTCATGTTTAATCCCTGAGCCACCACTCCATTGTGGTGGGCTCAAGGATAATGAGTGTCACTTGGCTCATTAGTGAGCAGAACTGACATCCTGCCATTGGCTGCCAGGGATCTCTGGTCAGCCCCTTCTGCCCTCCAACTTAATCAGAGGAGGTTTTGCAGCCATTGAGAGACTGATGTCGGGCCTCCTACAATTAGGTAGGACCAGCCACCATGTCTCCCACCATGATGGGCTGCATAAATGGAGTCCAATATCTTTTCTCACCTAGTCAAACTCTGAAAAAACCTGGACAACATTTAGACTTGGGCTGATAAATAATAAGTATCATTCACACCACACAAGTGATAAGAAATAACTGTTTCCATCAAGGCAGAGTCTAACCAGTTATCCCATGATTTTCAATTGGATTGCAGTTGTTAAATCCCCCAACTTTGACATCCAGGGGGCTAGAAACTTAACTGGGTCAACTGTACATGAGCAAGGCTAGGAGCTTTGCAGTGTGTAACTCACCTCCTGACTTCCCAAAGCCTGTCCACCATCTTCGTCAGGGGTGCGATGGAAACTCAATACCAAGCACAATCGAGAAAAACATTAGCCCCTTGACTGGCATCCCAACAAGTTCAAACAGTCATTCCTACCATCACCGGCGCAATGTGTAGCATCTACAAGATGCACTGAAGCAACTCTTCCAAGGCTCCTTCAACATCACGTTTCAAACCATGAAAACTGCCACCAAGAAGAACAAGGGAGCAGGCGCACGTGAATAAATCTCCTGCAAGCTCCCCTCCAAGTCACATACCACCTTGAACTGAAATATATCCTTCACTGTCGCTGGAACTCTCCCGCAAGCAGCACACTACCTACATCACATGGACTGCAGCGGTTCAAGGAGGCAGCTCACCACCACTTCTCAAGGGCACTTAGGGATGGGTTATAAATGATGGCCTTGCCAGCAAAGCCCACACCCC